>NW_027140739.1:1083125-1406250 GCF_036365525.1 Heterodontus francisci | reverse complement strand
CAGGGGATCACACTCTCCTCAATTATACTGTTCACCTGGTAACATGTCCCGTGTGTATTAAACAATCAGGGGATCACACTCTCCTCAATTAAACTGTTCACCTGGTAACATGTCCCATGTGTATTAAATAATCAGGGGAACACACTCTACTCACTTATACTGTTCACCTGGTAACATGTCCCGTCAGTATTAAACCATCAGGGGAACACACTCTCCTCACTTATACTGTTCACCAGGTGACATGTCCCGTGTATATTAAACCATCAGGGGAACACACTCTCCTCACTTATACTGTTCACCTGGTAACATGTCCCATGTGTATTAAACAATCAGGGGAACACACTCTCCTCACTTATACTGTTCACCTGGTGACATGTCCCGTGTATATTAAACCATCAGGGGAACACACTCTCCTCACTTATACTGTTCACCTGGTGACATGTCCCGTGTGTATTAAACCATCAGGGGAACACACTCTCCTCACTTATACTGTTCACCTGGTAACATGTCCCGTGTATATTAAACCATCAGGGGAACACACTCTCCTCACTTATACTGTTCACCAGGTGACATGTCCCGTGTATATTAAACCATCAGGGGAACACACTCTCCTCACTTATACTGTTCACCTGGTAACATGTCCCATGTGTATTAAACAATCAGGGGAACACACTCTCCTCACTTATACTGTTCACCTGGTGACGTGTCCCGTGTGTATTAAACCATCAGGGGAACACACTGTCCTCACTTATACTGTTCACCTGGCAACATGTCCCGTGAGTATTAAACAATCAGGGAAACACACTCTCCTCACTTATACTGTTCACCTGGTGACATGTCCTGTGCGTGTAAACCATCAGGGGAACACACTCTCCGCACTTATACTGTTCACCTGGTAACATGTCCCGTGCGTGTTAAACCATCAGGGGAACACACTCTCCGCACTTATACTGTTCACCTGGTAACATGTCCCGTGCGTGTAAACCATCAGGGGAACACACTCTACTCACATATACTATTCACCTGGTAACATGTCCCGTGTGTATTAAACAATCAGGGGAAAACACTCTCCTCACTTATACTGTTCACCTGGTGACATGTCCCGTGCGTGTTAAACCATCAGGGGAACACACTCTCCGCACTTATACTGTTCACCTGGTAACATGTCCCATGCGTGTTAAACCATCAGGGGAACACACTCTCCTCACTTATACTGTTCACCTGGTAACATGTCCCGTGTGTATTAAACCATCAGGGGAACACACTCTCCGCACTTATACTGTTCACCTGGCAACATGTACCTTGTATATTAAACCATCAGGGGAACACGCTCTCCTCACTTATACTGTTCACCTGGTGACATGTCCCGTGTGTATTAAACCATCAGGGGAACACACTCTCCGCACTTATACTGTTCACCTGGTAACATGTCCCGTGTGTATTAAACCATCAGGGGAACACAATCTCCGCACTTATACTGTTCACCTGGTAACATGTCCCGTGTATATTAAACCATCAGGGGAACACACTCTCCGCACTTATACTGTTCACCTGGTAACATGTCCCGTGTGTATTAAACCATCAGGGGAACACACTCTCCGCACTTATACTGTTCACCTGGCAACATGTACCTTGTATATTAAACCATCAGGGGAACACGCTCTCCTCACATATACTGTTCACCTGGTGACATGTCCTGTGTATATTAAACCATCAGGGGAACACTCTCTCCTCACTTATACTGTTCACCTGGTAACATGTCCCGTTCGAGTTAAACCATCAGCGGAACACACTCTCCTCACTTATACTGTTCACCTGGTAACATGTCCCGTGTATATTAAACCATCAGGGGAACACACTCTCCTCACTTATACTGTTCACCTGGTAACATGTCCCGTGTATATTAAACAATCAGGGGAACACACTCTCCTCACTTATACTGTTCACCTGGTAACATGTCCCGTTCGAGTTAAACCATCAGGGGAACACACTGTCCTCACTTATACTGTTCACCTGGTAACATGTCCCGTGTGTATTAAACCATCAGCGGAACACGCTCTCCTCACTTATACTGTTCACCTGGTAACATGTCCCGTGCGTATTAAACAATCTTGGGAACACACTCTACTCACATATACTATTCACCTGGTAACATGTCCCATGCGTGTTAAACCATCAGGGGAACACACTCTCCGCACTTATACTGTTCACCTGGTAATATGTCCCGTGCGTGTAAACCATCAGGGGAACACACTCTACTCACGTATACTATTCACCTGGTAACATATCCCGTGTGTATTAAACCATCAGGGGAACACACTCTCCTCACTTATACTGTTCACCTGGTAACATGTCCCGTGTGCATTAAACAATCAGGGGAACACATTCTCCTCACTTATACTGTTCACCTGGCAACATGTACCTTGTATATTAAACCATCAGGGGAACACGCTCTCCTCACTTATACTGTTCACCTGGCAAGATGTCCCATGAGTATTAAACCATCAGCGGAACACACTCTCCTCACTTATACTGTTCACCTGGTAACATGTCCTGTGTGTATTAAACAATCAGGGGATCACACTCTCCTCAATTATACTGTTCACCTGGTAACATGTCCCGTGTGTATTAAATAATCAGGGGAACACACTCTCCGCACTTATACTGTTCACCTGGTAACAAGTCCCGTGCGTGTTAAACCATCAGGGGAACACACTGTCCTCACTTATACTGTTCACCTGGCAACATGTCCCGTGAGTATTAAACAATCAGGGAAACACACTCTCCTCACTTATACTGTTCACCTGGTGACATGTCCTGTGCGTGTAAACCATCAGGGGAACACACTCTCCGCACTTATACTGTTCACCTGGTAACATGTCCCGTGCGTGTTAAACCATCAGGGGAACACACTCTCCGCACTTATACTGTTCACCTGGTAACATGTCCCGTGCGTGTAAACCATCAGGGGAACACACTCTACTCACATATACTATTCACCTGGTAACATGTCCCGTGTGTATTAAACAATCAGGGGAAAACACTCTCCTCACTTATACTGTTCACCTGGTGACATGTCCCGTGCGTGTTAAACCATCAGGGGAACACACTCTCCGCACTTATACTGTTCACCTGGTAACATGTCCCATGCGTGTTAAACCATCAGGGGAACACACTCTCCTCACTTATACTGTTCACCTGGTAACATGTCCCGTGTGTATTAAACCATCAGGGGAACACACTCTCCGCACTTATACTGTTCACCTGGCAACATGTACCTTGTATATTAAACCATCAGGGGAACACGCTCTCCTCACTTATACTGTTCACCTGGTGACATGTCCCGTGTGTATTAAACCATCAGGGGAACACACTCTCCGCACTTATACTGTTCACCTGGTAACATGTCCCGTGTGTATTAAACCATCAGGGGAACACACTCTCCGCACTTATACTGTTCACCTGGTAACATGTCCCGTGTATATTAAACCATCAGGGGAACACACTCTCCGCACTTATACTGTTCACCTGGTAACATGTCCCGTGTGTATTAAACCATCAGGGGAACACACTCTCCGCACTTATACTGTTCACCTGGCAACATGTACCTTGTATATTAAACCATCAGGGGAACACGCTCTCCTCACTTATACTGTTCACCTGGTGACATGTCCTGTGCATATTAAACCATCAGGGGAACACTCTCTCCTCACTTATACTGTTCACCTGGTAACATGTCCCGTGTGTATTAAACCATCAGCGGAACACACTCTCCTCACTTATACTGTTCACCTGGTAACATGTCCCGTGTATATTAAACCATCAGGGGAACACACTCTCCTCACTTATACTGTTCACCTGGTAACATGTCCCGTTCGAGTTAAACCATCAGGGGAACACACTGTCCTCACTTATACTGTTCACCTGGTAACATGTCCCGTGTGTATTAAACCATCAGCGGAACACGCTCTCCTCACTTATACTGTTCACCTGGTAACATGTCCCGTGCGTATTAAACAATCAGGGGAACACACTCTACTCACATATACTATTCACCTGGTAACATGTCCCATGCGTGTTAAACCATCAGGGGAACACACTCTCCGCACTTATACTGTTCACCTGGTAATATGTCCCGTGCGTGTAAACCATCAGGGGAACACACTCTACTCACATATACTATTCACCTGGTAACATATCCCGTGTGTATTAAACCATCAGGGGAACACACTCTCCTCACTTATACTGTTCACCTGGTAACATGTCCCGTGTGCATTAAACAATCAGGGGAACACATTCTCCTCACTTATACTGTTCACCTGGCAACATGTACCTTGTATATTAAACCATCAGGGGAACACGCTCTCCTCACTTATACTGTTCACCTGGCAAGATGTCCCATGAGTATTAAACCATCAGCGGAACACACTCTCCTCACTTATACTGTTCACCTGGTAACATGTCCTGTGTGTATTAAACAATCAGGGGATCACACTCTCCTCAATTATACTGTTCACCTGGTAACATGTCCCGTGTGTATTAAATAATCAGGGGAACACACTCTACTCACTTATACTGTTCACCTGGTAACATGTCCCGTGTATATTAAACCATCAGGGGAACACACTCTCCTCACTTATACTGTTCACCTGGTGACATGGCCCGTGTGTATTAAATAATCAGGGGAACACACTCTACTCACTTATACTGTTCACCTGGTAACATGTCCCGTGTATATTAAACCATCAGGGGAACAGACTCTCCTCACTTATACTGTTCACCTGGTAACATGTCCCGTGTATATTAAACCATCAGGGGAACACACTCTCCTCAATTATACTGTTCACCTGGTAACATGTCCCGTGTGTATTAAATAATCAGGGGAACACACTCTACTCACTTATACTGTTCACCTGGTAACATGTCCCGTGTATATTAAACCATCAGGGGAACACACTCTCCTCACTTATACTGTTCACCTGGTAACATGTCCTGTGTGTATTAAACAATCAGGGGATCACACTCTCCTCAATTATACTGTTCACCTGGTAACATGTCCCGTGTGTATTAAATAATCAGGGGAACACACTCTACTCACTTATACTGTTCACCTGGTAACATGTCCCGTGTATATTAAACCATCAGGGGAACACACTCTCCTCACTTATACTGTTCACCTGGTGACATGTCCCGTGTGTATTAAACAATCAGGGGATCACACTCTCCTCAATTATACTGTTCACCTGCTGACATGTCCCGTGTATATTAAACCATCAGGGGAACACACTCTCCGCACTTATACTGTTCACCTGGTAACATGTCCCGTGCGTGTTAAACCATCAGGGGAACACACTCTCCTCACTTATACTGTTCACCTGGCAACATGTCCCATGCGTGTTAAACCATCAGGGGAACACACTCTCCTCACTTATACTGTTCACATGGCAACATGTCCCGTGAGTGTTAAACAATCAGGGGATCACACTCTTCTCAATTATACTGTTCACCTGCTGACATGTCCCGTGTATATTAAACCATCAGGGGAACACACTCTCCTCACTTATACTGTTCACCTGGTAACATGTCCCGTGTATATTAAACCATCAGGGGAACACACTCTCCTCACTTATACTGTTCTCCTGGTGACATGTCCCGTGTGTATTAAACAATCAGGGGAACTCACTCTCCTGACTTATACTGTTCTTCTTGTAACATGTCCCGTCAGTATTAAACCATCAGAGGAACACACTCTCCTCACTTATACTGTTCACCTGGTAACATGTCCTTTGCATATTTAACCATCAGTGGAAAACAATCTGCTCACTTATACTGTTCACCTGGTAACATGTCCAGTGTGTATTAAACCATCAGGGGAACACACTCTCCTCACTTATACTGTTCACCTGGGAACATGTCCCGTGTATATTAAACCATCAGGGGAACACACTCTCCTCACTTATACTGTTCACCTGGTGATATGTCCCGTGTGTATTAAACAATCAGGGGAACACACTCTCCTCACTTATACTGTTCACCTGGTAACATGTCCTGTGTGTATTAAATAATCAGGGGAACACACTCTCCTCACTTATACTGTTCACCTGGTAACATGTCCCGTGTATATTAAACCATCAGGGGAACACACTCTCCTCACTTATCCTGTTCACCAGGTGACATGTCCCGTGTATATTAAACCATCAGGGGAACACACTCTCCTCACTTATACTGTTCACCTGGTAACATGTCCCGTGTGTATTAAACAATCAGGGGATCACACTCTCCTCAATTATACTGTTCACCTGGTAACATGTCCCGTGTGTATTAAATAATCAGGGGAACACACTCTACTCACTTATACTGTTCACCTGGTAACATGTCCCGTGTATATTAAACCATCAGGGGAACACACTCTCCTCACTTATACTGTTCACCAGGTGACATGTCCCATGTGTATTAAACAATCAGGGGAACACACTCTCCTCACTTATACTGTTCACCTGGTGACATGTCCCGTGTATATTAAACAATCAGGGGAACACACTCTCCTCACTTATACTGTTCACCTGGTGACATGTCCCGTGTATATTAAACAATCATGGGAACACATTCTCCTCACTTATACTGTTCACCTGATAACATGTCCTGTGTATATTAAACCATCAGGGGAACACACTCTCCTCACTTACACTGTTCACCAGGTGACATGTCCCATGTGTATTAAACAATCAGGAGAACACACTCTCCTCACTTATACTGTTCACCTGGTAACATGTCCCGTGTATATTAAACCATCAGGGGAACACACTCTCCTCAATTATACTGTTCACCTGGTGACATGTCCCGTGTATATTAAACCATCAGGGGAACACACTCTCCTCACTTATCCTGTTCACCAGGTGACATGTCCCGTGTATATTAAACCATCAGGGGAACACACTCTCCTCACTTATCCTGTTCACCAGGTGACATGTCCCGTGTATATTAAACCATCAGGGGAACACACTCTACTCACTTATACTGTTCACCTGGTAACATGTCCCGTGTATATTAAACCATCAGGTGAACACACTCTCCTCACTTATACTGTTCACCTGGTAACATGTCCCGTGTGTATTAAATAATCAGGGGAACACACTCTCCTCACTTATACTGTTCACCTGGTAACATGTCCCGTGTATATTAAACCATCAGGGGAACACACTCTCCTCACTTATCCTGTTCACCAGGTGACATGTCCCGTGTATATTAAACCATCAGGGGAACACACTCTCCTCACTTATACTGTTCACCTGGTAACATGTCCCGTGTGTATTAAACAATCAGGGGATCACACTCTCCTCAATTATACTGTTCACCTGGTAACATGTCCCGTGTGTATTAAATAATCAGGGGAACACACTCTACTCACTTATACTGTTCACCTGGTAACATGTCCCGTGTATATTAAACCATCAGGGGAACACACTCTCCTCACTTATACTGTTCACCAGGTGACATGTCCCATGTGTATTAAATAATCAGGGGAACACACTCTCCTCACTTATCCTGTTCACCAGGTGACATGTCCCGTGTATATTAAACCATCAGGGGAACACACTCTCCTCACTTATACTGTTCACCTGGTAACATGTCCCGTGTGTATTAAACAATCAGGGGATCACACTCTCCTCAATTATACTGTTCACCTGGTAACATGTGCCGTGTATATTAAACCATCAGGGGAACACACTCTCCTCACTTATACTGTTCACCAGGTGACATGTCCCATGTGTATTAAACAATCAGGGGAACACACTCTCCTCACTTATACTGTTCACCTGGTGACATGTCCCGTGAGTATTAAACCATCAGGGGAACACACTCTCCTCACTTATACTGTTCACCTGATAACATGTCCTGTGTATATTAAACCATCAGGGGAACACACTCTCCTCACTTACACTGTTCACCAGGTGACATGTCCCATGTGTATTAAACAATCAGGGGAACACACTCTCCTCACTTATACTGTTCACCTGGTAACATGTCCCGTGTATATTAAACCATCAGGGGAACACACTCTCCTCAATTATACTGTTCACCTGGTGACATGTCCCATGTGTATTAAATAATCAGGGGAACACACTCTCCTCACTTATACTGTTCACCTGGTAACATGTCCCGTGTATATTAAACCATCAGGGGAACACACTCTCCTCAATTATACTGTTCACCAGGTGACATGTCCCATGTGTATTAAACAATCAGGGGAACACACTCTCCTCACTTATACTGTTCACCTGGTAACATGTCCCGTGTATATTAAACCATCAGGGGAACACACTCTCCTCAATTATACTGTTCACCTGGTGACATGTCCCATGTGTATTAAATAATCAGGGGAACACACTCTCCTCACTTATACTGTTCACCTGGTAACATGTCCCGTGTATATTAAACCATCAGGGGAACACACTCTCCTCACTTATACTGTTCACCAGGTGACATGTCCCATGTGTATTAAATAATCAGGGGAACACACTCTCCTCACTTATACTGTTCACCTGGTAACATGTCCCGTGTATATTAAACGATCAGGTGAACACACTCTCCTCACTTATACTGTTCACCTGGTAACATGTCCCGTGCGTGTTAAACCATCAGGGGAACACACTGTCCTCACTTATACTGCTCACCTGGCAACATGTCCCGTGAGTATTAAACAATCAGGGAAACACACTCTCCTCACTTATACTGTTCACCTGGCAACATGTACCTTGTATATTAAACCATCAGGGGAACACACTCTCCGCACTTATACTGTTCACCTGGTGACATGTCCCGTGTGTATTAAACAATCAGGGGAACACACTCTCCTCACTTAAACTGTTCACCTGGTAACATGTCCCGTGTGCATTAAACAATCAGGGGAACACATTCTCCTCACTTATACTGTTCACCTGGCAACATGTACCTTGTATACTAAACCATCAGGGGAACACGCTCTCCTCACTTATACTGTTCACCTGGCAAGATGTCCCGTGAGTATTAAACCATCAGCGGAACACACTCTCCTCACTTATACTGTTCACCTGGTAACATGTCCCGTGTGTATTAAATAATCAGGGGAACACACTCTCCTCACTTATACTGTTCACCTGGTAACATGTCCCGTGTATATTAAACCATCAGGGGAACACACTCTCCTCACTTATACTGTTCACCTGATAACATGTCCTGTGTATATTAAACCATCAGGGGAACACACTCTCCTCACTTACACTGTTCACCAGGTGACATGTCCCATGTGTATTAAACAATCAGGGGAACACACTCTACTCACTTATACTGTTCACCTGGTAACATGTCCCGTGTATATTAAACCATCAGGTGAACACACTCTCCTCACTTATACTGTTCACCTGGTAACATGTCCCGTGCGTGTTAAACCATCAGGGGAACACACTGTCCTCACTTATACTGTTCACCTGGCAACATGTCCCGTGAGTATTAAACAATCAGGGGAACACACTCTCCTCACTTATACTGTTCACCTGGTAACATGTCCCGTGCGTGTTAAACCATCAGGGGAACACACTCTCCTCACTTATACTGTTCACCTGGTAACATGTCCCGTGTGTATTAAACAATCAGGGGAACTCACTCTCCTCACTTATACTGTTCACCTGGTAACATGTCCCGTGTATATTAAACCATCAGGGGAACACACTCTCCTCACTTATACTGTTCACCTGATAACATGTCCTGTGTATATTAAACCATCAGGGGAACACACTCTCCTCACATATACTGTTCACCTGGTAACATGTCCCATGTATATTAAACAATCAGGGGAACTCACTCTCCTCACTTATACTGTTCACCTGGTAACATGTCCCGTGTATATTAAACCATCAGGTGAACACACTCTCCTCACTTATACTGTTCACCTGGTAACATGTCCCGTGCGTGTTAAACCATCAGGGGAACACACTGTCCTCACTTATACTGTTCACCTGGCAACATGTCCCGTGAGTATTAAACAATCAGGGGAACACACTCTCCTCACTTATACTGTTCACCTGGTAACATGTCCCGTGCGTGTTAAACCATCAGGGGAACACACTCTCCTCACTTATACTGTTCACCTGGTAACATGTCCTGTGTATATTAAACAATCAGGGGAACTCACTCTCCTCACTTATATTGTTCACCTGGGAACATGTCCCGTGTGTATTAAACAATCAGGGGAACTCACTCTCCTCACTTATACTGTTCACCTGGTAACATGTCCCGTGTGTATTAAACAATCAGGGGAACTCACTCTCCTCACTTATACTGTTCACCTGGTAACATGTCCCGTTCGAGTTAAACCATCAGGGGAACACACTCTCTTCACTTATACTGTTCACCTGGTAACATGTCCCGTGTGTATTAAACAATCAGGGGAACACACTCTCCTCACTTATACTATTCACCTGGTAACATGTCCTGTGTGTATTAAGCAATCAGGGGAACACGCTCTCCTCACTTATACTGTTCACCTGGTAACATGTCCCGTGCGTGTAAACCATCAGGGGAACACACTCTACTCACATATACTATTCACCTGGTAACATGTCCCGTGTGTATTAAACAATCAGGGGAACACACTCTCCGCACTTTTACTGTTCACCTGGTAATATGTCCTTTGTGTATTAAACAATCAGGGGAATACACTCTCCTCACTTAAACTGTTCACCTGGTAACATGTCCCGTGTGCATTAAACAATCAGGGGAACACATTCTCCTCACTTATACTGTTCACCTGGCAACATGTACCTTGTATATTAAACCATCAGGGGAACACGCTCTCCTCACTTATACTGTTCACCTGGCAAGATGTCCCGTGAGTATTAAACCATCAGCGGAACACACTCTCCTCACTTATACTGTTCACCTGGTAAAATGTCCCGTGTATATTAAACCATCAGGGGAACACACTCTCCTCACTTATACTGTCAGCTGCTGACATGTGCCGTGTGCATTAAACAATCAGGGGAACACACTCTCCTCACTTATACTGTTCACCTGATAACATGTCAAGTGTGTATTAAACCATAAGGGGAGCACACTCTCCTCACTTTTTTGTTCACCTGGCAATATGCCCTGTGTATATTAAACCATCAGGGGAACACACTCTCCTCACTTATACTGTTCACCTGGGAACATGTCCCGTGTATAATAAACCATCAGAGGAACACACTCTCCTCACTTATACTGTTCACCTATTAACATGTCCCCTGTATATTAAACCATCAGGGGAACACACTCTCCTCACTTATACTGTTCACCTGGTAACATGTACCTTGTATATTAAACCATCAGGGGAACACACTCTCCTCAATTATACATTTCACTTGGTGACATGTCCTGTGTATATTAAACCATCAGGGGAACACATCTCCTCAATTATACATTTCACTTGGTGACATGTCCTGTGTATATTAAACCATCAGGGGAACACACTCTCCTCAATTATACATTTCACTTGGTGACATGTCCTGTGTATATTAAACCATCAGGGGAACACACTCTCCTCAATTATACTGTTCACCTGGTAACATGTCCCCTGTGCATTAAACAATCAGGGGAACCCACTCTCCTCACTTATACTGTTCACCTGGTAACATGTCCCGTGTATATTAAACCATCAGGGGAACACACTCTCCTCACTTATACTGTTCACCTGGTAACATGTACCTTGTATATAAAACCATCAGGGGAACACACTCTCCTCAATTATACATTTCACTTGGTGACATGTCCTGTGTATTTTAAATCATCAGGGGAACACATCTCCTCAATTATACATTTCACTTGGTGACATGTCCTGTGTATATTAAACCATCAGGGGAACACACTCTCCTCACTTATACTGTTCACCAGGTGACATGTCCAGTGTATATTAAACAATCAGGGGAACACACTCTCCTCACTTATACTGTTGACCTGGTGGCATGTCCCGTCAGTATTAAACAATCAGGGGAACTCACTCTCCTCACTTATACTGTTCACCTGGTAACATATCCCGTGTATATTAAACCATCAGCGGAACACACTCTCCTCACTTATACTGTTCAACTGGTAACATGTCCCGTGCGTGTTAAACAATCAGGGGAACACACTCTCCTCACTTATACTGTTCACCTGGTATCATGTCCTGTGTATTTTAATCCATCAGGGGAACACATTCTCCTCACTTATACTGTTCACCTGGTAACATGCCCTGTGTGTATTAAACCATCAGGGGAACACACTCTCCTCACTTATACTTTTCACCTGGTAACATGTCCCGTGAATATTAAACCATCAGGGAAAAGCACTCTCCTCACTTATACTGTTCACCTGGTAACATGTCCCGTGTGCATTAAACCATCAGGGGAACTCACTCTCCTCACTTATACTCTTCACCTGGTAACATGTCCAGTGCGTGTTAAACCATCAGGGGAACACACTCTCCTCACTTATACTGTTCAGCTGGTAACATGTCCCGTGAGTATTAAACAATCAGGGGAACACACTCTCCTCACTTATACTGTTCACCTGGTAATATGTCCTGTGTGTATTAAACAATCAGGGGAACACACTCTCCTCACTTATACTGTTCACCTTGTATAATGTCCCGTGCGTGTTAAACCATCAGGGGAACACACTCTCCTCACTTATACAGTTCACCTGGTAACATGTCCCCTGTATATTAAACCATCAGGGGAACACAATCTCCTCACTTATACTGTTCACCTGGTAACATGTCCCCTGTATATTAAACCATCAGGGGAACACAATCTCCTCACTTATACTGTTCACCTGGTAACATGTACCTTGTATATTAAACCATCAGGGGAACACACTCTCCTCAATTATACATTTCACTTGGTGACATGTCCTGTGTATATTAAACCATCAGGGGAACACACTCTCCTCACTTATACTGTTCACCTGGTAACATGTCCCCTGTATATTAAACCATCAGGGGAACACACTCTCCTCACTTATACTGTTCACCTGGTAACATGTCCCCTGTATATTAAACCATCAGGGGAACACAATCTCCTCACTTATACTGTTCACCTGGTAACATGTACCTTGTATATTAAACCATCAGGGGAACACACTCTCCTCAATTATACATTTCACTTGGTGACATGTCCTGTGTATATTAAACCATCAGGGGAACACACTCTCCTCACTTATACTGTTCACCTGGTAACATGTCCCGTGTACATTAAACCATCAGGGGAACACACTCTCCTCACTTATACTGTTCACCAGGTGACATGTCCCGTGTGTATTAAACCATCAGGGGAACACACTCTCCTCACTTATACTGTTCACCAGGTGACATGTCCCGTGTATATTAAACCATCAGGGGAACACACTCTCCTCACTTATACTGTTCACCTGGCAACATGTCCCGTGAGTATTAAACAATCAGGGGAACACACTCTCCTCACTTCTACTGTTCACCTGGTAACATGTCCCGTGCGTGTTAAACCATCAGAGGAACACACTCTCCTCACTTATACTGTTCACCTGGTAACATGTCCCCTGTATATTAAACCATCAGGGGAACACACTCTACTCACTTATACTGTTCACCTGGTAACATGTCCCGTGTATATTAAACCATCAGGGGAACACACTCTCCTCTCTTATACTGTTCACCAGGTGACATGTCCCATGTGTATTAAACAATCAGGGGAACACACTCTCCTCAATTATACTGTTCACCTGCTGACATGTCCCGTGTATATTAAACCATCAGGGGAACACACTCTCCTCACTTATACTGTTCACCTGGTAACATGTCCCGTGCGTGTTAAACCATCAGGGGAACACACTGTCCTCACTTATACTGTTCACCTGGCAACATGTCCCGTGAGTATTAAACAATCAGGGAAACACACTCTCCTCACTTATACTGTTCACCTGGTGACATGTCCTGTGTATATTAAACCATCAGGGGAACACTCTCTCCTCACTTATACTGTTCACCTGGTAACATGTCCCGTGTATATTAAACCATCAGGGGAACACACTCTCCTCACTTATACTGTTCACCTGCTAACATGTCCCGTGTATATTAAACCATCACGGGAACACACTCTCCTCACTTCTACTCTTCACCTGGTGACAAATCCCATCAGTATTAAACAATCAGGGGAACACACTCTCCTCACTTATACTGTTCACCTGGTAACATGTCCTGTGTATATTAAACCATCAGGGGAACACACTCTCCTCACTTATACTGTTCACCTGGTAACATGTCCCGTGTGTAATAAACAATCAGGGGAACACACTCTCCTCACTTATACTGTTCACCTGGTAACATGTCCCGTGCGTGTTAAAACATCAGGGGAACACACTCTCCTCACTTATACTGTTCAACTGGTAACATGTCCTGTGTGCATTAAATCATCAGGGGAACACACGCTCCTCACTTATACAGTTCACTTGGTGAAATGTCCCGTGCGTATTAAACCATCAGGGGAACACACTCTCCTCACTTATACTGTTCAGCTGGTAACATGTCCCGTGCATATTAAACCATCAGGGGAACACGCTCTCCTCACTTAGACTGTTCATCTGGTAACATGTCCAGTGAATATTAAACCATCAGGGGAACAAATTCTCCTCACTTATCCTGTTCACCTGGTGACATGTCCCGTGTGTAATAAACAATCAGGGGAACACACTCTCCGCACTTATACTGTTCACCTGGTGACATGTCCCGTGTATATTGAACCATCAGGGGAACACACTCTCCTCACTTATACTGTTCACCTGGTAACATGTCCCGTGCGTGTTAAACCATCAGGGGAACACACTTTCCTCACTTATACTGTTCACCTGGCAACATGTCCCGTGAATATTAAACCATCAGGGGAAAGCACTCTCCTCACTTATACTGTTCACCTGGTAACATGTCCCGTGTGCATTAAACCATCAATGGAACACACTCTCCTCACTTATACTGTTCACCTGGTAACATGTCCCGTGCGTGTTAAACCATCAGCGGAACACACTGTCCTCACTTATACTGTTCACCTGGCAACATGTCCCGTGAGTATTAAACAATCAGGGGAAAACACTCTCCTCACTTATACTGTTCACCTGGTGACATGTCCCGTGTGTATTAAACAATCAGGGGAACACACTCTCCTCACTTATACTGTTCACCTGGTAATATGTCCCGTGTATATTAAACCATCAGGGGAACACACTCTCCTCACTTATACTGTTCACCTGGTAACATGTCCCGTGTATATCAAACAATCAGGGGAAGACACTCTCCTCACTTATAGTGTTCACCAGGTGACATGTCCCGTGTGTATTAAACAATCAGGGGAACACACTCTCCTCACTTATACTGTTCACCTGGTAACATGTCCCGTGCGTGTTAAACCATCAGGGGAACACACTCTCCTCACTTATACTGTTCACCTGGCAACATGTCCCGTGAGTATTAAACAATCAGGGGAACACACTCTCCTCACTTATACTGTTCATCTGGTAACATGTCCCGTGTGTATTAAACAATCAGGGGAACACACTCGCCTCACTTATACTGTTCACCTGGTGACATGTCCCGTGTATATTAAACCATCAGGGGAACACACTCTCCTCACTTATACTGTTCACCTGGTAACATGTCCCGTGTGTATTAAACAATCAGGGGAACACTCTCTCTTCACTTATACTGTTCACCTGGTAACATGTCCCATGTATATTAAACCATCAGGGGAACACACTCTCCTCACTTATACTGTTCACCTGGTAACATGTCCCGTGTGTATTAAACAATCAGGGGAACACTCTCTCTTCACTTATACTGTTCACCTGGTAACATGTCCCATGTATATTAAACCATCAGGGGAACACACTCTCCTCACTTATACTGTTCACCTGGTAACATGTCCCATGTATATTAAACCATCAGGGGAACACACTCTCCTCACTTATACTGTTCACCTGGTAACATGTCCCGTGTGTATTAAACAATCAGGGGAACACTCTCTCTTCACTTATACTGTTCACCTGGTAACATGTCCCATGTATATTAAACCATCAGGGGAACACTCTCTCCTCACTTATACTGTTCACCTGGTAACATGTCCCGTGTATATTAAACCATCAGGGGAACACACTCTCCTCACTTATACTGTTCACCTGCTAACATGTCCCGTGTATATTAAACTATCACGGAAACACACTCTCCTCACTTCTACTCTTCACCTGGTGACAAATCCCATCAGTATTAAACAATCAGGGGAACACACTCTCCTCACTTATACTGTTCACCTGGTAACATGTCCTGTGTATATTAAACCATCAGGGGAACACACTCTCCTCACGTATACTGTTCACCTGGTAACATGTCCCGTGTGTAATAAACAATCAGGGGAACACACTCTCCTCACTTATACTGTTCACCTGGTAACATGTCCCGTGCGTGTTAAAACATCAGGGGAACACACTCTCCTCACTTATACTGTTCAACTGGTAACATGTCCTGTGTGCATTAAATCATCAGGGGAACACACGCTCCTCACTTATACAGTTCACTTGGTGAAATGTCCCGTGCGTATTAAACCATCAGGGGAACACACTCTCCTCACTTATACTGTTCAGCTGGTAACATGTCCCGTGCATATTAAACCATCAGGGGAATACGCTCTCCTCACTTAGACTGTTCATCTGGTAACATGTCCAGTGAATATTAAACCATCAGGGGAACACATTCTCCTCACTTATCCTGTTCACCTGGTGACATGTCCCGTGTGTATTAAACAATCAGGGGAACACACTCTCCGCACTTATACTGTTCACCTGGTGACATGTCCCGTGTATATTGAACCATCAGGGGAACACACTCTCCTCACTTATACTGTTCACCTGGTAACATGTCCCGTGCGTGTTAAACCATCAGGGGAACACACTTTCCTCACTTATACTGTTCACCTGGCAACATGTCCCGTGAATATTAAACCATCAGGGAAAGCACTCTCCTCACTTATACTGTTCACCTGGTAACATGTCCCGTGTGCATTAAACCATCAATGGAACACACTCTCCTCACTTATACTGTTCACCTGGTAACATGTCCCGTGCGTGTTAAACCATCAGCGGAACACACTGTCCTCACTTATACTGTTCACCTGGCAACATGTCCCGTGAGTATTAAACAATCAGGGGAAAACACTCTCCTCACTTATACTGTTCACCTGGTGACATGTCCCGTGTGTATTAAACAATCAGGGGAACACACTCTCCTCACTTATACTGTTCACCTGGTAATATGTCCCGTGTATATTAAACCATCAGGGGAACACACTCTCCTCACTTATACTGTTCACCTGGTAACATGTCCCGTGTATATCAAACAATCAGGGGAACACACTCTCCTCACTTATACTGTTCACCAGGTGACATGTCCCGTGTGTATTAAACAATCAGGGGAACACACTCTCCTCACTTATACTGTTCACCTGGTAACATGTCCCGTGTATATTAAACCATCAGGGGAACACACTCTCCTCACTTATACTGTTCACCTGGCAACATGTCCCGTGAGTATTAAACAATCAGGGGAACACACTCTCCTCACTTATACTGTTCATCTGGTAACATGTCCCGTGTGTATTAAACAATCAGGGGAACACACTCGCCTCACTTATACTGTTCACCTGGTGACATGTCCCGTGTATATTAAACCATCAGGGGAACACACTCTCCTCACTTATACTGTTCACCAGGTGACATGTCCCGTGTGTATTAAACAATCAGGGGAACACACTCTCCGCACTTATAGTGTTCACCTGGTGACATGTCCCGTGTGTATTAAACAATCAGGGGAACACACTCTCCGCACTTATACTGTTCACCTGGTGACATGTCCCGTGTATATTAAACCATCAGGGGAACACACTCTCCTCACTTATACTGTTCACCAGGTGACATGTCCCGTGTGTATTAAACAATCAGGGGAACACACTCTCCGCACTTATAGTGTTCACCTGGTGACATGTCCCGTGTATATTAAACCATCAGGGGAACACACTCTCCTCACTTATACTGTTCACCTGGTAACATGTCCCGTGTGTATTAAACAATCAGGGGAACACACTCTCCTCACTTATACTGTTCACCTGGTAACATGTCCCGTGCGTGTTAAACCATCACTGGAACACTCTCTCCTCACTTATACTGTTCACCTGGTAACATGTCCCGTGCGTGTTAAACCATCAGGGGAACACACTTTCCTCACTTATACTGTTCACCTGGCAACATGTCCTGTGTGCATTAAATCATCAGGGGAACACACTCTCCTCACTTATACCGTTCACTTGGTGAAATGTCCCATGCGTATTAAACCATCAGGGGAACACACTCTCCTCACTTATGTTGTTTACCTGGTAACATGTCCTGTGTGCATTAAACAATCAGGGGAACACACTCTCCTCACTTATACAGTTCACTTGGTGAAATGTCCCGTGCGTATTAAACCATCAGGGGAACACACTCTCCTCACTTATGCTGTTTACCTGGTAACATGTCCTGTGTGCATTAAACAATCAGGGGAACACACTCTCCTCACTCATGCTGTTTACCTGGTAACATGTCCTGTGTGCATTAAACAATCAGGGGAACTCACTCTCCTCACTTATACTGTTCATCTGGTGACATGTCCCGTCAGTATTAAACCATAAGGGGAAGACACTCTCCTCACTTATACTGTTCACCTGGTAACATGTCCCGTGTGTATTAAACAAACAGGGGAAAACACTCTCCTCACTGATACTGTTCACCTGTTGACATGTCCTGTTTGTATTAAACCATCAGGGGAACTCACTCTCCTCACTTATACTGTTCACCTGGTAACATGTCCCGTGTGTATTAAACAAACAGGGGAACACACTCTCCTCACATATACTGTTCACCTGGTAACATGTCCCGTGCGTGTTAAACCATCAGGGGAACACACTGTCCTCACTTATACTGTTCACCTGGTAACATGTCCCGTGCGTGTTAAACCATCAGGGGAACACACTGTCCTCACTTATACTGTTCACCTGGTAACATGTCCCGTGCGTGTTAAACCATCAGGGGAACACACTGTCCTCACTTATACTGTTCACCGGGTAACATGTCCCGTTCGAGTTAAACCATCAGGGGAACACGCTCTCCTCACTTATACTGTTCACCTGGTAACATGTCCCGTGCGTGTAAACCATCAGGGGAACACACTCTACTCACATATACTATTCACCTGGTAACAAGTCCCGTGTGTATTAAACAATCAGGGGAAAACACTCTCCTCACTTATACTGTTCACCTGGTAACATGTACCTTGTAT
Source organism: Heterodontus francisci (assembly GCF_036365525.1). Lineage (NCBI taxonomy): Eukaryota > Metazoa > Chordata > Chondrichthyes > Heterodontiformes > Heterodontidae > Heterodontus > Heterodontus francisci. The sequence continues at coordinate 1,386,869 of NW_027140739.1, read as the reverse complement.
ATTAAACCATCAGGGGAACACGCTCTCCTCACTTATACTGTTCACCTGGCAAGATGTCCCGTGAGTATTAAACCATCAGCGGAACACACTCTCCTCACTTATACTGTTCACCTGGTAATATGTCCTTTGTGTATTAAACAATCTGGGGAACACATTCTCCTCACTTATACTGTTCACCTGGCAACATGTACCTTGTATATTAAACCATCAGGGGAACACACTCTGCTCACTTATACTGTTCACCTGGCAAGATGTCCCGTGAGTATTAAACCATCAGCGGAACACACTCTCCTCACTTATACTGTTCACCTGGTAACATGTCCTGTGTGTATTAAACAATCAGGGGAATACACTCTCCTCACTTATACTGTTCACCTGGTAACATGTCCCGTGTATATTAAACCATCAGGGGAACACACTCTCCTCACTTATACTGTTCACCTGGGAACATGTCCCGTGTATATTAAACCATCAGAGGAACACACTCTCCTCACTTATACTGTTCACCTGGTAACATGTCCCCTGTATATTAAACCATCAGGGGAACACACTCTCCTCACTTATACTGTTCACCTGGTAACATGTACCTTGTATATTAAACCATCAGGGGAACACACTCTCCTCAATTATACATTTCACTTGGTGACATGTCCTGTGTATATTAAACCATCAGGGGAACACATCTCCTCAATTATACATTTCACTTGGTGACATGTACTGTGTATATTAAACCATCAGGGGAACACATCTCCTCAATTATACATTTCACTTGGTGACATGTACTGTGTATATTAAACAATCAGGGGAACACACTCTCCTCACTTATACTGTCAGCTGCTGACATGTCCCGTGTGCATTAAACAATCAGGGGAACACACTCTCCTCACTTATACTGTTCACCTGATAACATCTCAAGTGTGTATTAAACCATAAGGGGAGCACACTCTCCTCACTTTTTTGTTCACCTGGCAATATGCCCTGTGTATATTAAACCATCAGGGGAACACACTCTCCTCACTTATACTGTTCACCTGGCAACATGTCCCGTGTATATTAAACCATCAGAGGAACACACTCTCCTCACTTATACTGTTCACCTGGTAACATGTCCCCTGTATATTAAACCATCAGGGGAACACACTCTCCTCACTTATACTGTTCACCTGGTAACATGTACCTTGTATATTAAACCATCAGGCGAACACACTCTCCTCAATTATACATTTCACTTGGTGACATGTCCTGTGTATATTAAACCATCAGGGGAACACATCTCCTCAATTATACATTTCACTTGGTGACATGTACTGTGTATATTAAACCATCAGGGGAACACACTCTCCTCAATTATACTGTTCACCTGGTAACATGTCCCCTGTGCATTAAACAATCAGGGGAACCCACTCTCCTCACTTATACTGTTCACCTGGTAACATGTCCCGTGTATATGAAACCATCAGGGGAACACACTCTCCTCACTTATACTGTTCACCTGGTAACATGTACCTTGTATATAAAACCATCAGGGGAACACACTCTCCTCAATTATACATTTCACTTGGTGACATGTCCTGTGTATTTTAAACCATCAGGGGAACACACTCTCCTCACTTATACTGTTCACCAGGTGACATGTCCCGTGCGTGTTAAACCATCAGGGGAACACACTCTACTCACATATACTATTCACCTGGTAACATGTCCCGTCTTTATTGAACATTCAGGAGAACACACTCTCCTCACTTATACTGTTCACCTGGTAACATGTCCCGCGTACATTAAACCATCAGGGGAACACACTCTCCTCACTTATACTGTTCACCAGGTGACATGTACCGTGTGTATTAAACCATCAGGGGAACACACTCTCCTCACTTATACTGTTCACCAGGTGACATGTCCCGTGTGTATTAAACCATCAGGGGAACACACTCTCCTCACTTATACTGTTCACCTGGCAACATGTCCCGTGAGTATTAAACAATCAGGGGAAGACAATCTCCTCACTTATACTGTTCACCTGGTGACATGTCCCGTGCGTGTTAAACCATCAGGGGAACACACTCTCCTCACTTATACTCTTCACCTGGTGACATGTCCCGTGCGTGTGAAACCATCAGGGGAACACACTCTCCTCACTTATACTGTTCACCTGGCAACATGTCCCGTGAGTATTAAACAATCAGGGGAACACACTCTCCTCACTTATACTGTTGACCTGGTGACATGTCCCGTCAGTATTAAACAATCAGGGGAACTCACTCTCCTCACTTATACTGTTCACCTGGTAACATATGCCGTGTATATTAAACCATCAGCGGAACACACTCTCCTCACTTATACTGTTCAGCTGGTAACATGTCCCGTGCGTGTTAAACCATCAGGGGAACACACTCTCCTCACTTATACTTTTCACCTGGTAACATGTCCCGTGAATATTAAACCATCAGGGGAAAGCACTCTCCTCACTTATACTGTTCACCTGGTAACATGTCCCGTGTGCATTAAACCATCAGGGGAACACACTCTCCTCACTTATGCTGTTCACCTGCTGACATGTCCCGTCAGTATTAAACAATCAGGGGAACTCACTCTCCTCACTTATACTCTTCACCTGGCAACATGTCCAGGGCGGCACAGTGGCGCAGTGGTTAGCAACGCAGCCTCACAGCTCCAGGGACCCGGGTTCGATTCCGGGTACTGCCTGTGTGGAGTTTGCAAGTTCTCCCTGTGTCTGCGTGGGTTTCCTCCGGGTGCTCCGGTTTCCTCCCACAAGCCAAAAGACTTGCAGGTTGGTAGGTAAATTGGCCATTATAAATTGTCACTAGTATAGGTAGGTGGTAGGGAAATATATAGGGACAGGTGGGGATGTCTGGTAGGAATATGGGATTAGTGTAGGATTAGTATAAATGGGTGGTTGATGTTCGGCACAGACTCGGTGGGCCGAAGGGCCTGTTTCAGTGCTGTATCTCTAATCTAATCTAAATCTAATCTAAACCATCAGGGGAACACACTCTCCTCACTTATACTGTTCAGCTGGTAATATGTCCTGTGTGTATTAAACAATCAGGGGAACACACTCTCCTCACTTATACTGTTCACCTGGTAACATGAACCTTGTATATTAAACCATCAGGGGAACACACTCTCCTCACTTATACTGTTCACCTGGCAACATGTCCCGTGAGTATTAAACCATCAGGGGAACACACTCTCCTCACTTATACTGTTCACCTGGCAACATGTCCCGTGAGTATTAAACAATCAGGGGAACACACTCTCCTCACTTATACTGTTCACCTGGTAACATGTCCCGTGTGTATTAAACAATCAGGGGAACACACTCTCCTCACTTATACTGTTCACCTGGTAACATGTCCCGTGAGTATTAAACAATCAGGGGAACACACTCTCCTCACTTATACTGTTCACCTGGTAACATGTCCTGTGTGTATTAAACAATCAGGGGAACACACTCTCCTCACTTATACTGTTCACCTGGTAACATGTCCTGAGTATATTAAACCATCAGGGGAACACACTCTCCTCACTTATACTGTTCACCTGGTAACATGTCCCCTGTATATTAAACCATCAGGGGAACACACTCTCCTCACTTATACTGTTCACCTGGTAACATGTCCCCTGTATATTAAACCATCAGGGGAACACACTCTCCTCACTTATACTGTTCACCTGGTAACATGTCCCCTGTATATTAAACCATCAGGGGAACACACTCTCCTCACTTATACTGTTCACCTGGTAACATGTACCTTGTATATTAAACCATCAGGGGAACACACTCTCCTCACTTATACTGTTCACCTGGTAAAATGTACCTTGTATATTAAACCATCAGGGGAACACACTCTCCTCACTTATACTGTTCACCTGGTAACATGTCCCGTGTGTACTAAACAATCAGGGGAACACACTCTCCTCACTTATACTGTTCACCTGGTAACATGTCCCCTGTATATTAAACCATCAGGGGAACACAATCTCCTCACTTATACTGTTCACCTGGTAACATGTACCTTGTATATTAAACCATCAGGGGAACACACTCTCCTCAATTATACATTTCACTTGGTGACATGTCCTGTGAATATTAAACCATCAGGGGAACACACTCTCCTCACTTATACTGTTCACCAGGTGACAAGTCCCGTGTGTATTAAACCATCCGGGGAACACACTCTCCTCACTTATACTGTTCACCAGGTGACAAGTCCCGTGTGTATTAAACCATCAGGGGAACACAGTCTCCTCACTTATACTGTTCACCTGGTGACATGTCCCGTGTGTATTGAACATTCAGGAGAACACACTCTCCTCACTTATACTGTTCACCTGGTAACATGTCCCGTGTACATTAAACCATCAGGGGAACACACTCTCCTCACTTATACTGTTCACCAGGTGACATGTCCCGTGTGTATTAAACCATCAGGGGAACACACTCTCCTCACTTATACTGTTCACCTGGCAACATGTCCCGTGAGTATTAAACAATCAGGGGAACACACTCTCCTCACTTATACTGTTCACCTGGTAATATGTCCTGTGTGTATTAAACCATCAGGGGAACACACTCTCCTCACTTATACTGTTCACCTGGCAACATGTCCCGTGAGTATTAAACAATCAGGGGAACACACTCTCCTCACTTATACTGTTCACCTGGTGACATGTACCTTGTATATTAAACCATCAGGGGAACACACTATCCTCACTTATACTGTTCACCTGGTAACATGTCCCCTGTATATTAACCCATCAGGGGAACACACTCTCCTCACTTATACTGTTCACCTGGTAATATGTCCTGTGTGTATTAAACAATCAGGGGAACACACTCTCTTCACTTATACTGTTCACCTGGTAACATGTCCCGTGTGTATTAAACAATCAGGGGAACACACTCTCCTCACTTATACTGTTCACCTGGTGACATGTACCTTGTATATTAAACCATCAGGGGAACACACTCTCCTCACTTATACTCTTCACCTGGTAACATGTCCCGTGCGTGTTAAACCATCAGGGGAACACAGTCTCCTCACTTATACTGTTCACCTGGCAACATGTCCCGTGAGTATTAAACAATCAGGGGAACACACTCTCCTCACTTATACTGTTCACCTGGGAACATGTCCCATGTATATTAAACCATCAGGGGAACACACTCTCCTCACTTATACTCTTCACCTGGTAACATGTCCCGTGCGTGTTAAACCATCAGGGGAACACACTCTCCTCACTTATACTGTTCACCTGGTAACATGTCCTGTGTGTATTAAATCATCAGAGGAACACACTCTCCTCACTTATACTATTCACCTGGTAACATGTCCTGTGAGTATTAAACAATCAGGGGAACACACTCTCCTCACTTATACTGTTCACCTGGTGACATGTACATTGTATATTAAACCATCAGGGGAACACACTCTCCTCACTTATACTGTTCACCTGGTAACATGTCCTGTGAGTATTAAACAATCAGGGGAACACACTCTCCTCACTTATACTGTTCACCTGGTGACATGTACATTGTATATTAAACCATCAGGGGAACACACTCTCCTCACTTATACTGTTCACCTGGTAACATGTCCCATGTATATTAAACCATCAGGGGAACACTCTCTCCTCACTTATACTGTTCACCTGGTAACATGTCCCGTGTATATTAAACCATCAGGGGAACACACTCTCCTCACTTATACTGTTCACCTGCTAACATGTCCCGTGTATATTAAACTATCACGGAAACACACTCTCCTCACTTCTACTCTTCACCTGGTGACAAATCCCATCAGTATTAAACAATCAGGGGAACACACTCTCCTCACTTATACTGTTCACCTGGTAACATGTCCTGTGTATATTAAACCATCAGGGGAACACACTCTCCTCACGTATACTGTTCACCTGGTAACATGTCCCGTGTGTAATAAACAATCAGGGGAACACACTCTCCTCACTTATACTGTTCACCTGGTAACATGTCCCGTGCGTGTTAAAACATCAGGGGAACACACTCTCCTCACTTATACTGTTCAACTGGTAACATGTCCTGTGTGCATTAAATCATCAGGGGAACACACGCTCCTCACTTATACAGTTCACTTGGTGAAATGTCCCGTGCGTATTAAACCATCAGGGGAACACACTCTCCTCACTTATACTGTTCAGCTGGTAACATGTCCCGTGCATATTAAACCATCAGGGGAACACGCTCTCCTCACTTAGACTGTTCATCTGGTAACATGTCCAGTGAATATTAAACCATCAGGGGAACACATTCTCCTCACTTATCCTGTTCACCTGGTGACATGTCCCGTGTGTATTAAACAATCAGGGGAACACACTCTCCGCACTTATACTGTTCACCTGGTGACATGTCCCGTGTATATTGAACCATCAGGGGAACACACTCTCCTCACTTATACTGTTCACCTGGTAACATGTCCCGTGCGTGTTAAACCATCAGGGGAACACACTTTCCTCACTTATACTGTTCACCTGGCAACATGTCCCGTGAATATTAAACCATCAGGGGAAAGCACTCTCCTCACTTATACTGTTCACCTGGTAACATGTCCCGTGTGCATTAAACCATCAATGGAACACACTCTCCTCACTTATACTGTTCACCTGGTAACATGTCCCGTGCGTGTTAAACCATCAGCGGAACACACTGTCCTCACTTATACTGTTCACCTGGCAACATGTCCCGTGAGTATTAAACAATCAGGGGAAAACACTCTCCTCACTTATACTGTTCACCTGGTGACATGTCCCGTGTGTATTAAACAATCAGGGGAACACACTCTCCTCACTTATACTGTTCACCTGGTAATATGTCCCGTGTATATTAAACCATCAGGGGAACACACTCTCCTCACTTATACTGTTCACCTGGTAACATGTCCCGTGTATATCAAACAATCAGGGGAACACACTCTCCTCACTTATACTGTTCACCAGGTGACATGTCCCGTGTGTATTAAACAATCAGGGGAACACACTCTCCTCACTTATACTGTTCACCTGGTAACATGTCCCGTGTATATTAAACCATCAGGGGAACACACTCTCCTCACTTATACTGTTCACCTGGCAACATGTCCCGTGAGTATTAAACAATCAGGGGAACACACTCTCCTCACTTATACTGTTCATCTGGTAACATGTCCCGTGTGTATTAAACAATCAGGGGAACACACTCGCCTCACTTATACTGTTCACCTGGTGACATGTCCCGTGTATATTAAACCATCAGGGGAACACACTCTCCTCACTTATACTGTTCACCAGGTGACATGTCCCGTGTGTATTAAACAATCAGGGGAACACACTCTCCGCACTTATAGTGTTCACCTGGTGACATGTCCCGTGTGTATTAAACAATCAGGGGAACACACTCTCCGCACTTATACTGTTCACCTGGTGACATGTCCCGTGTATATTAAACCATCAGGGGAACACACTCTCCTCACTTATACTGTTCACCAGGTGACATGTCCCGTGTGTATTAAACAATCAGGGGAACACACTCTCCGCACTTATAGTGTTCACCTGGTGACATGTCCCGTGTATATTAAACCATCAGGGGAACACACTCTCCTCACTTATACTGTTCACCTGGTAACATGTCCCGTGTGTATTAAACAATCAGGGGAACACACTCTCCTCACTTATACTGTTCACCTGGTAACATGTCCCGTGCGTGTTAAACCATCACTGGAACACTCTCTCCTCACTTATACTGTTCACCTGGTAACATGTCCCGTGCGTGTTAAACCATCAGGGGAACACACTTTCCTCACTTATACTGTTCACCTGGCAACATGTCCTGTGTGCATTAAATCATCAGGGGAACACACTCTCCTCACTTATACCGTTCACTTGGTGAAATGTCCCATGCGTATTAAACCATCAGGGGAACACACTCTCCTCACTTATGTTGTTTACCTGGTAACATGTCCTGTGTGCATTAAACAATCAGGGGAACACACTCTCCTCACTTATACAGTTCACTTGGTGAAATGTCCCGTGCGTATTAAACCATCAGGGGAACACACTCTCCTCACTTATGCTGTTTACCTGGTAACATGTCCTGTGTGCATTAAACAATCAGGGGAACACACTCTCCTCACTCATGCTGTTTACCTGGTAACATGTCCTGTGTGCATTAAACAATCAGGGGAACTCACTCTCCTCACTTATACTGTTCATCTGGTGACATGTCCCGTCAGTATTAAACCATAAGGGGAAGACACTCTCCTCACTTATACTGTTCACCTGGTAACATGTCCCGTGTGTATTAAACAAACAGGGGAAAACACTCTCCTCACTGATACTGTTCACCTGTTGACATGTCCTGTTTGTATTAAACCATCAGGGGAACTCACTCTCCTCACTTATACTGTTCACCTGGTAACATGTCCCGTGTGTATTAAACAAACAGGGGAACACACTCTCCTCACATATACTGTTCACCTGGTAACATGTCCCGTGCGTGTTAAACCATCAGGGGAACACACTGTCCTCACTTATACTGTTCACCTGGTAACATGTCCCGTGCGTGTTAAACCATCAGGGGAACACACTGTCCTCACTTATACTGTTCACCTGGTAACATGTCCCGTGCGTGTTAAACCATCAGGGGAACACACTGTCCTCACTTATACTGTTCACCGGGTAACATGTCCCGTTCGAGTTAAACCATCAGGGGAACACGCTCTCCTCACTTATACTGTTCACCTGGTAACATGTCCCGTGCGTGTAAACCATCAGGGGAACACACTCTACTCAATTATACTATTCACCTGGTAACAAGTCCCGTGTGTATTAAACAATCAGGGGAAAACACTCTCCTCACTTATACTGTTCACCTGGTAACATGTACCTTGTATATTAAACCATCAGGGGAACACGCTCTCCTCACTTATACTGTTCACCTGGCAAGATGTCCCGTGAGTATTAAACCATCAGCGGAACACACTCTCCTCACTTATACTGTTCACCTGGTAATATGTCCTTTGTGTATTAAACAATCTGGGGAACACATTCTCCTCACTTATACTGTTCACCTGGCAACATGTACCTTGTATATTAAACCATCAGGGGAACACACTCTGCTCACTTATACTGTTCACCTGGCAAGATGTCCCGTGAGTATTAAACCATCAGCGGAACACACTCTCCTCACTTATACTGTTCACCTGGTAACATGTCCTGTGTGTATTAAACAATCAGGGGAATACACTCTCCTCACTTATACTGTTCACCTGGTAACATGTCCCGTGTATATTAAACCATCAGGGGAACACACTCTCCTCACTTATACTGTTCACCTGGGAACATGTCCCGTGTATATTAAACCATCAGAGGAACACACTCTCCTCACTTATACTGTTCACCTGGTAACATGTCCCCTGTATATTAAACCATCAGGGGAACACACTCTCCTCACTTATACTGTTCACCTGGTAACATGTCCCGTGCGTGTTAAACCATCAGGGGAACACACTTTCCTCACTTATACTGTTCACCTGGCAACATGTCCCGTGAATATTAAACCATCAGGGGAAAGCACTCTCCTCACTTATACTGTTCACCTGGTAACATGTCCCGTGTGCATTAAACCATCAATGGAACACACTCTCCTCACTTATACTGTTCACCTGGTAACATGTCCCGTGCGTGTTAAACCATCAGCGGAACACACTGTCCTCACTTATACTGTTCACCTGGCAACATGTCCCGTGAGTATTAAACAATCAGGGGAAAACACTCTCCTCACTTATACTGTTCACCTGGTGACATGTCCCGTGTGTATTAAACAATCAGGGGAACACACTCTCCTCACTTATACTGTTCACCTGGTAATATGTCCCGTGTATATTAAACCATCAGGGGAACACACTCTCCTCACTTATACTGTTCACCTGGTAACATGTCCCGTGTATATCAAACAATCAGGGGAACACACTCTCCTCACTTATACTGTTCACCAGGTGACATGTCCCGTGTGTATTAAACAATCAGGGGAACACACTCTCCTCACTTATACTGTTCACCTGGTAACATGTCCCGTGTATATTAAACCATCAGGGGAACACACTCTCCTCACTTATACTGTTCACCTGGCAACATGTCCCGTGAGTATTAAACAATCAGGGGAACACACTCTCCTCACTTATACTGTTCATCTGGTAACATGTCCCGTGTGTATTAAACAATCAGGGGAACACACTCGCCTCACTTATACTGTTCACCTGGTGACATGTCCCGTGTATATTAAACCATCAGGGGAACACACTCTCCTCACTTATACTGTTCACCAGGTGACATGTCCCGTGTGTATTAAACAATCAGGGGAACACACTCTCCGCACTTATAGTGTTCACCTGGTGACATGTCCCGTGTGTATTAAACAATCAGGGGAACACACTCTCCGCACTTATACTGTTCACCTGGTGACATGTCCCGTGTATATTAAACCATCAGGGGAACACACTCTCCTCACTTATACTGTTCACCAGGTGACATGTCCCGTGTGTATTAAACAATCAGGGGAACACACTCTCCGCACTTATAGTGTTCACCTGGTGACATGTCCCGTGTATATTAAACCATCAGGGGAACACACTCTCCTCACTTATACTGTTCACCTGGTAACATGTCCCGTGTGTATTAAACAATCAGGGGAACACACTCTCCTCACTTATACTGTTCACCTGGTAACATGTCCCGTGCGTGTTAAACCATCACTGGAACACTCTCTCCTCACTTATACTGTTCACCTGGTAACATGTCCCGTGCGTGTTAAACCATCAGGGGAACACACTTTCCTCACTTATACTGTTCACCTGGCAACATGTCCTGTGTGCATTAAATCATCAGGGGAACACACTCTCCTCACTTATACCGTTCAATTGGTGAAATGTCCCATGCGTATTAAACCATCAGGGGAACACACTCTCCTCACTTATGTTGTTTACCTGGTAACATGTCCTGTGTGCATTAAACAATCAGGGGAACACACTCTCCTCACTTATACAGTTCACTTGGTGAAATGTCCCGTGCGTATTAAACCATAAGGGGAAGACACTCTCCTCACTTATACTGTTCACCTGGTAACATGTCCCGTGTGTATTAAACAAACAGGGGAAAACACTCTCCTCACTGATACTGTTCACCTGTTGACATGTCCTGTTTGTATTAAACCATCAGGGGAACTCACTCTCCTCACTTATACTGTTCACCTGGTAACATGTCCCGTGTGTATTAAACAAACAGGGGAACACACTCTCCTCACATATACTGTTCACCTGGTAACATGTCCCGTGCGTGTTAAACCATCAGGGGAACACACTGTCCTCACTTATACTGTTCACCTGGTAACATGTCCCGTGCGTGTTAAACCATCAGGGGAACACACTGTCCTCACTTATACTGTTCACCTGGTAACATGTCCCGTGCGTGTTAAACCATCAGGGGAACACACTGTCCTCACTTATACTGTTCACCGGGTAACATGTCCCGTTCGAGTTAAACCATCAGGGGAACACGCTCTCCTCACTTATACTGTTCACCTGGTAACATGTCCCGTGCGTGTAAACCATCAGGGGAACACACTCTACTCACATATACTATTCACCTGGTAACAAGTCCCGTGTGTATTAAACAATCAGGGGAAAACACTCTCCTCACTTATACTGTTCACCTGGTAACATGTACCTTGTATATTAAACCATCAGGGGAACACGCTCTCCTCACTTATACTGTTCACCTGGCAAGATGTCCCGTGAGTATTAAACCATCAGCGGAACACACTCTCCTCACTTATACTGTTCACCTGGTAATATGTCCTTTGTGTATTAAACAATCTGGGGAACACATTCTCCTCACTTATACTGTTCACCTGGCAACATGTACCTTGTATATTAAACCATCAGGGGAACACACTCTGCTCACTTATACTGTTCACCTGGCAAGATGTCCCGTGAGTATTAAACCATCAGCGGAACACACTCTCCTCACTTATACTGTTCACCTGGTAACATGTCCTGTGTGTATTAAACAATCAGGGGAATACACTCTCCTCACTTATACTGTTCACCTGGTAACATGTCCCGTGTATATTAAACCATCAGGGGAACACACTCTCCTCACTTATACTGTTCACCTGGGAACATGTCCCGTGTATATTAAACCATCAGAGGAACACACTCTCCTCACTTATACTGTTCACCTGGTAACATGTCCCCTGTATATTAAACCATCAGGGGAACACACTCTCCTCACTTATACTGTTCACCTGGTAACATGTACCTTGTATATTAAACCATCAGGGGAACACACTCTCCTCAATTATACATTTCACTTGGTGACATGTCCTGTGTATATTAAACCATCAGGGGAACACATCTCCTCAATTATACATTTCACTTGGTGACATGTACTGTGTATATTAAACCATCAGGGGAACACATCTCCTCAATTATACATTTCACTTGGTGACATGTACTGTGTATATTAAACAATCAGGGGAACACACTCTCCTCACTTATACTGTCAGCTGCTGACATGTCCCGTGTGCATTAAACAATCAGGGGAACACACTCTCCTCACTTATACTGTTCACCTGATAACATCTCAAGTGTGTATTAAACCATAAGGGGAGCACACTCTCCTCACTTTTTTGTTCACCTGGCAATATGCCCTGTGTATATTAAACCATCAGGGGAACACACTCTCCTCACTTATACTGTTCACCTGGCAACATGTCCCGTGTATATTAAACCATCAGAGGAACACACTCTCCTCACTTATACTGTTCACCTGGTAACATGTCCCCTGTATATTAAACCATCAGGGGAACACACTCTCCTCACTTATACTGTTCACCTGGTAACATGTACCTTGTATATTAAACCATCAGGCGAACACACTCTCCTCAATTATACATTTCACTTGGTGACATGTCCTGTGTATATTAAACCATCAGGGGAACACATCTCCTCAATTATACATTTCACTTGGTGACATGTACTGTGTATATTAAACCATCAGGGGAACACACTCTCCTCAATTATACTGTTCACCTGGTAACATGTCCCCTGTGCATTAAACAATCAGGGGAACCCACTCTCCTCAATTATACTGTTCACCTGGTAACATGTCCCGTGTATATGAAACCATCAGGGGAACACACTCTCCTCACTTATACTGTTCACCTGGTAACATGTACCTTGTATATAAAACCATCAGGGGAACACACTCTCCTCAATTATACATTTCACTTGGTGACATGTCCTGTGTATTTTAAACCATCAGGGGAACACACTCTCCTCACTTATACTGTTCACCAGGTGACATGTCCCGTGCGTGTTAAACCATCAGGGGAACACACTCTACTCACATATACTATTCACCTGGTAACATGTCCCGTCTTTATTGAACATTCAGGAGAACACACTCTCCTCACTTATACTGTTCACCTGGTAACATGTCCCGCGTACATTAAACCATCAGGGGAACACACTCTCCTCACTTATACTGTTCACCAGGTGACATGTACCGTGTGTATTAAACCATCAGGGGAACACACTCTCCTCACTTATACTGTTCACCAGGTGACATGTCCCGTGTGTATTAAACCATCAGGGGAACACACTCTCCTCACTTATACTGTTCACCTGGCAACATGTCCCGTGAGTATTAAACAATCAGGGGAAGACAATCTCCTCACTTATACTGTTCACCTGGTGACATGTCCCGTGCGTGTTAAACCATCAGGGGAACACACTCTCCTCACTTATACTCTTCACCTGGTGACATGTCCCGTGCGTGTGAAACCATCAGGGGAACACACTCTCCTCACTTATACTGTTCACCTGGCAACATGTCCCGTGAGTATTAAACAATCAGGGGAACACACTCTCCTCACTTATACTGTTCACCTGGTAACATATGCCGTGTATATTAAACCATCAGCGGAACACACTCTCCTCACTTATACTGTTCACCAGGTAACATGTCCTGTGTATATTAATCCATCAGGGGAACACATTCTCCTCACTTATACTGTTCACCTGGTAACATGCCCTGTGTGTATTAAACCATCAGGGGAACACACTCTCCTCACTTATACTTTTCACCTGGTAACATGTCCCGTGAATATTAAACCATCAGGGGAAAGCACTCTCCTCACTTATACTGTTCACCTGGTAACATGTCCCGTGTGCATTAAACCATCAGGGGAACACACTCTCCTCACTTATGCTGTTCACCTGCTGACATGTCCCGTCAGTATTAAACAATCAGGGGAACTCACTCTCCTCACTTATACTCTTCACCTGGTAACATGTCCAGGGCGGCACAGTGGCGCAGTGGTTAGCAACGCAGCCTCACAGCTCCAGGGACCCGGGTTCGATTCCGGGTACTGCCTGTGTGGAGTTTGCAAGTTCTCCCTGTGTCTGCGTGGGTTTCCTCCGGGTGCTCCGGTTTCCTCCCACAAGCCAAAAGACTTGCAGGTTGGTAGGTAAATTGGCCATTATAAATTGTCACTAGTATAGGTAGGTGGTAGGGAAATATATAGGGACAGGTGGGGATGTCTGGTAGGAATATGGGATTAGTGTAGGATTAGTATAAATGGGTGGTTGATGTTCGGCACAGACTCGGTGGGCCGAAGGGCCTGTTTCAGTGCTGTATCTCTAATCTAATCTAAATCTAATCTAAACCATCAGGGGAACACACTCTCCTCACTTATACTGTTCAGCTGGTAATATGTCCTGTGTGTATTAAACAATCAGGGGAACACACTCTCCTCACTTATACTGTTCACCTGGTAACATGAACCTTGTATATTAAACCATCAGGGGAACACACTCTCCTCACTTATACTGTTCACCTGGCAACATGTCCCGTGAGTATTAAACCATCAGGGGAACACACTCTCCTCACTTATACTGTTCACCTGGCAACATGTCCCGTGAGTATTAAACAATCAGGGGAACACACTCTCCTCACTTATACTGTTCACCTGGTAACATGTCCCGTGAGTATTAAACAATCAGGGGAACACAATCTCCTCACTTATACTGTTCACCTGGTAATATGTCCTGTGTGTATTAAACAATCAGGGGAACACACTCTCCTCACTTATACTGTTCACCTGGTAACATGTCCTGAGTATATTAAACCATCAGGGGAACACACTCTCCTCACTTATACTGTTCACCTGGTAACATGTCCCCTGTATATTAAACCATCAGGGGAACACACTCTCCTCACTTATACTGTTCACCTGGTAACATGTCCCCTGTATATTAAACCATCAGGGGAACACACTCTCCTCACTTATACTGTTCACCTGGTAACATGTCCCCTGTATATTAAACCATCAGGGGAACACACTCTCCTCACTTATACTGTTCACCTGGTAACATGTACCTTGTATATTAAACCATCAGGGGAACACACTCTCCTCACTTATACTGTTCACCTGGTAAAATGTACCTTGTATATTAAACCATCAGGGGAACATACTCTCCTCACTTATACTGTTCACCTGGTAACATGTCCCGTGTGTATTAAACAATCAGGGGAACACACTCTCCTCACTTATACTGTTCACCTGGTAACATGTCCCCTGTATATTAAACCATCAGGGGAACACAATCTCCTCACTTATACTGTTCACCTGGTAACATGTACCTTGTATATTAAACCATCAGGGGAACACACTCTCCTCAATTATACATTTCACTTGGTGACATGTCCTGTGAATATTAAACCATCAGGGGAACACACTCTCCTCACTTATACTGTTCACCAGGTGACAAGTCCCGTGTGTATTAAACCATCCGGGGAACACACTCTCCTCACTTATACTGTTCACCAGGTGACAAGTCCCGTGTGTATTAAACCATCAGGGGAACACAGTCTCCTCACTTATACTGTTCACCTGGTGACATGTCCCGTGTGTATTGAACATTCAGGAGAACACACTCTCCTCACTTATACTGTTCACCTGGTAACATGTCCCGTGTACATTAAACCATCAGGGGAACACACTCTCCTCACTTATACTGTTCACCAGGTGACATGTCCCGTGTGTATTAAACCATCAGGGGAACACACTCTCCTCACTTATACTGTTCACCTGGCAACATGTCCCGTGAGTATTAAACAATCAGGGGAACACACTCTCCTCACTTATACTGTTCACCTGGTAATATGTCCTGTGTGTATTAAACCATCAGGGGAACACACTCTCCTCACTTATACTGTTCACCTGGCAACATGTCCCGTGAGTATTAAACAATCAGGGGAACACACTCTCCTCACTTATACTGTTCACCTGGTGACATGTACCTTGTATATTAAACCATCAGGGGAACACACTATCCTCACTTATACTGTTCACCTGGTAACATGTCCCCTGTATATTAACCCATCAGGGGAACACACTCTCCTCACTTATACTGTTCACCTGGTAATATGTCCTGTGTGTATTAAACAATCAGGGGAACACACTCTCTTCACTTATACTGTTCACCTGGTAACATGTCCCGTGTGTATTAAACAATCAGGGGAACACACTCTCCTCACTTATACTGTTCACCTGGTGACATGTACCTTGTATATTAAACCATCAGGGGAACACACTCTCCTCACTTATACTCTTCACCTGGTAACATGTCCCGTGCGTGTTAAACCATCAGGGGAACACAGTCTCCTCACTTATACTGTTCACCTGGCAACATGTCCCGTGAGTATTAAACAATCAGGGGAACACACTCTCCTCACTTATACTGTTCACCTGGGAACATGTCCCATGTATATTAAACCATCAGGGGAACACACTCTCCTCACTTATACTCTTCACCTGGTAACATGTCCCGTGCGTGTTAAACCATCAGGGGAACACACTCTCCTCACTTATACTGTTCACCTGGTAACATGTCCTGTGTGTATTAAACCATCAGAGGAACACACTCTCCTCACTTATACTATTCACCTGGTAACATGTCCTGTGAGTATTAAACAATCAGGGGAACACACTCTCCTCACTTATACTGTTCACCTGGTGACATGTACATTGTATATTAAACCATCAGGGGAACACACTCTCCTCACTTATACTGTTCACCTGGTAACATGTCCTGTGAGTATTAAACAATCAGGGGAACACACTCTCCTCACTTATACTGTTCACCTGGTGACATGTACATTGTATATTAAACCATCAGGGGAACACACTCTCCTCACTTATACTGTTCACCTGGTAACATGTCCCCTGTATATTAAACCATCAGGGGAACACACTCTCCTCACTTATACTGTTCACCTGGTAACATGTACCTTGTATATTAAACCATCAGGGGAACACACTCTCCTCACTTATACTGTTCACCAGGTGACATGTCCCGTGTGTATTGAACATTCAGGAGAACACACTCTCCTCACTTATACTGTTCACCTGGTAACATGTCCCGTGTACATTAAACCATCAGGGGAACACACTCTCCTCACTTATACTGTTCACCAGGTGACATGTCCCGTGTGTATTAAACAATCAGGGGAACACACTCTCCTCACTTATACTGTTCACCTGGTAACATGTCCCGTGCGTGTTAAACCATCAGGGGAACACACTCTCCTCACTTATACTCTTCACCTGGTGACATGTCCCGTGCGTGTTAAACCATCAGGGGAACACACTCTCCTCACTTATACTCTTCACCTGGTGACATGTCCCGGGTATATTAAACCATCAGCGGAACACACTCTCCTCACATATACTGTTCACCTGGTAACATGTCCCGTGCGTGTTAAACCATCAGGGGAACACACTCTCCTCACTTATACTGTTCACCTGGTAACATGTCCTGTGTGTATTAAACCATCAGAGGAACACACTCTCCTCACTTATACTATTCACCTGGTAACATGTCCCGTGAATATTAAACCATCAGGGGAAAGCACTCTCCTCACTTATCCTGTTCACCTGGTAACATGTCCCGTGTGCATTAAACCATCAGGGGAACACACTCTCCTCACTTATACTGTTCACCTGGTAACATGTCCTGTGTGTATTAAACCATCAGGGGAACACATTCTCCTCACTTATACTGTTCACCTGGTAACATTTCCTGTGTGTATTAAACCATCAGGGGAACACACTCTCCTCACATATACTGTTCACCTGGTAACATGTCCCGTGAATATTAAACCATCAGTGGAAAGCACTCTCCTCACTTATACCGTTCACCTGGTAACATGTCCCGTGTGCATCAAACCATCAGGGGAACACACTCTCCTCACTTATACTGTTCACCTGGTGACATGTCTCGTCAGTATTAAACAATCAGGGGAAATCACTCTCCTCACTTATACTCTTCACCTGGTAACATGTCCCGTGTATATTAAACCATCAGGGGAACACACTCTCCTCACTTATACTGTTCAGCTGGTAACATGTCCCGTGAGTATTGAACAATCAGGGGAACCCACTCTCCTCACTTATACTGTTCACCTGGTAATATGTCCCGTGTGTATTAAACAATCAGGGGAACAGACTCTCCTCACTTATACTGTTCACATGGTAACATGTCCTGTGTGTATTAAACAATCAGGGGAACACACTCTCCTCACTTATACTGTTCACCTGGTATAATGACCCGTGCGTGTTAAACCATCAGGGGAACACACTCTCCTCACTTATACTGTTCACTTGGTAACATGTCCCGTGCGTGTTAAACCATCAGGGGAACACACTCTCCTCACTTATACTGTTCACCTGTCAACATGTCCCGTGAGTATTAAACAATCAGGGGAACACACTCTCCTCACTTATCCTGTTCACCTGGTGACATGTACCTTGTATATTAAACCATCAGGGGAACACACTCTCCTCACTTATACTGTTCACCTGGTAACATGTCCCGTGTATATTAAACCATCAGGGGAACACACTCTCCTCACTTATACTGTTCACCTGGTAACATGTACCTTGTATATTAAACCATCAGGGGAACACACTCTCCTCACTTATACTGTTCACCTGGTAACATGTCCCGTGTGTATTAAACAATCAGGGGAACTCACTCTCCTCACTTATACTGTTCACCTGGTAACATGTACCTTGTATATTAAACCATCAGGGGAACACACTCTCCTCACTTATACTGTTCACCTGGTAACATGTCCCGTGTATATTAAACCATCAGGGGAACACACTCTCCTCACTTATACTGTTCACCTGGTAACATGTAACTTGTATATTAAACCATCAGGGGAACACACTCTCCTCACTTATACTGTTCACCTGGTAACATGTCCCCTGTATATTAAACCATCAGGGGAACACACTCTCCTCAATTATACTGTTCACCTGGTAACATGTCCCCTGTATATTAAACCATCAGGGCAACACACTCTCCTCACTTACACTGTTCACCTGGTAACATGTACCTTGTATATTAAACCATCAGGGGAACACACTCTCCTCACTTATACTGTTCACCTGGTAACATGTCCCCTGTATATTAAACCATCAGGGGAACACACTCTCCTCAATTATACTGTTCACCTGGTAACATGTCCCCTGTATATTAAACCATCAGGGCAACACACTCTCCTCACTTATACTGTTCACCTGGTAACATGTACCTTGTATATTAAACCATCAGGGGAACACACTCTCCTCACTTATACTGTTCACCTGGTAACATGTCCCCTGTATATTAAACCATCAGGGCAACACACTCTCCTCACTTATACTGTTCACCTGGTAACATGTACCTTGTATATTAAACCATCAGGGGAACACACTCTCCTCACTTATACTGTTCACCTGGTAACATGTCCCCTGTATATTAAACCATCAGGGGAACACACTCTCCTCACTTATGCTGTTCACCTGGTAACATGTCCCGTGTATATTAAACCTTCAGGGGAACACACTCTCCTCACTTATACTGTTCACCTGGTAACATGTACCTTGTATATTAAACCATCAGGGGAACACACTCTCCTCACTTATACTGTTCACCTGGTAACATGAACCTTGTATATTAAACCATCAGGGGAACACACTCTCCTCAATTATACATTTCACTTGGTGACATGTCCTGTGTATATTAAACCATCAGGGGAACACATCTCCTCAATTATACATTTCACTTGGTGACATGTGCTGTGTATATTAAACCATCAGGGGAACACACTCTCCTCACTTATACTGTTCACCTGGTAACATGTCCGTGTACATTAAACCATCAGGGGAACACACTCTCCTCACTTATACTGTTCAGCTGGTAACATGTCCCGTGCGTGTTAAACCATCAGGGGAACACACTCTCCTCACTTATACTCTTCACCTGGTGACATATCCCGTGCGTGTTAAACCATTAGGGGAACACACTCTCCTCACTTATACTCTTCACCTGGCAACATGTCCTGTGAAAATTAAACCATCAGGGGAACACCTTCTCCTCACTTATACTGTTCACCTGGTAACATGTCCTTTGTGTATTAAACCATCAGAGGAACACACTCTCCTCACTTATACTATTCACCTGGTAACATGTCCCGCGAATATTAAACCATCAGGGGAAAGCACTCTCCTCACTTATCCTGTTCACCTGGTAACATGTCCCGTGTGCATTAAACCATCAGGGGAACACACTCTCCTCACTTATACTGTTCACCTGGTGACATGTCCCGTGTATATTAAACAATCAGGGGAACACACTCTCCTCACTTATACTGTTCACCTGGTAACATGTCCCGTGTATATTAAACAATAAGGGGAACACACTCTCCTCACTTATACTGTTCACCTGGTAACATGTCCCATGTATATTAAACCATCAGCGGAACACACTCTCCTCACTTATACTGTTCACCTGGTAAGATGTCCCGTGCGTGTTAAACCATCAGGGGAACACACTCTCCTCACATACACTGTTCACCTGGTAACATGTCCCATGTATATTAAACCATCAGCGGAACACACTCTCCTCACTTATACTGTTCACCTGGTAAGATGTCCCGTGCATGTTAAACCATCAGGGGAACACACTCTCCTCACATACACTGTTCACCTGGTAACATGTCCCATGTATATTAAACCATCAGCGGAACACACTCTCCTCACTTATACTGTTCACCTGGTAAGATGTCCCGTGAGTATTAAACCATCAGGGGAACACACTCTCCTCACTTATACCGTTCACCTGGTAACATGTCCTGTGTATATTAAAGCTTCAGTGGAACACATTCTCCTCACTTCTACTGTTCACCTCGTAACATGTCCTGTGTGTATTAAAACATCAGGGGAACACACTCTCCTCACTTATACTGTTCACCTGGTAACATGTCCCGTGAATATTAAACCATCAGGGGAAAGCACTCTCCTCACTTATACTGTTCACCTGGTAACATGTCCCGTGTGCATTAAAACATCAGGGGAACACACTCTCCTCACTTATACTGTTCACCTGGAAACATGTCCCGTGAATATTAAACCATCAGGGGAAAGCACTCTCCTCACTTATACTGTTCACCTGGTAACATGTCCCGTGTGCATTAAAACATCAGGGGAACACACTCTCCTCACTTATACTGTTCACCTGGTAACATGTCCCGTGTGCATTAAAACATCAGGGGAACTCACTCTCCTCACTTATACTCTTCACCTGGTATAATGTCCCGTGCGTGTTAAACCATCAGGGGAACACACTCTCCTCACTTATACTGTTCACCTGGCAACATGTCCCGTGTATATTAAACCATCAGGGGAACACACTCTCCTCACTTATACTGTTCACCTGGTAACATGTCCCGTGCGTGTTAAACCATCAGGGGAACACACTCTCCTCACTTATACTGTTCACCTGGTAACATGTCCCGTGCGTGTTAAACCCTCAGGGGAACACACTCTCCTCACTTATACTGTTCACCTGGTGCCATGTCCCGGGTATATTAAACAATCAATGGAATACACTCTCCTCACTTATACTGTTCACCTGGTAACATGTCCCCTGTATATTAAACCATCAGGGCTACACACTCTCCTCACTTATACTGTTCACCTGGTAACATGTACCTTGTATATTAAACCATCAGGGGAACACACTCTCCTCACTTATACTGTTCACCTGGTAACATGTCCCCTGTATATTAAAACATCAGGGGAACACACTCTCCTCACTTATGCTGTTCACCTGGTAACATGTCCCGTGTATATTAAACCATCAGGGGAACACACTCTCCTCACTTATACTGTTCACCTGGTAACATGTACCTTGTATATTAAACCATCAGGGGAACACACTCTCCTCACTTATACTGTTCACCTGGTAACATGAACCTTGTATATTAAACCATCAGGGGAACACACTCTCCTCAATTATACATTTCACTTGGTGACATGTCCTGTGTATATTAAACCATCAGGGGAACACATCTCCTCAATTATACATTTCACTTGGTGACATGTGCTGTGTATATTAAACCATCAGGGGAACACACTCTCCTCACTTATACTGTTCACCTGGTAACATGTCCGTGTACATTAAACCATCAGGGGAACACACTCTCCTCACTTATACTGTTCAGCTGGTAACATGTCCCGTGCGTGTTAAACCATCAGGGGAACACACTCTCCTCACTTATACTCTTCACCTGGTGACATATCCCGTGCGTGTTAAACCATTAGGGGAACACACTCTCCTCACTTATACTCTTCACCTGGCAACATGTCCTGTGAAAATTAAACCATCAGGGGAACACCTTCTCCTCACTTATACTGTTCACCTGGTAACATGTCCTTTGTGTATTAAACCATCAGAGGAACACACTCTCCTCACTTATACTATTCACCTGGTAACATGTCCCGCGAATATTAAACCATCAGGGGAAAGCACTCTCCTCACTTATCCTGTTCACCTGGTAACATGTCCCGTGTGCATTAAACCATCAGGGGAACACACTCTCCTCACTTATACTGTTCACCTGGTGACATGTCCCGTGTATATTAAACAATCAGGGGAACACACTCTCCTCACTTATACTGTTCACCTGGTAACATGTCCCGTGTATATTAAACAATAAGGGGAACACACTCTCCTCACTTATACTGTTCACCTGGTAACATGTCCCGTGTATATTAAACCATCAGCGGAACACACTCTCCTCACTTATACTGTTCACCTGGTAAGATGTCCCGTGCGTGTTAAACCATCAGGGGAACACACTCTCCTCACATACACTGTTCACCTGGTAACTTGTCCCGTGAGTATTAAACAATCAGGGGAACACACTCTCCTCACTTATACCGTTCACCTGGTAACATGTCCTGTGTATATTAAAGCTTCAGTGGAACACATTCTCCTCACTTCTACTGTTCACCTCGTAACATGTCCTGTGTGTATTAAAACATCAGGGGAACACACTCTCCTCACTTATACTGTTCACCTGGTAACATGTCCCGTGAATATTAAACCATCAGGGGAAAGCACTCTCCTCACTTATACTGTTCACCTGGTAACATGTCCCGTGTGCATTAAAACATCAGGGGAACACACTCTCCTCACTTATACTGTTCACCTGGTAACATGTCCCGTGAATATTAAACCATCAGGGGAAAGCACTCTCCTCACTTATACTGTTCACCTGGTAACATGTCCCGTGTGCATTAAAACATCAGGGGAACACACTCTCCTCACTTATACTGTTCACCTGGTAACATGTCCCGTGTGCATTAAAACATCAGGGGAACTCACTCTCCTCACTTATACTCTTCACCTGGTATAATGTCCCGTGCGTGTTAAACCATCAGGGGAACACACTCTCCTCACTTATACTGTTCACCTGGCAACATGTACCGTGTATATTAAACCATCAGGGGAACACACTCTCCTCACTTATACTGTTCACCTGGTAACATGTCCCGTGCGTGTTAAACCATCAGGGGAACACACTCTCCTCACTTATACTGTTCACCTGGTAACATGTCCCGTGCGTGTTAAACCCTCAGGGGAACACACTCTCCTCACTTATACTGTTCACCTGGTGCCATGTCCCGGGTATATTAAACAATCAATGGAATACACTCTCCTCACTTACACTGTTCACCTGGTAACATGTCCCGTGTATATTAAACCATCAGGGGAACACACTCTCCTCACTTACACTGTTCACCTGGCAACATGTCCCGTGAGTATTAAACAATCAGGGGAACACACTCTCCTCACTTATACTGTTCACCTGGTAACATGTCCCGTGCGTGTTAAACCATCAGGGGAACACACTCTCCTCACTTATACTCTTCACCTGGTGACATGTCCCGTGCGTGTTAAACCATCAGGGGAACACACTCTCCTCACTTATACTCTTCACCTGGTGACATGTCCCGGGTATATTAAACCATCAGCGGAACACACTCTCCTCACTTATACTGTTCACCTGGTAACATGTCCCGTGCGTGTTAAACCATCAGGGGAACACACTCTCCTCACTTATACTGTTCACCTGGCAACATGTCCCGTGAGTATTAAACAATCAGGGGAACACACTCTCCTCACTTATACTGTTCACCTGGCAACATGTCCTGTGAAAATTAAACCATCAGGGGAACACCTTCTCCTCACTTATACTGTTCACCTGGTAACATGTCCCGTGAATATTAAACCATCAGGGGAAAGCACTCTCCTCACTTATCCTGTTCACCTGGTAACATGTCCCGTGTGCATTAAACGATCAGGGGAACACACTCTCCTCACTTATACTGTTCACCTGGTAACATGTCCCGTGTGCATTAAACCATCAGGGGAACACACTCTCCTCACATATACTCTTCACCTGGTAACATGTCCCGTGTATATTAAACCATCAGCGGAACACACTCTCCTCACGTATACTGTTCACCTGGTAACATGTCCCGTGAGTATTAAACAATCAGGGGAACACACTCTCCTCACTTATACCGTTCACCTGGTAACATGTCCTGTGTATATTAAACCTTCAGGGGAACACATTCTCCTCACTTATACTGTTCACCTGGTGACATGTCCCGTCAGTATTAAACAATCAGGGGAACTCACTCTCCTCACTTATACTCTTCACCTGGTATAATGTCCCGTGCGTATTAAACCATCAGGGGAACACACTCTCCTCACTTATACTGTTCACCTGGCAACATGTCCCGTGAGTATTAAACCATCAGGGGAAAGCACTCTCCTCACTTATACTGTTGACCTGGTGACATGTCCCGTCAGTATTAAACAATCAGGGGAACTCACTCTCCTCACTTATACTGTTCACCTGGTAACATGTCCCGTGTATATTAAACCATCAGCGGAACACACTCTCCTCACTTATACTGTTCACCTGGTAACATGTCCCGTGAGTGTTAAACCATCAGGGGAACACACTCTCCTCACATACACTGTTCACCTGGTAACATGTCCCGTGAGTATTAAACAATCAGGGGAACACACTCTCCTCACTTATACCGTTCACCTGGTAACATGTCCCGTGTATATTAAACCATCAGGGGAACACACTCTCCTCACTTATACTGTTCACCTGGTAACATGTCCCGTGTGCATTAAAACATCAGGGGAACACACTCTCCTCACTTATACTCTTCACCTGGTATAATGTCCCGTGCGTGTTAAACCATCAGGGGAACACACTCTCCTCACTTATACTGTTCACCTGGTAACATGTCCCGTGCGTGTTAAACCTTCAGGGGAACACACTCTCCTCACTTATACTGTTCTCCTGGTGCCATGTCCCGGGTATATTAAACAATCAAGGGAATACACTCTCCTCACTTACACTGTTCACCTGGTAACATGTCCCGTGTATATTAAACCATCAGGGGAACACACTCTCCTCTCTTATACTGTTCACCTGGTATCATGTCCCCTGTATATTAAACCATCAGGGGAACACACTCTCCTCAATTATACTGTTCACCTGGTAACATGTCCCCTGAAGATTAAACCATCAGGGCAACACACTCTCCTCACTTATACTGTTCACCTGGTAACATGTACCTTGTATATTAAACCATCAGGGGAACACACTCTCCTCACTTATACTGTTCACCTGGTAACATGTACCTTGTATATTAAACCATCAGGGGAACACACTCTCCTCACTTATACTGTTCACCTGGTAACATGTACCTTGTATATTAAACCATCAGGGGAACACACTCTCCTCACTTATACTGTTCACCTGGTAACATGAACCTTGTATATTAAACCATCAGGGGAACACACTCTCCTCACTTATACTGTTCACCTGGTAACATGTCCCCTGTATATTAAACCATCAGGGGAACACACTCTCCTCACTTATACTGTTCACCTGGTAACATGTACCTTGTATATTAAACCATCAGAGGAACAGACTCTCCTCACTTATACTGTTCACCTGGTAACATGTACCTTGTATATTAAACCATCAGGGGAACACACTCTCATCACTTATACTGTTCACCAGGTGACATGTCCCGTGTGTATTGAACATTCAGGAGAACACACTCTCCTCACTTATACTGTTCACCTGGTAACATGTCCCGTGTATATTAAACCATCAGGGGAACACACTCTCCTCACTTATACTGTTCACCTGGTAACATGTCCCGTGTGTATTAAACAATCAGGGGAACACACTCTCCTCACTTATACTCTTCACCTGGTGACATATCCCGTGCGTGTTAAACCATTAGGGGAAAACACTCTCCTCACTTATACTCTTCACCTGGTGACATGTCCCGGGTATATTAAACAATCAGGGGAACACACTCTCCTCACTTATACTGTTCACCTGGTAACATGTCCCGTGCGTGTTAAACCATCAGGGGAACACACTCTCCTCACTTATACTGTTCACCTGGCAACATGTCCTGTGAAAATTAAAACATCAGGGGAACACCTTCTCCTCACTTATACTGTTCACCTGGTAACATGTCCTTTGTGTATTAAACAATCAGGGGAATACACTCTCCTCACTTACACTGTTCACCTGGTAACATGTCCCGTGTATATGAAACCATCAGGGGAACACACTCTCCTCACTTATACTGTACACCAGGAGACATGTCCCGTGTGTATTAAACAATCAGGGGAACACACTCTCCTCACTTATACTGTTCACCTGGTGACATGTCCCGTGTGTATTAAACAATCAGGGGAACACACTCTCCTCACTTATACTGTACACCAGGAGACATGTCCCGTGTGTATTAAACAATCAGGGGAACACACTCTCCTCACTTATACTGTTCACCTGGTGAGATGTCCCGTGTGTATTAAACAATCAGGGGAACACATTCTCCTCACTTATACTGTTCACCTGGCAACATGTCCCGTGAGTATTAAATAATCAGGGGAACACACTCTCCTCACTTATACTGTTCACCTGGTATAATGTCCCGTGCGTGTTAAACCATCAGGGGAACACACTCTCCTCACTTATACTGTTCACCTGGCAACATGTCCCGTGAGTATTAAATAATCAGGGGAACACACTCTCCTCACTTATACTGTTCACCTGGTAACATGTCCCGTGTATATTAAACCGTCAGGGGAACACACTCTCCTCACTTATACTGTACACCAGGAGACATGTCCCGTGTGTATTAAACAATCAGGGGAACACACTCTCCTCACTTATACTGTTCACCTGGTGAGATGTCCCGTGTGTATTAAACAATCAGGGGAACACATTCTCCTCACTTATACTGTTCACCTGGCAACATGTCCCGTGAGTATTAAATAATCAGGGGAACACACTCTCCTCACTTATACTGTTCACCTGGTATAATGTCCCGTGCGTGTTAAACCATCAGGGGAACACACTCTCCTCACTTATACTGTTCACCTGGCAACATGTCCCGTGAGTATTAAATAATCAGGGGAACACACTCTCCTCACTTATACTGTTCACCTGGTAACATGTCCCGTGTATATTAAACCGTCAGGGGAACACACTCTCCTCACTTATACTGTTCACCTGGTGACATGTCCCGTGTGTATTAAACAATCAGGGGAACACACTCTCCTCACTTATACTGTTCACCTGGTAACATGTCCCGTGCGTGTTAAACCATCAGGGGAACAAACTCTCCTCACTTATACTGTTCACCTGGCAACATGTCCCGTGTATATTAAACAATCAGGGGAACACACTCTCCTCACTTATACTGTTCACCTGGTGACATGTCCCGTGTGTATTAAACAATCAGGGGAATACACTCTCCTCACTTATACTGTTCACATGGTGACATGTCCCGTGTATATTAAACAATCAGGGGAACACACTCTCCTCACTAATACTGTTCACCTGGTAACATGTCCCGTGTGTATTAAACAATCAGGGGAACACACTCTCCTCACTAATACTGTTCACCTGGTAACATGTCCCGTGTGTATTAAACAGTCAGGGGAATACGCTCTCCTCACTTATACTGTTCACCTGGTAACATGTCCCGTGTATATTAAACCATCAGGGGAACACACTCTCCTCACTTATACTGTTCACCTGGTGACATGTCCCGTGTGTATTAAACAATCAGGGGAACACACTCTCCTCACTAATACTGTTCACCTGGTAACATGTCCCGTGTGTATTAAACAATCAGGGGAATACACTCTCCTCACTTATACTGTTCACCTGGTAACATGTCCCGTGTATATTAAACCATCAGGGGAACACACTCTCCTCACTTATACTGTTCACCTGGTGACATGTCCCGTGTGTATTAAACAATCAGGGGAACACACTCTCCTCACTTATACTGTTCACCTGGTAACATGTCCCGTGCGTGTTAAACCATCAGGGGAACAAACTCTCCTCACTTATACTGTTCACCTGGCAACATGTCCCGTGAGTATTAAACAATCAGGGGAACACACTCTCCTCACTTATACTGTTCACCTGGTAACATGTCACGTGTGTATTAAACAATCAGGGGAACACACTCTCCTCACTTATACTGTTCACCTGGTAACATGTCCCGTGCGTGTTAAACCATCAGGGGAACAAACTCTCCTCACTTATACTGTTCACCTGGCAACATGTCCCGTGAGTATTAAACAATCAGGGGAACACACTCTCCTCACTTATACTGTTCACCTCGTGACATGTCACGTGTGTATTAAACAATCAGGGGAACACACTCTCCTCACTTATACTGTTCACCTGGTAACATGTCCCGTGCGTGTTAAACCATCTGGGGAACACACTTTCCTCACTTATACTGTTCACCTGGTCACATGTCCTGTGTGCATTAAATCATCAGGGGAACACACTCTCCTCACTTATACAGTTCACCTGGCAACATGTCCCGTGAATATTAAACCATCAGGGGAAAGCACTCTCCTCACTTATACTGTTCACCTGCTAACATGTCCCGTGTGTATTAAACAATCAGGGGAACACACTCTCCTCACTTATACTGTTCACCTGGTAACATGTCCCGTGCGTGTTAAACCATCAGGGGAACACACTTTCCTCACTTTTACTGTTCACCTGGCAACATGTCCCGTGAATATTAAACCATCAGGGGAAAGCACTCTCCTCAATTATACTGTTCACCTGGTAGCATGTCCTGTGTGCATTAAATCATCAGGGGAACACACTCTCCTCACTTATACAGTTCACTTGGTGAAATGTCCCGTGCGTGTTAAACTATCAGGGGAACACACTTTCCTCACTTATACTGTTCACCTGGTAACATGTCCTGTGTGCATTAAATCATCAGGGGAACACACTCTCCTCACTTATACAGTTCACCTGGCAACATGTCCCGTGAATATTAAACCATCAGGGGAAAGCACTCTCCTCACTTATACTGTTCACCTGCTAACATGTCCCGTGTGTATTAAACAATCAGGGGAACACACTCTCCTCACTTGTACTGTTCACCTGGTGACATGTCCCGTGAATATTAAACCATCAGGGGAACACACTCTCCTCACTTATACTGTTGACCTGGTGACATGTCCCGTCAGTATTAAACAATCAGGGGAACACACTCTCCTCACTTATACTGTTCACCTGGTGACATGTCCCGTGTATATTAAACCATCAGGGGAACTCACTCTCCTCACTTATACTGTTCACCTGCTAACATGTCCCGTGCGTGTTAAACCATCAGGGGAACACACTCTCCTCACATTTACTGTTCACCTGGTGACATGTCCCGTGAGTATTAAACAATCAGGGGAACTCACTCTCCTCACTTATACTGTTCACCTGCTAACATGTCCCGTGTATATTAAACCATCAGCGGAACACACTCTCCTCACTTATATTGTTCACCTGGTAACATGTCCCGTGCGTGTTAAACCATCAGGGGAACACACTCTCCTCACATTTACTGTTCACCTGGTAACATGTCCCGTGAGTATTAAACAATCAGGGGAATACAGTCTCCTCACTTATACTGTTGACCTGGTGACATGTCCCGTCAGTATTAAACAATCAGGGGAACTCACTCTCCTCACTTATACTGTTCACCAGGTGACATGTCCCGTGTGTATTAAACCATCAGGGGAACACACTCTCCTCACTTATATTGTTCACCTGGTAACATGTCCCGTGCGTGTTAAACCATCAGGGGAACACACTCTCCTCACATTTACTGTTCACCTGGTAACATGTCCCGTGAGTATAAAACAATCAGGGGAACACACTCTCCTCACTTATACCGTTCACCTGGTAACATGTCCTGTGTATATTAAACCTTCAGGGGAACACATTCTCCTCACTTATACTGTTCACCTCGTAACATGTCCTGTGTGTATTAAAACATAGGGGGAACACACTCTCCTCACTTATACTGTTCACCTGGTAACATGTCCCGTGAATATTAAACCATCAGGGGAAAGCACTCTCCTCACTTATACTGTTCACCTGGTAACATGTCCCGTGTGCATTAAAACATCAGGGGAACACACTCTCCTCACTTATACTGTTCACCTGGTGACATGTCCCGTCAGTATTAAACAATCAGGGGAACTCACTCTCCTCACTTATACTCTTCACCTGGTATAATGTCCCGTGCGTGTTAAACCATCAGGGGAACACACTCTCCTCACTTATACTGTTCACCTGGCAACATGTCCCGTGAGTATTAAACAATCAGGGGAACACACTCTCCTCACTTATACTGCTCACCTGGTAACATGTCCCGTGCGTGTTAAACCATCAGGGGAACACACTCTCCTCACTTATACTGTTCAACTGGTAACATGTCCCGTGCGTGTTAAACCATCAGGGGAACACACTCTCCTCACTTATACTGTTCACCTGGTGCCATGTCCCGGGTATATTAAACAATAAGGGGAATACACTCATCTCACTTACACTGTTCACCTGGTAACATGTCCCGTGAATATAAAACAATCAGGGGAATACACTCTCCTCACTTACACTGTTCACCTGGTAACATGTCCCGTGTATATGATACCATCAGGGGAACACACTCTCCTCACTTATACTGTTCACCTGGTGACATGTCCCGTGTGTATTAAATAATCAGGGGAACACACTCTCCTCACTTATAGTGTTCACCTGGTAACATGTCCCGTGTGTATTAAATAATCAGGGGAACACACTCTCCTCACTTATAGTGTTCACCTGGTAACATGTCCCGTGTGTATTAAACAATCAGGGGAACACACTCTCCTCACTTATACTGTTCACCTGGTGAGATGTCCCGTGTGTATTAAACAATCAGGGGAACACATTCTCCTCACTTATACTGTTCACCTGGCAACATGTCCCGTGAGTATTAAATAATCAGGGGAACACACTCTCCTCACTTATACTGTTCACCTGGTAACATGTCCCGTGTATATTAAACCGTCAGGGGAACACACTCTCCTCACTTATACTGTTCACCTGGTAACATGTCCCGTGAGTATTAAACAATCAGGGGAACACACTCTCCTCACTTATACTGTTCACCTGGTGACATGTCCCGTGAATATTAAACCATCAGGGGAACACACTCTCCTCACTTACACTGTTCACCTGGTAACATGTCCCGTGTGTATTAAACAATCAGGGGAACACACTCTCCTCACTTATACTGTTCACCTGGTAACATGTCCCGTGCGTGTTCAACCATCAGGGGAACAAACTCTCCTCACTTATACTGTTCACCTGGCAACATGTCCCGTGTATATTAAACAATCAGGGGAACACAATCTCCTCACTTATACTGTTCACCTGGTGACATGTCCCGTGTGTATTAAACAATCAGGGGAACACACTCTCCTCACTAATACTGTTCACCTGGTAACATGTCCCGTGTGTATTAAACAATCAGGGGAACACACTCTCCTCACTTATACTGTTCACCTGGTAACATGTCCCGTGCGTGTTAAACCATCAGGGGAACAAACTCTCCTCACTTATACTGTTCACCTGGCAACATGTCCCGTGAGTATTAAACAATCAGGGGAACACACTCTCCTCACTTATACTGTTCACCTGGTGACATGTCACGTGTGAATTAAACAATCAGGGGAACACACTCTCCTCACTAATACTGTTCACCTGGTAACAAGTCCCGTGTGTATTAAACAATCAGGGGAACACACTCTCCTCACTTATACTGTTCACCTGGTAACATGTCCCGTGCGTGTTAAACCATCAGGGGAACAAACTCTCCTCACTTATACTGTTCACCTGGCAACATGTCCTGTGTGTATTAAACAATCAGGGGAACACACTCTCCTCACTTATACTGTTCACCTGGTAACATGTCCCGGGTGTATTAAACCATCAGGGGAACACACTCTCCTCACTTATACTGTTCACCTGGTAACATGTCCCGTGTGTATTAAACAATCAGGGGAACACACTCTCCTCACTTATACTGTTCACCTGGCAACATGTCCTGTGTGTATTAAACAATCAGGGGAACACACTCTCCTCACTTATACTGTTCACCTGGTAACATGTCCCGTGTATATTAAACCATCAGGTGAACACACTCTCCTCACTTATACTGTTCACCTGGTGACATGTCCCGGGTGTATTAAACCATCAGGGGAACACACTCTCCTCACTTATACTGTTCACCTGGTAACATGTCCCGTGTATATTAAACCATCAGGGGAACACTCTCTCCTCACTTATACTGTTCACCTGGTGACATGTCCCGTGTGTATTAAACAATCAGGGGAACACACTCTCCTCACTTCTACTGTTCACCTGTTAACATGTCTCGTGTGTATTAAACAATCAGGGGAACACACTCTCCTCACTTATACTGTTCATCTGGTAACATGTCCCGTGCGTGTTAAACCATCAGGGGAACACACTTTCCTCACTGATACTGTTCACCTGGTAACATGTCCTGTGTGCATTAAATCATCAGGGGAACACACTCTCCTCACTTATACAGTTCACCTGGCAACATGTCCCGTGAATATTAAACCATCAGGGGAAAGCACTCTCCTCACTTATACTGTTCACCTGCTAACATGTCCCGTGTGTATTAAACAATCAGGGGAACACACTCTCCTCACTTCTACTGTTCACCTGGTAACATGTCCCGTGCGTGTTAAACCATCAGGGGAACACACTCTCCTCACTTATACTGTTCACCTGCTAACATGTCCCGTGTGTATTAAACAATCAGGGGAACACACTCTCCTCACTTCTACTGTTCACCTGGTAACATGTCCCGTGCGTGTTAAACCATCAGGGGAACACACTTTCCTCACTTTTACTGTTCACCTGGCAACATGTCCCGTGAATATTAAACCATCAGGGGAACACACTCTCCTCACTTATACAGTTCACTTGGTGAAATGTCCCGTGCGTATTAAACCATCAGGGGAACACACTCTCCTCACTTATACTGTTCACCTGGTAATATGTCCTGTGTGTATTAAACAATCAGGGGAACACACTCTCCTCACTTATACTGTTCACCTGGTATAATGTCCCGTGCGTGTTAAACCATCAGGGGAACACACTCTCCTCACTTATACTGTTCACCTGGTAACATGTCCCCTGTATATTAAACCATCAGGGGAACACACTCTCCTCACTTATACTGTTCACCTGGTAACATGTCCCCTGTATATTAAACCATCAGGGGAACACACTCTCCTCACTTATACTGTTCACCTGGTAACATGTACCTTGTATATTAAACCATCAGGGGAACACACTCTCCTCACTTATACTGTTCACCTGGTAACATGTACCTTGTATATTAAACCATCAGGGGAACACACTCTCCTCACTTATACGGTTCACCTGGTAACATGTCCCGTGTGTATTAAACAATCAGGGGAACACACTCTCCTCACTTATACTGTTCACCTGGTAACATGTCCCGTGCCTGTTCAACCATCAGGGGAACAAACTCTCCTCACTTATACTGTTCACCTGGCAACATGTCCCGTGTATATTAAACAATCAGGGGAACACAATCTCCTCACTTATACTGTTCACCTGGTGACATGTCCCATGTGTATTAAACAATCAGGGGAACACACTCTCCTCACTAATACTGTTCACCTGGTAACATGTCCCGTGTGTATTAAACAATCAGGGGAACACACTCTCCTCACTTATACTGTTCACCTGGTAACATGTCCCGTGCGTGTTAAACCATCAGGGGAACAAACTCTCCTCACTTATACTGTTCACCTGGCAACATGTCCCGTGAGTATTAAACAATCAGGGGAACACACTCTCCTCACTTATACTGTTCACCTGGTGACATGTCACGTGTGAATTAAACAATCAGGGGAACACACTCTCCTCACTAATACTGTTCACCTGGTAACATGTCCCGTGTGTATTAAACAATCAGGGGAACACACTCTCCTCACTTATACTGTTCACCTGGTAACATGTCCCGTGCGTGTTAAACCATCAGGGGAACAAACTCTCCTCACTTATACTGTTCACCTGGCAACATGTCCTGTGTGTATTAAACAATCAGGGGAACACACTCTCCTCACTTATACTGTTCACCTGGTAACATGTCCCGGGTGTATTAAACCATCAGGGGAACACACTCTCCTCACTTATACTGTTCACCTGGTAACATGTCCCGTGTGTATTAAACAATCAGGGGAACACACTCTCCTCACTTATACTGTTCACCTGGCAACATGTCCTGTGTGTATTAAACAATCAGGGGAACACACTCTCCTCACTTATACTGTTCACCTGGTAACATGTCCCGTGTATATTAAACCATCAGGTGAACACACTCTCCTCACTTATACTGTTCACCTGGTGACATGTCCCGGGTGTATTAAACCATCAGGGGAACACACTCTCCTCACTTATACTGTTCACCTGGTAACATGTCCCGTGTATATTAAACCATCAGGGGAACACACTCTCCTCACTTATACTGTTCACCTGGTAACATGTCCCGTGTATATTAAACCATCAGGGGAACACTCTCTCCTCACTTATACTGTTCACCTGGTGACATGTCCCGTGTGTATTAAACAATCAGGGGAACACACTCTCCTCACTTCTACTCTTCACCTGGTAACATGTCTCGTGTGTATTAAACAATCAGGGGAACACACTCTCCTCACTTATACTGTTCATCTGGTAACATGTCCCGTGCGTGTTAAACCATCAGGGGAACACACTTTCCTCACTGATACTGTTCACCTGGTAACATGTCCTGTGTGCATTAAATCATCAGGGGAACACACTCTCCTCACTTATACAGTTCACCTGGCAACATGTCCCGTGAATATTAAACCATCAGGGGAAAGCACTCTCCTCACTTATACTGTTCACCTGCTAACATGTCCCGTGTGTATTAAACAATCAGGGGAACACACTCTCCTCACTTCTACTGTTCACCTGGTAACATGTCCCGTGCGTGTTAAACCATCAGGGGAACACACTCTCCTCACTTATACTGTTCACCTGCTAACATGTCCCGTGTGTATTAAACAATCAGGGGAACACACTCTCCTCACTTATACTGTTCACCTGGTAACATGTCCCGTGCGTGTTAAACCATCAGGGGAACACACTTTCCTCACTTTTACTGTTCACCTGGCAACATGTCCCGTGATTATTAAACCATCAGGGGAACACACTCTCCTCACTTATACAGTTCACTTGGTGAAATGTCCCGTGCGTATTAAACCATCAGGGGAACACACTCTCCTCACTTATACTGTTCACCTGGTAATATGTCCTGTGTGTATTAAACAATCAGGGGAACACACTCTCCTCACTTATACTGTTCACCTGGTATAAGGTCCCGTGCGTGTTAAACCATCAGGGGAACACACTCTCCTCACTTATACTGTTCACCTGGTAACATGTCCCCTGTATATTAAACCATCAGGGGAACACACTCTCCTCACTTATACTGTTCACCTGGTAACATGTCCCCTGTATATTAAACCATCAGGGGAACACACTCTCCTCACTTATACTGTTCACCTGGTAACATGTACCTTGTATATTAAACCATCAGGGGAACACACTCTCCTCACTTATACTGTTCACCTGGTAACATGTACCTTGTATATTAAACCATCAGGGGAACACACTCTCCTCACTTATACGGTTCACCTGGTAACATGTCCCGTGTATATTAAACCATCAGGGGAACACAATCTCCTCACTTATACTGTTCACCTGGTAACATGTACCTTGTATATTAAACCATCAGGGGAACACACTCTCCTCAATTATACATTTCACTTGGTGACATGTCCTGTGTATATTAAACCATCAGGGGAACACACTCTCCTCAATTATACTGTTCACCAGGTGACAAGTCCCGTGTGTATTAAACCATCCGGGGAACACACTCTCCTCACTTATACTGTTCACCAGGTGACATGTCCCGTGTGTATTGAACATTCAGGAGAACACACTCTCCTCACTTATACTGTTCACCTGGTAACATGTCCCGTGTACATTAAACCATCAGGGGAACACACTCTCCTCACTTATACTGTTCACCAGGTGACATGTCCCGTGTGTATTAAACCATCAGGGGAACACACTCTCCTCACTTATACTGTTCACCTGGCAACATGTCCCGTGAGTATTAAACAATCAGGGGAACACACTCTCCTCACTTATACTGTTCACCTGGTAACATGTCCCGTGCGTGTTAAACCATCAGAGGAACATACTCTCCTCACTTATACTGTTCACCTGGTAACATGTCCCCTGAATATTAAACCATCAGGGGAACACACTCTCCTCACTTATACTGTTCACCTGGTAACATGTACCTTGTATATTAAACCATCAGGGGAACACACTCTCCTCAATTATACATTTCACTTGGTGACATGTCCTGTGTATATTAAACCATCAGGGGAACACACTCTCCTCAATTATACATTTCACTTGGTGACATGTACTGTGTATATTAAACCATCAGGGCTACACACTCTCCTCACTTATATTGTTCACCTGGTAACATGTCCCGTGCGTGTTAAACCATCAGAGGAACACCCTCTCCTCAATTATACTGTTCACCTGGTAACATGTCCCCTGTGCATTAAACAATCAGGGGAACCCACTCTCCTCACTTATACTGTTCACCTGGTAACATGTCCCGTGTATATTAAACCATCAGGGGAACACACTCTCCTCACTTATACTGTTCACCAGGTGACATGTCCCGTGCGTGTTAAACCATCAGGGGAACCCACTCTACTCACATATACTATTCACCTGGTAACATGTCCCGTGTGTATTGAACATTCAGGAGAACACACTCTCCTCACTTATACTGTTCACCTGGTAACATGTCCCGCGTACATTAAACCATCAGGGCAACACACTCTCCTCACTTATACTGCTCACCAGGTGACATGTCCCGTGTGTATTAAACCATCAGGGGAACACACTCTCCTCACTTATACTGTTCACCTGGCAACATGTCCCGTGAGTATTAAACAATCAGGGGAACACACTCTCCTCACTTATACTGTTCACCTGGTGACATGTCCCGTGCGTGTTAAACCATCAAGGAAACACACTCTCCTCACTTATACTCTTCACCTGGTGACATGTCCCGTGTGTATTAAACCATCAGGGGAACACACTCTCCTCACTTATACTGTTCACCTGGCAACATGTCCCGTGATTATTAAACAATCAAGGGAACACACTCTCCTCACTTATACTGTTGACCTGGTGACATGTCCCGTGTATATTAAACCATCAGCAGAACACACTCTCCTCACTTATACTGTTCACCTGGTAACATGTCCCGTGCGTGTTAAACCATCAGGGGAACACACTCTCCTCACATATACAGTTCACCTGGTAACATGTCCCGTGAGTATTAAACAATCAGGGGAACACACTCTCCTCACTTATACTGTTCACCTGGTAACATGTCCTGTGTATATTAAACCATCAGGGGAACACATTCTCCTCACTTATACTGTTCACCTGGTAACATGCCCTGTGTGTATTAAACCATCAGGGGAACACACTCTCCTCACTTATACTGTTCACCTGGTAACATGTCCCGTGAATATTAAACCATCAGGGGAAAGCACTCTCCTCACTTATACTGTTCACCTGGTAACATGTCCCGTGTGCATGAAACCATCAGGGGAACACACTCTCCTCACTTATACTGTTCACCTGCTGACATGTCCCATCAGTATTAAACAATCAGGGGAACTCACTCTCCTCACTTATACTCTTCACCTGGTAACATGTCCCGTGCGTGTTAAACCATCAGGGGAACACACTCTCCTCACTTATACTGTTCAGCTGGTAACATGTCCCGTGAGTATTAAACAATCAGGGGAACACACTCTCCTCACTTATACTGTTCACCTGGTAATATGTCCTGTGTGTATTAAACAATCAGGGGAACACACTCTCCTCACTTATACTGTTCACCTGGTATAATGTCCCGTGCGTGTTAAACCATCAGGGGAACACACTCTCCTCACTTATACTGTTCACCTGGCAACATGTCCCGTGAGTATTAAACAATCAGGGGAACACACTCTCCTCACTTATACTGTTGACCTGGTGACATGTCCCGTCAGTATTAAACAATCAGGGGAACTCACACTCCTCACTAGTACTGTTCACCTGGTAACATGTCCCGTGTATATTAAACCATCAGCAGAACACACTCTCCTCACTTATACTGTTCACCTGGTAACATGTCCCGTGCGTGTTAAACCATCAGGGGAACACACTCTCCTCACATATACTGTTCACCTGGTAACATGTCCCGTGAGTATTAAACAATCAGGGGAAAACTCTCTCCTCACTTATACTGTTCACCTGGTAACATGTCCTGTGTATATTAAACCATCAGGGGAACACACTCTCCTCACTTATACTGTTCACCTGGTGACATGTACCTTGTATATTAAACCATCAGGGGAACACACTCTCTTCACTTATACTGTTCACCTGGTAACTTGTCCCGTGTATATTAAACCATCAGGGGAACACACTCTCCTCACTTATACTGATCACCTGGTGACATGTCCCGTGTGTATTAAACCATCAGGGAAACACACTCTCCTCACTTATACTGATCACCTGGTGACATGTCCCGTGTATATTAAACCATCAGGGGAACACACTCTCCTCACTTATACTGTTCACCTGGTGACATGTACCTTGTATATTAAACCATCAGGGGAACACACTCTCCTCACTTATACTGTTCACCTGGTAACTTGTCCCGTGTATATTAAACCATCAGGGGAACACACTCTCCTCACTTATACTGATCACCTGGTGACATGTCCCGTGTGTATTAAACCATCAGGGGAACACACTCTCCTCACTTATACTGTTCACCTGGTAACATGTCCCGTGTGTATTAAACCATCAGGGAAACACATTCTCCTCACTTATACTGTTCACCTGGTAACATGCCCTGTGTGTATTAAACCATCAGGGGAACACACTCTCCTCACTTATACTGTTCACCTGGTGACATGTACCTTGTATATTAAACCATCAGGGGAACACACTCTCCTCACTTATACTGTTCACCTGGTAACATGTCCCGTGAATATTAAACCATCAGGGGAACACATTCTCCTCACTTATACTGTTCACCTGGTAACATGCCCTGTGTGTATTAAACAATCAGGGGAACTCACTCTCCTCACTTATAATCTTCACCTGGTAACATGTCCCGTGCGTGTTAAACCATCAGGGGAACACACTCTCCTCACTTATACTGTTCACCTGGTAATATGTCCTGTGTGTATTAAACAATCAGGGGAACACACTCTCCTCACTTATACTGTTCACCTGGTAACATGTCCCGTGAGTATTAAACAATCAGGGGAACACACTCTCCTCACTTATACTGTTCACCTGGCAACATGTCCCGTGAGTATTAAACAATCAGGGGAACACACTCTCCTCACTTATACTGTTCACCTGGTGACATGTACCTTGTATATTAAACCATCAGGGGAACAC
The DNA here is from genome assembly GCF_036365525.1 of Heterodontus francisci. Taxonomy (NCBI): domain Eukaryota; kingdom Metazoa; phylum Chordata; class Chondrichthyes; order Heterodontiformes; family Heterodontidae; genus Heterodontus; species Heterodontus francisci. The sequence goes on along the minus strand of NW_027140739.1, from coordinate 1,346,354 downwards.
ACTCTCCTCACTTATACTGTTCACCTGGTAACATGTTCCCTGTATATTAAACCATCAGGGGAACACACTCTCCTCACTTATACTGTTCACCTGTTAACATGTACCTTGTATATTAAACCATCAGGGGAACACACTCTCCTCAATTATACATTTCACTTGGTGACATGTCCTGTGTATATTAAACCATCAGGGGAACACACTCTCCTCAATTATACTGTTCACCTGTTAACATGTACCTTGTATATTAAACCATCAGGGGAACACACTCTCCTCACTTATACTGTTCACCAGGTGACATGTCCCGTGTGTATTGAACATTCAGGAGAACACACTCTCCTCACTTATACTGTTCACCTGGTAACATGTCCCGTGTACATTAAACCATCAGGGGAACACACTCTCCTCACTTATACTGTTCACCAGGTGACATGTCCCGTGTGTATTAAACAATCAGGGGAACACACTCTCCTCACTTATACTGTTCACCTGGTAACATGTCCCCTGTATATTAAACCATCAGGGGAACACACTCTCCTCAATTATACTGTTCACCTGGTAACATGTCCCCTGTATATTAAACCATCAGGGCAACACACTCTCCTCACTTATACTGTTCACCTGGTAACATGTACCTTGTATATTAAACCATCAGGGGAACACACTCTCCTCACTTATACTGTTCACCTGGTAACATGTCCCCTGTATATTAAACCATCAGGGCAACACACTCTCCTCACTTATACTGTTCACCTGGTAACATGTACCTTGTATATTAAACCATCAGGGGAACACACTCTCCTCACTTATACTGTTCACCTGGTAACATGTCCCCTGTATATTAAACCATCAGGGGAACACACTCTCCTCACTTATGCTGTTCACCTGGTAACATGTCCCGTGTATATTAAACCATCAGGGGAACACACTCTCCTCACTTATACTGTTCACCTGGTAACATGTACCTTGTATTTTAAACCATCAGGGGAACACACTCTCCTCACTTATACAGTTCACCTGGTAACATGAACCTTGTATATTAAACCATCAGGGGAACACACTCTCCTCAATTATACATTTCACTTGGTGACATGTCCTGTGTATATTAAACCATCAGGGGAACACATCTCCTCAATTATACATTTCACTTGGTGACATGTGCTGTGTATATTAAACCATCAGGGGAACACACTCTCCTCACTTATACTGTTCACCAGGTGACATGTCCCGTGTGTATTGAACATTCAGGAGAACACACTCTCCTCACTTATACTGTTCACCTGGCAACATGTCCCGTGAGTATTAAACAATCAGGGGAACACACTCTCCTCACTTATACTGTTCACCTGGTAACATGTCCGTGTACATTAAACCATCAGGGGAACACACTCTCCTCACTTATACTGTTCACCAGGTGACATGTCCCGTGTGTATTAAACCATCAGGGGAACACACTCTCCTCACTTATACTGTTCAGCTGGTAACATGTCCCGTGCGTGTTAAACCATCAGGGGAACACAATCTCCTCACTTATACTCTTCACCTGATGACATGTCCCGTGCGTGTTAAACCATCAGAGGAACACACTCTCCTCACTTATACTCTTCACCTGGTGACATGTCCCGTCAGTATTAAACAATCAGGGGAACTCACTCCCCTCACTTATACTCTTCACCTGGTATAATGTCCCGTGCGTGTTAAACCATCAGGGGAACACACTCTCCTCACTTATACTGTTCACCTCTTAACATGTCCCGTGCGTGTTAAACCATCAGGGGAACACAGTCTCCTCACTTGTACTGTTCACCTGGTGCCATGTCCCGGGTATATTAAACAATCAAGGGAATACACTCTCCTCACTTACACTGTTCACCTGGTAACATGTCCCGTGTATATTAAACCATCAGGGGAACACACTCTCCTCACTTATACTGTTCACCTGGTAACATGTCCCCTGTATATTAAACCATCAGGGGAACACACTCTCCTCAATTATACTGTTCACCTGGTAACATGTACCTTGTATATTAAACCATCAGGGGAACACAATCTCCTCACTTATACTGTTCACCTGGTAACATGTACCTTGTATATTAAACCATCAGGGGAACACAATCTCCTCACTTATACTGTTCACCTGGTAACATGTACCTTGTATATTAAACAATCAGGGGAACACACTCTCCTCACTTATGCTGTTCACCTGGTAACATGTCCGCTGTATACTAAACCATCAGGGGAACACACTCTCCTCAATTAAACATTTCACTTGGTGACATGTCCTGTGTATATTAAACCATCAGGGGAACACACTCTCCTCACTTATACTGTTCACCTGGTAACATGTCCGTGTACATTAAACCATCAGGGGAACACACTCTCCTCACTTATACTGTTCACCAGGTGACATGTGCCGTGTGTATTAAACAATCAGGGGAACACACTCTCATCACTTATCCTGTTCAGCTGGTAACATGTCCCGTGCGTGTTAAACCATCAGGGGAACACACTCTCCTCACTTATACTCTTCACCTGGTGACATAGCCCGTGCGTGTTAAAACATTAGGGGAACACACTCTCCTCACTTATACTCTTCACCTGGCAACATGTCCTGTGAAAATTAAACCATCAGGGGAACACCTTCTCCTCACTTATACTGTTCACCTGGTAACATGTCCTTTGTGTATTAAACCATCAGAGGAACACACTCTCCTCACTTATACTATTCACCTGGTAACATGTCCCGTGAATATTAAACCATCAGGGGAAAGCACTCTCCTCACTTATCCTGTTCACCTGGTAACATGTCCCGTGTGCATTAAACCATCAGGGGAACACACTCTCCTCACTTATACTGTTCACCTGGTGACATGTCCCGTGTATATTAAACAATCAGGGGAACAAACTCTCCTCACTTATACTGTTGACCTGGTGACATGTCCCGTCAGTATTAAACAATCAGGGGAACACACTCTCCTCACTTATACTGTTCACCTGGTAACATGTCCCGTGTATATTAAACAATCAGGGGAACACACTCTCCTCACTTATACTGTTGACCTGGTGACATGTCCCGTCAGTATTAAACAATCAGGGGAACACACTCTCCTCACTTATACTGTTCACCTGGTAACATGTCCCGTGTATATTAAACAATCAGGGGAACACACTCTCCTCACTTATACTGTTCACCTGGTAACATGTCCCGTGTATATTAAACCATCAGCGGAACACACTCTCCTCACTTATACTGTTCACCTGGTAAGATGTCCCGTGCGTGTTAAACCATCAGGGGAACACACTCTCCTCACATACACTGTTCACCTGGTAACTTGTCCCGTGAGTATTAAACAATCAGGGGAACACACTCTCCTCACTTATACCGTTCACCTGGTAACATGTCCTGTGTATATTAAAGCTTCAGTGGAACACATTCTCCTCACTTCTACTGTTCACCTCGTAACATGTCCTGTGTGTATTAAAACATCAGGGGAACACACTCTCCTCACTTATACTGTTCACCTGGTGACATGTCCCGTGAATATTAAACCATCAGGGGAAAGCACTCTCCTCACTTATACTGTTCACCTGGTAACATGTCCCGTGTGCATTAAAACATCAGGGGAACACACTCTCCTCACTTATACCGTTCACCTGGTAACATGTCCCGTGAATATTAAACCATCAGGGGAAAGCACTCTCCTCACTTATACTGTTCACCTGGTGACATGTCCCGTGAATATTAAACCATCAGGGGAAAGCACTCTCCTCACTTATACTGTTCACCTGGTAACATGTCCCGTGTGCATTAAAACATCAGGGGAACACACTCTCCTCACTTATACTGTTCACCTGGCAACATGTCCCGTGTGCATTAAAACATCAGGGGAACTCACTCTCCTCACTTATACTCTTCACCTGGTATAATGTCCCGTGCGTGTTAAACCATCAGGGGAACACACTCTCCTCACTTATACTGTTCACCTGGCAACATGTCCCGTGTATATTAAACCATCAGGGGAACACACTCTCCTCACTTATACTGTTCACCTGGTAACATGTCCCGTGCGTGTTAAACCATCAGGGGAACACACTCTCCTCACTTATACTGTTCACCTGGTAACATGTCCCGTGCGTGTTAAACCATCAGGGGAACACACTCTCCTCACTTATACTGTTCACCTGGTGCCATGTCCCGGGTATATTAAACAATCAAGGGAATACACTCTCCTCACTTACACTGTTCACCTGGTAACATGTCCTGTGTATATTAAACCTTCAGGGGAACACATTCTCCTCACTTGTACTGTTCACCTGGTGACATGTCCCGTCAGTATTAAACAATCAGGGGAACTCACTCTCCTCACTTATACTGTTCACCTGGCAACATGTCCCGTGAGTATTAAACCATCAGGGGAAAGCACTCTCCTCACTTATACTGTTGACCTGGTGACATGTCCCGTCAGTATTAAACAATCAGGGGAACTCACTCTCCTCACTTATACTGTTCACCTGGTAACATGTCCCGTGTATATTAAACCATTAGCGGAACACACTCTCCTCACTTATACTGTTCACCTGGTAACATGTCCCGTGCGTGTTAAACCATCAGTGGAACACACTCTCCTCACATACACTGTTCACCTGGTAACATGTCCCGTGAGTATTAAACAATCAGGGGAACACACTCTCCTCACTTATACCATTCACCTGGTAACATGTCCTGTGTATATTAAACCTTCAGGGGAACACATTCTCCTCACTTATACTGTTCACCTGGTAACATGTCCCGTGAATATTAAACCATCAGGGGAAAGCACTCTCCTCACTTATACTGTTCACCTGGTAACATGTCCCGTGTGCATTAAAACATCAGGGGAACACACTCTCCTCACTTATACTCTTCACCTGGTATAATGTCCCGTGCGTGTTAAACCATCAGGGGAACACACTCTCCTCACTTATACTGTTCACCTGGTAACATGTCCCGTGCGTGTTAAACCTTCAGGGGAACACACTCTCCTCACTTATACTGTTCTCCTGGTGCCATGTCCCGGGTATATTAAACAATCAAGGGAATACACTCTCCTCACTTACACTGTTCACCTGGTAACATGTCCCGTGTATATTAAACCATCAGGGGAACACACTCTCCTCTCTTATACTGTTCACCTGGTAACATGTCCCTTGTATATTAAACCATCAGGGGAACACACTCTCCTCAATTATACTGTTCACCTGGTAACATGTCCCCTGTATATTAAACCATCAGGCAACACACTCTCCTCACTTATACTGTTCACCTGGTAACATGTACCTTGTATATTAAACCATCAGGGGAACACACTCTCCTCACTTATACTGTTCACCTGGTAACATGTACCTTGTATATTAAACCATCAGGGGAACACACTCTCCTCACTTATACTGTTCACCTGGTAACATGAACCTTGTATATTAAACCATCAGGGGAACACACTCTCCTCAATTAAACATTTCACTTGGTGACATGTCCTGTGTATATTAAACCATCAGGGGAACACATCTCCTCAATTATACATTTCACTTGGTGACATGTCCTGTGTATATTAAACCATCAGGGGAACACTTCTCCTCAATTATACTGTTCACCTGGTAACATGTCCCCTGTATGTTAAACCATCAGGGGAACACACTCTCCTCACTTATACTGTTCACCTGGTAACATGTACCTTGTATATTAAACCATCAGGGGAACACACTCTCCTCAATTATACATTTCACTTGGTGACATGTGCTGTGTATATTAAACCATCAGGGGAACACATCTCCTCAATTATACATTTCACTTGGTGACATGTCCTGTGTATATTAAACCATCAGGGGAACACTTCTCCTCAATTATACTGTTCACCTGGTAACATGTCCCCTGTATGTTAAACCATCAGGGGAACACACTCTCCTCACTTATACTGTTCACCTGGTAACATGTACCTTGTATATTAAACCATCAGGGGAACACACTCTCCTCACTTATACTGTTCACCAGGTGACATGTCCCGTGTGTATTGAACATTCAGGAGAACACACTCTCCTCACTTATACTGTTCACCTGGTAACATGTCCCGTGTATATTAAACCATCAGGGGAACACACTCTCCTCACTTATACTGTTCACCAGGTGACATGTGCCGTGTGTATTAAACAATCAGGGGAACACACTCTCCTCACTTATACTGTTCAGCTGGTAACATGTCCCGTGCGTGTTAAACCATCAGGGGAACACACTCTCCTCACTTATACTCTTCACCTGGTGACATATCCCGTTCGTGTTAAACCGTCAGGGGAACACACTCTCCTCACTTATACTGTTCACCTGGTAACATGTCCCGTGCGTGTTAAACCATCAGGGGAACAAACTCTCCTCACTTATACTGTTCACCTGGCAACATGTCCCGTGAGTATTAAACAATCAGGGGAACACACTCTCCTCACTTATACTGTTCACCTGGTAACATGTCCCGTGTATATTAAACAATCAGGGGAACACACTCTCCTCACTTATACTGTTCACCTGGTGACATGTCCTGTGTGTATTAAACAATCAGGGGAAAACACTCTCCTCACTAATACTGTTCACCTGGTAACATGTCCCGTGTGTATTAAACCATCAGGGGAACAAACTCTCCTCACTTATACTGTTCACCTGGTAACATGTCCCGTGTGTATTAAACAATCAGGGGAACAAACTCTCCTCACTAATACTGTTCACCTGGTAACATGTACCGTGTGTATTAAACCATCAGGGGAACAAACTCTCCTCACTTATACTGTTCACCTGGCAACATGTCCCGTGTATATTAAACAATCAGGGGAACACACTCTCCTCACTTATACTGTTCACCTGGAGACATGTCCTGTGTGTATTAAACAATCAGGGGAAAACACTCACCTCACTAATACTGTTCACCTGGTAACATGTCCCGTGTGTATTAAACCATCAGGGGAACAAACTCTCCTCACTTATACTGTTCACCTGGTAACATGTCCCGTGTGTATTAAACAATCAGGGGAACAAACTCTCCTCACTAATACTGTTCACCTGGTAACATGTCCCGTGTGTATTAAACCATCAGGGGAACAAACTCTCCTCACTTATACTGTTCACCTGGCAACATGTCCCGTGTATATTAAACAATCAGGGGAACACACTCTCCTCACTTATACTGTTCACCTGGAGACATGTCCTGTGTGTATTAAACAATCAGGGGAACACACTCTCCTCACTTATACTGTTCACCTGGAGACATGTCCTGTGTGTATTAAACCATCAGGGGAACAAACTCTCCTCACTTATACTGTTCACCTGGTAACATGTCCCGTGTGTATTAAACAATCAGGGGAACAAACTCTCCTCACTAATACTGTTCACCTGGTAACATGTCCCGTGTGTATTAAACCATCAGGGGAACAAACTCTCCTCACTTATACTGTTCACCTGGCAACATGTCCGTGAGTATTAAACAATCAGGGGAACACACTCTCCTCACTTATACTGTTCACCTGGTAACATGTCCCGTGCGTGTTAAACCATCAGGGGAACAAACTCTCCTCACTTATACTGTTCACCTGGCAACATGTCCCGTGTGTATTAAACAATCAGGGGAACACACTCTCCTCACTTATACTGTTCATCTGGTAACATGTCACGTGTGTATTAAACAATCAGGGGAACACACTCTCCTCACTTATACTGTTCACCTGGTGACATGTCCCGTGTATATTAAACAATCAGGGGAAAACACTCTCCTCACTAATACTGTTCACCTGGTGACATGTCACGTGTGTATTAAACAATCAGGGGAACACACTCTCCTCACTTATACTGTTCACCTGGTGACATGTCCCGTGTATATTAAACAATCAGGGGAACACACTCTCCTCACTTATACTGTTCACCTGGTGACATGTCCCGTGTATATTAAACCATAAGGTGAACACACTCTCCTCACTTACACTGTTCACCTGGTCACATGTCCTGTGTGCATTAAATCATCAGGGGAACACACTCTCCTCACTTATACAGTTCACCTGGCAACATGTCCCGTGAATATTAAACCATCAGGGGAAAGCACTCTCCTCACTTATACTGTTCACCTGGTCACATGTCCTGTGTGCATTAAATCATCAGGGGAACACACTCTCCTCACTTATACAGTTCACCTGGCAACATGTCCCGTGAATATTAAACCATCAGGGGAACACACTCTCCTCACTTATACTGTTCACCTGCTAACATGTCCCGTGTGTATTAAACAATCAGGGGAACACACTCTCCTCACTTATACTGTTCACCTGGTAACATGTCCCGTGCGTGTTAAACCATCAGGGGAACACACTTTCCTCACTTTTACTGTTCACCTGGCAACATGTCCCGTGAATATTAAACCATCAGGGGAAAGCACTCTCCTCAATTATACTGTTCACCTGGTAGCATGTCCTGTGTGCATAAAATCATCAGGGGAACACACTCTCCTCACTTATACAGTTCACTTGGTGAAATGTCCCGTGCGTGTTAAACCATCAGGGGAACACACTTTCCTCACTTATACTGTTCACCTGGTAACATGTCCTGTGTGCATTAAATCATCAGGGGAACACACTCTCCTCACTTATACAGTTCACCTGGCAACATGTCCCGTGAATATTAAACCATCAGGGGAAAGCACTCTCCTCACTTATACTGTTCACCTGCTAACATGTCCCGTGTGTATTAAACAATCAGGGGAACACACTCTCCTCACTTATACTGTTCACCTGGTGACATGTCCCGTGTATATTAAACCATCAGGGGAACACACTCTCCTCACTTATACTGTTGACCTGGTGACATGTCCCGTCAGTATTAAACAATCAGGGGAACACACTCTCCTCACTTATACTGTTCACCTGGTGACATGTCCCGTGTATATTAAACCATCAGGGGAAAGCACTCTCCTCACTTATACTGTTCACCTGCTAACATGTCCCGTGTGTATTAAACAATCAGGGGAACACACTCTCCTCACTTATACTGTTCACCTGGTGACATGTCCCGTGTATATTAAACCATCAGGGGAACTCACTCTCCTCACTTATACTGTTCACCTGCTAACATGTCCCGTGTATATTAAACCATCAGCGGAACACACTCTCCTCACTTATATTGTTCACCTGGTAACATGTCCCGTGCGTGTTAAACCATCAGGGGAACACACTCTCCTCACATTTACTGTTCACCTGGTAACATGTCCCGTGAGTATTAAACAATCAGGGGAACACACTCTCCTCACTTATACTGTTGACCTGGTGACATGTCCCGTCAGTATTAAACAATCAGGGGAACTCACTCTCCTCACTTATACTGTTCACCTGCTAACATGTCCCGTGTATATTAAACCATCAGCGGAACACACTCTCCTCACTTATATTGTTCACCTGGTAACATGTCCCGTGCGTGTTAAACCATCAGGGGAACACACTCTCCTCACATTTACTGTTCACCTGGTAACATGTCCCGTGAGTATTAAACAATCAGGGGAACACACTCTCCTCACTTATACCGTTCACCTGGTAACATGTCCTGTGTATATTAAACCTTCAGGGGAACACATTCTCCTCACTTATACTGTTCACCTCGTAACATGTCCTGTGTGTATTAAAACATCAGGGGAACACACTCTCCTCACTTATACTGTTCACCTGGTAACATGTCCCGTGAATATTAAACCATCAGGGGAAAGCACTCTCCTCACTTATACTGTTCACCTGGTAACATGTCCCGTGTGCATTAAAACATCAGGGGAACACACTCTCCTCACTTATACTGTTCACCTGGTGACATGTCCCGTCAGTATTAAACAATCAGGGGAACTCACTCTCCTCACTTATACTCTTCACCTGGTATAATGTCCCGTGCGTGTTAAACCATCAGGGGAACACACTCTCCTCACTTATACTGTTCACCTGGCAACATGTCCCGTGAGTATTAAACAATCAGGGGAACACACTCTCCTCACTTATACTGTTCACCTGGTAACATGTCCCGTGCGTGTTAAACCATCAGGGGAACACACTCTCCTCACTTATACTGTTCAACTGGTAACATGTCCCGTGCGTGTTAAACCATCAGGGGAACACACTCTCCTCACTTATACTGTTCACCTGGTGCCATGTCCCGGGTATATTAAACAATCAGGGGAATACACTCATCTCACTTACACTGTTCATCTGGTAACATGTCCCGTGTATATGATACCATCAGGGGAACACACTCTCCTCACTTATACTGTTCACCAGGTGACATGTCCCGTGTGTATTAAACAATCAGGGGAACACACTCTCCTCACTTATACTGTTCACCTGGTGAGATGTCCCGTGTGTATTAAACAATCAGGGGAACACATTCTCCTCACTTATACTGTTCACCTGGCAACATGTCCCGTGAGTATTAAATAATCAGGGGAACACACTCTCCTCACTTATACTGATCACCTGGTAACATGTACCTTGTATATAAAACCATCAGGGGAACACACTCTCCTCACTTATACTGTTCACCTGGCAACATGTCCCGTGAGTATTAAATAATCAGGGGAACAGACTTTCCTCACTTGTACTGTTCACCTGGTAACATGTCCCGTGTATATTAAACCGTCAGGGGAACACACTCTCCTCACTTATACTGTTCACCTGGTAACATGTCCCGTGCGTGTTAAACCATCAGGGGAACAAACTCTCCTCACTTATACTGTTCACCTGGCAACATGTCCCGTGAGTATTAAACAATCAGGGGAACACACTCTCCTCACTTATACTGTTCACCTGGTGACATGTCCCGTGTGTATTAAACAATCAGGGGAACACACTCTCCTCACTTATACTGTTCACCTGGTAACATGTCCCGTGCGTGTTCAACCATCAGGGGAACAAACTCTCCTCACTTATACTGTTCACCTGGCAACATGTCCCGTGTATATTAAACAATCAGGGGAACACAATCTCCTCACTTATACTGTTCACCTGGTGACATGTCCCGTGTGTATTAAACAATCAGGGGAACACACTCTCCTCACTTATACTGTTCACCTGGTGACATGTCCCTTTTGTATTAAACTATCAGGGGAACACACTCTCCTCACTTATACTGTTCACCTGGTAACATGTCCCGTGCGTGTTAAACCATCAGGGGAACAAACTCTCCTCACTTATACTGTTCACCTGGTAACATGTCCCGGGTGTATTAAACCATCAGGGGAACTCACTCTCCTCACTTATACTGTTCACCTGTTGACATGTCCTGTTTGTATTAAAACATCAGGGGAACACACTCTCCTCACTTATACTGTTCACCTGGTAACATGTCCCGTGCGTGTTAAACCATCAGGGGAACACACTCTCCTCACTTATACTGTTCACCTGGCAACATGTCCCGTGTGTATTAAACTATCAGGGGAACACACTCTCCTCACTTATACTGTTCACCTGGTAACATGTCCCGTGTGTATTAAACAATCAGGGGAACACACTCTCCTCACTTATACTGTTCACCTGTTGACATGTCCTGTTTGTATTAAAACATCAGGGGAACACTCTCTCCTCACTTATACTGTTCACCTGGTAACATGTCCCGTGTGTATTAAACAATCAGGGGAAAACACTCTCCTCACTATTCTGTTCACCTGGTAACATGTCCCGTGTGTATTAAACAATCAGGGGAACACGCTCTCCTCACTTATACTGTTCACCTGTTAACATGTCCCGTGTGTATTAAACAATCAGGGGAAAACACTCTCCTCACTATTCTGTTCACCTGGTAACATGTCCCGTGCGTATTAAACAATCAGGGGAACACACTCTCCTCAATTATACTGTTCACCTGGTAACATGTTCCGTGTGTATTAAACAATCAGGGGAAAACACTCTCCTCACTTATTCTGTTAACCTGGTAACATGTCCCGTGTGTATTAAACAATCAGGGGAACACACTCTCCTCACTATTCTGTTCACCTGGTAACATGTCCCGTGTCTATTAAACAATCAGGGGAACACACTCTCCTCACTTATTCTGTTCACCAGGTAACATGTCCCGTGTGTATTAAACAATCAGGGGAACTCACTCTCCTCACTTATACTGTTCACCTGGTAACATGTCCCGTGTGTATTCAACAATCAGGGGAACACTCTCTCCTCACTTATTCTGTTCACCTGGTAACATGTCCCGTGTGTATTAAACAATCAGGGGAACTCACTCTCCTCACTTATACTGTTCACCTGGTAACATGTCCCGTGTGTATTAAACAATCAGGGGAACACACTCTCCTCAATTATACTGTTCACCTGGTAACATGTCCCGTGTGTATTAAACAATCAGGGGAACACACTCTCCTCAATTATACTGTTCACCTGGTAACATGTTCCGTGTGTATTAAACAATCAGGGGAACACACTCTCCTCACTATTCTGTTCACCTGGTAACATGTCCCGTGTGTATTAAACAATCAGGGGAACACACTCTCCTCACTATTCTGTTCACCTGGTAACATGTCCCGTGTGTATTAAACAATCAGGGGAACACACTCTCCTCAATTATACTGTTCTCCTGGTAACATGTCCCGTGTGTATTAAACAATCAGGGGAACACACTCTCATCAATTATACTGTTCACCTGGTAACATGTCCCGTGTGTATTAAACAATCAGGGGAACACACTCTCCTCACTATTCTGTTCACCTGGTAACATGTCCCGTGTGTATTAAACAATCAGGGGAACACACTCTCCTCACTTATACTGTTCACCTGGTAACATGTCCCGTGTGTATTAAACAATCAGGGGAACACACTCTCCTCACTATTCTGTTCACCTGGTAACATGTCCCGTGTGTATTAAACCATCAGGGGAACACACTCTCCTCACTTATACTGTTCACCTGGTAACATGTCCCATGTATATTAAACCATCAGGGGAACACACTCTCCTCACTTATACTGTTCACCTGGTAACATGTCCCGTGTGTATTAAACAATCAGGGGAACACTCTCTCTTCACTTATACTGTTCACCTGGTAACATGTCCCATGTATATTAAACCATCAGGGGAACAAAGTCTCCTCACTTATACTGTTCACCTGGTAACATGTCCCGTGTGTATAAAACAATCAGGGGAACACACTCTCCTCACTTATACTGTTCACCTGGTAACATGTCCCGCGTATATTAAACCATCAGGGGAACACTCTCTCCTCACTTCTACTCTTCACCTGGTGACAAATCCCATCAGTATTAAACAATCATTGGATCACACTCTCCTCACTTATACTGTTCACCTGGTAACATGTCCCGTGAGTATTAAACAATCAGGGGAACACACTCTCCTCACTTATACTGTTCACCTGGTAACATGTCCTGTATATATTAAACCATCAGCGGAACACATTCTCCTCACTTATACTGTTCACTTGCTAACATGTCCCGTGTATATTAAACCATCAGGGGAATACAGTCTCCTCACTTATACTGTTCACCAGGTGACATGTCCCGTGTGTAATAAACAATCAGGGGAACACACTCTCCTCACTTATACTGTTCACCTGGTAACATGTCCCGTGCGTGTTAAAACATCAGGGGAACACACTCTCCTCACTTATACGGTTCACCTGGTAACATGCCCGTGTATATTAAACCATCAGGGGAACACACTCTCCTCACTTATACTGTTCACCAGGTGACATGTCCCGTGTGTAATAAACAATCAGGGGAACACACTCTCCTCACTTATACTGTTCACCTGGTAACATGTCCCGTGCATGTTAAAACATCAGGGGAACACACTCTCCTCACTTATACTGTTCACCTGGTAACATGTCCTGTGTGCATTAAATCATCAGGGGAACACACGCTCCTCACTTATACAGTTCACTTGGTGAAATGTCCCGTGCGTATTAAACCATCAGGGGAACACACTCTCCTCACTTATACTGTTCAGCTGGTAACATGTCCCGTGCATATTAAACCATCAGGGGAACACGCTCTCCTCACTTAGACTGTTCATCTGGTAACATGTCCAGTGAATATTAAACCATCAGGGGAACACATTCTCCTCACTTATCCTGTTCACCTGGTAACATGTCCCGTTTATATTAAACCATCAGGGGAACACACTCTCCTCACTTATACTGTTCACCTGGTAACATGTCCCGTGCGTGTTAAACCATCAGGGGAACAAACTCTCCTCACTTATACTGTTCACCTGGCAACAAGTCCCGTGAGTATTAAACAATCAGGGGAACACACTCTCCTCACTTATACTGTTCACCTGGTGACATGTCCCGTGAGTATTAAACAATCAAGGGAACACACTCTCCTCACTTATACTGTTCACCTGGTGACATGTCCCGTGTGAATTATACAATCAGGGGAACACACTCTCCTCACTTATACTGTTCACCTGGTGACATGTCCCGTGTATATTAAACCATCAGGTGAACACACTCTCCTCACTTATACTGTTCACCAGGTAACATGTCCTGTGTATATTAAACCATCAGGGGAACACACTCTCCTCAATTATACTGTTCACCAGGTAACATGTCCTGTGTATATTAAACCATCAGGTGACACACTCTCCTCACTTATACTGTTCACCAGGTAACATGTCCTGTGTATATTAAACCATCAGGGGAACACACTCTCCTCACTTATACTGTTCACCTGGTAACATGTCTCGTGTCTATTAAACAATCAGGGGAACACACTCTACTCACTTATACTGTTCACCTGGTGACATGTCCCGTGTATATTAAACCATCAGGGGAACACACTCTCCTCACTTATAATGTTCACCTGGTAACATGTCCCGTGTGTATTAAACAATCAGGGGAACACACTCTCCTCACTTATACTGTTCACCTGGTAACATGTCCCGTGCGTGTTAAACCATCAGGGGAACACACTTTCCTCACTTATACTGTTCACCTGGTAACATGTCCCGTGAATATTAAACCATCAGGGGAAAGCACTCTCCTCACTTATACTGTTCACCTGGTAACATGTCCCGTGCGTGTTAAACCATCAGGGGAACACACTTTCCTCACTTTTACTGTTCACCTGGCAACATGTCCCGTGAATATTAAACCATCAGGGGAAAGCACTCTCCTCACTTATACTGTTCACCTGGTAGCATGTCCTGTGTGCATTAAATCATCAGGGGAACACACTCTCCTCACTTATGCTGTTTACCTGGTAACATTTCCTGTGTGCATTAAACCATCAGGGGAACTCTCTCTCCTCACTTATACTGTTCACCTGGTAACATGACCCGTGCGTATTAAACAATCAGGAGAACACACTCTCCTCACTTATCCTGTTCACCTGGTAACATGTCCCGTGCGTATTAAACAATCAGGGGAGCACACTCTCCTCACTTATACTGTTCACCTGGTAACATGTCCCGTGTGTATTAAACAATCAGGGGAACACACTCTCCTCACTATTCTGTTCACCTGGTAACATGTCCCGTGTGTATTAAACAATCAGGGGAACACACTCTCCTCACTTATACTGTTCACCTGGTAACCTGTCCCGTGCGTATTAAACAATCAGGGGAACACACTCTCCTCACTTATACTGTTCACCTGGTAACATGTCCCGTGTGTATTAAACAATCAGGGGAACACACTCTCCTCACTTATACTGTTCACCTGGTAACATGTCCCATGTATATTAAATCATCAGGGGAACACACTCTCCTCACTTATACAGTTCACCTGGCAACATGTCCCGTGAATATTAAACCATCAGGGGAAAGCACTCTCCTCACTTATACTGTTCACCTGGTAACATGTCCCGTGCGTGTTAAACCATCAGGGGAACACACTTTCCTCACTTTTACTGTTCACCTGGCAACATGTCCCGTGAATATTAAACCATCAGGGGAAAGCACTCTCCTCACTTATACTGTTCACCTGGTAGCATGTCCTGTGTGCATTAAATCATCAGGGGAACACACTCTCCTCACTTATGCTGTTTACCTGGTAACATTTCCTGTGTGCATTAAACCATCAGGGGAACTCTCTCTCCTCACTTATACTGTTCACCTGGAAACATGACCCGTGCGTATTAAACAATCAGGAGAACACACTCTCCTCACTTATCCTGTTCACCTGGTAACATGTCCCGTGCGTATTAAACAATCAGGGGAGCACACTCTCCTCACTTATACTGTTCACCTGGTAACCTGTCCCGTGCGTATTAAACAATCAGGGGAACACACTCTCCTCACTTATACTGTTCACCTGGTAACATGTCCCGTGTGTATTAAACAATCAGGGGAACACACTCTCCTCACTATTCTGTTCACCTGGTAACATGTCCCGTGTGTATTAAACAATCAGGGGAACACACTCTCCTCACTTATACTGTTCACCTGGTAACATGTCCCGTGCGTATTAAACAATCAGGGGAACACACTCTCCTCACTTATACTGTTCACCTGGTAACATGTCCCGTGAGTATTAAACAATCAGGGGAACACACTCTCCTCACTTATACTGTTCACCTGGTAACATGTCCTGTGTATATTAAACCATCAGGGGAACACATTCTCCTCACTTATACTGTTCACCTGCTAACATGTCCCGTGTATATTAAACCATCAGGGGAATACACTCTCCTCACTTATACTGTTCACCTGGTAACATGTCCCGTGCGTGTTAAAACATCAGGGGAACACACTCTCCTCACTTATACTGTTCACCTGGTAACATGTCCTGTGTGCATTAAATCATCAGGGGAACACACGCTCCTCACTTATACAGTTCACTTGGTGAAATGTCCCATGCGTATTAAACCATCAGGGGAACACACTCTCCTCACTTATACTGTTCAGCTGGTAACATGTCCCGTGCATATTAAACCATCAGGGGAACACGCTCTCCTCACTTAGACTGTTCATCTGGTAACATGTCCAGTGAATATTAAACCATCAGGGGAACACACTCTCCTCACTTATCCTGTTCACCTGGTGACATGTCCCGTGTGTATTAAACAATCAGGGGAACACACTCTCCGCACTTATACTGTTCACCTGGTGACATGTCCCGTGTATATTAAACCATCAGGGGAACACACTCTCCTCACTTATACTGTTCACCAGGTGACATGTCCCGAGTGTATTAAACAATCAGGGGAACACACTCTCCTCACTTATACTGTTCACCTGGTAACATGTCCCGTGCGTGTTAAACCATCAGGGGAACACACTCTCCTCACTTATACTGTTCACCTGGTAACATGACCGTGCGTATTAAACAATCAGGAGAACACACTCTCCTCACTTATACTGTTCACCTGTTGACATGTCCTGTTTGTATTAAACCATCAGGGGAACTCACTCTCCTCACTTATCCTGTTCACCTGGTAACATGTCCCGTGCGTATTAAACAATCAGGGGAGCACACTCTCCTCACTTATACTGTTCACCTGGTAACCTGTCCCGTGCGTATTAAACAATCAGGGGAACACACTCTCCTCACTTATACTGTTCACCTGGTAACATGTCCCGTGTGTATTAAACAATCAGGTGAACACACTCTCCTCACTTATTCTGTTCACCTGGTAACATGTCCCGTGTGTATTAAACAATCAGGGGAACACACTCTCCTCACTTATACTGTTCACCTGGTAACATGTCCCGTGCGTATTAAACAATCAGGGGAACACACTCTCCTCACTTATACTGTTCACCTGGTAACATGTCCCGTGTGTATTAAACCATCAGGGGAACACACTCTCCTCACTTATACTGTTCACCTGGTAACATGTCCCATGTATATTAAACCATCAGGGGAACACACTCTCCTCACTTATACTGTTCACCTGGTAACATGTCCCGTGTGTATTAAACAATCAGGGGAACACTCTCTCTTCACTTATACTGTTCACCTGGTAACATGTCCCATGTATATTAAACCATCAGGGGAACAAAGTCTCCTCACTTATACTGTTCACCTGGTAACATGTCCCGTGTGTATAAAACAATCAGGGGAACACACTCTCCTCACTTATACTGTTCACCTGGTAACATGTCCCGCGTATATTAAACCATCAGGGGAACACACTCTCCTCACTTCTACTCTTCACCTGGTGACAAATCCCATCAGTATTAAACAATCATTGGATCACACTCTCCTCACTTATACTGTTCACCTGGTAACATGTCCCGTGAGTATTAAACAATCAGGGGAACACACTCTCCTCACTTATACTGTTCACCTGGTAACATGTCCTGTGTATATTAAACCATCAGGGGAACACATTCTCCTCACTTATACTGTTCACCTGCTAACATGTCCCGTGTATATTAAACCATCAGGGGAATACACTGTCCTCACTTATACTGTTCACCTGGTAACATGTCCCGTGCGTGTTAAAACATCAGGGGAACACACTCTCCTCACTTATACTGTTCACCTGGTAACATGTCCTGTGTGCATTAAATCATCAGGGGAACACACGCTCCTCACTTATACAGTTCACTTGGTGAAATGTCCCGTGCGTATTAAACCATCAGGGGAACACACTCTCCTCACTTATACTGTTCAGCTGGTAACATGTCCCGTGCATATTAAACCATCAGGGGAACACGATCTCCTCACTTAGACTGTTCATCTGGTAACATGTCCAGTAAATATTAAACCATCAGGGGAACACACTCTCCTCACTTACACTGTTCACCAGGTGACATGTCCCGAGTGTATTAAACAATCAGGGGAACACACTCTCCTCACTTATACTGTTCACCTGGTAACATGTCCCGTGCGTGTTAAACCATCAGGGGAACACACTTTCCTCACTTATACTGTTCACCTGGCAACATGTCCCGTGAATATTAAACCATCAGGGGAAAGCACTCTCCTCACTTATACTGTTCACCTGGTAACATGTCCCGTGTGCATTAAACCATCAATGGAACACACTCTCCTCACTTATACTGTTCACCTGGTAACATGTCCCGTGAGTATTAAACAATCAGGGGAACACACTCTCCTCACTTATACTGTTCACCTGGTAACATGTCCCGTGCGTGTTAAACCATCAGGGGAACACACTGTCCTCACTTATACTGTTCACCTGGCAACATGTCCCGTGAGTATTAAACAATCAGGGGAAAACACTCTCCTCACTTATACTGTTCACCTGGTGACATGTCCCGTGTGTATTAAACAATCAGGGGAACACACTCTCCTCACTTATACTGTTCACCTGGTAATATGTCCCGTGTATATTAAACCATCAGGGGAACACACTCTCCTCACTTATACTGTTCACCAGGTGACATGTCCCGTGTGTATTAAACAATCAGGGGAACACACTCTCCTCACTTATACTGTTCACCTGGTAACATGTCCCGTGTGTATTAAACCATCAGGGGAACACACTCTCCTCACTTATACTGTTCACCTGGTAACATGTCCCATGTATATTAAACCATCAGGGGAACACACTCTCCTCACTTATACTGTTCACCTGGTAACATGTCCCGTGTGTATTAAACAATCAGGGGAACACTCTCTCTTCACTTATACTGTTCACCTGGTAACATGTCCCATGTATATTAAACCATCAGGGGAACAAAGTCTCCTCACTTATACTGTTCACCTGGTAACATGTCCCGTGTGTATAAAACAATCAGGGGAACACACTCTCCTCACTTATACTGTTCACCTGGTAACATGTCCCGCGTATATTAAACCATCAGGGGAACACATTCTCCTCACTTCTACTCTTCACCTGGTGACAAATCCCATCAGTATTAAACAATCATTGGATCACACTCTCCTCACTTATACTGTTCACCTGGTAACATGTCCCGTGAGTATTAAACAATCAGGGGAACACACTCTCCTCACTTATACTGTTCACCTGGTAACATGTCCTGTGTATATTAAACCATCAGGGGAACACATTCTCCTCACTTATACTGTTCACCTGCTAACATGTCCCGTGTATATTAAACCATCAGGGGAATACAGACTCCTCGCTTATACGGTTCACCTGGTAACATGTCCCGTGTATATTAAACCATCAGGGGAACACACTCTCCTCACTTATACTGTTCACCTGGTAACATGTCCCGTGCGTGTTAAAACATCAGGGGAACACACTCTCCTCACTTATAATGTTCACCTGGTAACATGTCCTGTGTGCATTAAATCATCAGGGGAACACACGCTCCTCACTTATACAGTTCACATGGTGAAATGTCCCGTGCGTATTAAACCATCAGGGAAACACACTCTCCTCACTTATACTGTTCAGCTGGTAACATGTCCCGTGCATATTAAACCATCAGGGGAACACGCTCTCCTCACTTAGACTGTTCATCTGGTAACATGTCCAGTGAATATTAAACAATCAGGGGAACACACTCTCCTCACTTATACTGTTCACCAGGTGACATGTCCCGAGTGTATTAAACAATCAGGGGAACACACTCTCCGCACTTATACTGTTCACCTGCTGACATGTCCCGTGTATATTAAACCATCAGGGGAACACACTCTCCTCACTTATACTGTTCACCTGGTAACATGCCCCGAGTGTATTAAACAATCAGGGGAACACACTCTCCTCACTTACACTGTTCACCTGGTAACATGTCCCGTGTGTATTAAACCATCAGGGGAACACACTTTCCTCACTTATACTGTTCACCTGGCAACATGTCCCGTGAATATTAAACCATCAGGGGAAAGCACTCTCCTCACTTATACTGTTCACCTGGTAACATGTCCCGTGTGCATTAAACCATCAATGGAACACACTCTCCTCACTTATACTGTTCACCTGGCAACATGTCCCGTGAGTATTAAACAATCAGGGGAAAACACTATCCTCACTTATACTGTTCACCTGGTGACATGTCCCGTGTGTATTAAACAATCAGGGGAAGACACTCTCCTCACTTATACTGTTCACCTGGTAATATGTCCCGTGTATATTAAACCATCAGGGGAACACACTCTCCTCACTTATACTGTTCACCAGGTGACATGTCCCGTGTGTATTAAACAATCAGGGGAACACACTCTCCTCACTTATACTGTTCACCTGGTAACATGTCCCGTGCGTGTTAAACCATCAGGGGAACACACGCTCCTCACTTATACTGTTCACCTGGCAACATGTCCCGTGAGTATTAAACAATCAGGGGAACACACTCTCCTCACTAATACTGTTCACCTGGTGACATGTCCCGTGTATATTAAACCATCAGGGGAACACACTCTCCTCACTTATACTGTTCACCAGGTAACATGTCCCGTGCGTGTTAAACCATCAGGGGAACACACTCTCCGCACTTATACTGTTCACCTGGTAACATGTCCCGTGTGTATTAAACAATCAGGGGAACACACTCTCCTCACTTATACTGTTCACCTGGTAACATGTCCCGTGTGTATTAAACAATCAGGGGAACACACTCTCCTCACTTATACTGTTCACCTGGTAACATGTCCCGTGCGTGTTAAACCATCAGGGGAACATACTCTCCGCACTTATACTGTTCACCTGGTGACATGTCCCGTGTATATTAAACCATCAGGGGAACACAGTCTCCTCACTTATACTGTTCACCTGGTAACATGTCCCGTGTGTATTAAACAATCAGGGGAACACACTCTCCTCACTTATACTGTTCACCTGGTAACATGTCCCGTGCGTGTTAAACAATCAGGGGAACACACTCTCCGCACTTATACTGTTCACCTGGTGACATGTCCCGTGTATATTAAACCATCAGGGGAACACACTCTCCTCACTTATACTGTTCACCTGGTAACATGTCCCGTGTGTATTAAACAATCAGGGGAACACACTCTCCTCACTTATACTGTTCACCTGGTAACATGTCCCGTGCGTGTTAAACCATCAGGGGAACACACTTTCCTCACTTATACTGTTCACCTGGCAACATGTCCCGTTAATATTAAACCATCAGTGGAAAGCACTCTCCTCACTTATACTGTTCACCTGGTAACATGTCCCGTGTGCATTAAACCATCACTGGAACACTCTCTCCTCACTTATACTGTTCACCTGGTAACATGTCCCATGCGTGTTAAACCATCAGGGGAACACACTTTCCTCACTTATACTGTTCACCTGGCAACATGTCCTGTGTGCATTAAATCATCAGGGGAACACACTCTCCTCACTTATACAGTACACTTGGTGAAATGTCCCATGCGTATTAAACCATCAGCGGAACACACTCTCCTCACTTATGCTGTTCACCTGGTAATATGTCCAGTGTATATTAAACCATCAGGGGAACACACTCTCCTCACTTATGCTGTTTACCTGGTAACATGTCCTGTGTGCATTAAACAATCAGGGGAACACACTCTCCTCACTTATACAGTTCACTTGGTGAAATGTCCCGTGCGTATTAAACCATCAGCGGAACACACTCTCCTCACTTATGCTGTTTACCTGGTAACATGTCCTGTGTGCATTAAACAATCAGGAGAACACACTCTCCTCACTTATACTCTTCACCTGTTGACATGTCCTGTTTGTATTAAACCATCAGGGGAACTCACTCTCCTCACTTATCCTGTTCACCTGGTAACATGTCCCGTGTGTATTAAACAAACAGGGGAACACACTCTCCTCACATATACTGTTCACCTGGTAACATGTCCCGTGCGTATTAAACAATCAGGGGAACACACTCTCCTCACTTATACTGTTCACCTGGTAACATGTCCCGTGTGTATTAAACAATCAGGGGAACACACTCTCCTCACTTATACTGTTCACCTGGTAACATGTCCCGTGCGTATTAAACAATCAGGGGAACACACTCTCCGCACTTATACTGTTCACCTGGTAACATGTCCCGTGTGTATTAAACAATCAGGGGAACACACTCTCCTCACTATTCTGTTCACCTGGTAACATGTCCCGTGTGTATTAAACAATCAGGGGAACACACTCTCCTCACTTATACTGTTCACCTGGTAACATGTCCCGTGCGTATTAAACAATCAGGGGAACACACTCTCCTCACTTATACTGTTCACCTGGTAACATGTCCCGTGTGTATTAAACCATCAGGGGAACACACTCTCCTCACTTAAACTATTCACCTGGTAACATGTCCCATGTATATTAAACCATCAGGGGACCACACTCTCGTCACTTACACTGTTCACCTGGTAACATGTCCCGTGTGTATCAAACAATCAGGGGAACACTCTCTCTTCACTTAAACTGTTCACCTGGTAACATGTCCCATGTATATTAAACCATCAGGGGAACAAAGTCTCCTCACTTATACTGTTCACCTGGTAACATGTCCCGTGTGTATTAAACAATCAGGGGAACACACTCTCCTCACTTATACTGTTCACCTGGTAACATGTCCCATGTATATTAAACCATCAGGGGAACACACTCTCCTCAATTATACTGTTCACCTGGTAACATGTCCCGTGTGTATAAAACAATCAGGGGAACACACTCTCCTCACTTCTACTCTTCACCTGGTGACAAATCCCGTCAGTATGAAACAATCATTGGATCAAACTCTCCTCACTTATACTGTTCACCTGGTAACATGTCCCGGGTGTATTAAAGAATCAGGGGAACACAGTCTCCTCACTTATACTGTTCACCTGGTAACATGTATCGTGTATATTAAACAATCAGGGGAACACACTCTCCTCACTTGTACTGTTCACCTGCTAACATGTCCCGTGTATATTAAACCATCAGGGGAATACAGTCTCCTCGCTTATACCGTTCACCTGGTAACATGTCCCGTGTATATTAAACCATCAGGGGAACACACTCTCCTCACTTATACTGTTCACCAGGTGACATGTCCCGTGTGTAATAAACAATCAGGGGAACACACTCTCCTCACTTATACTGTTCACCTGGTAACATGTCCCGTGCGTGTTAAACCATCAGGGGAACACACTTTCCTCACTTATACTGTTCACCTGGCAACATGTCCCGTGAATATTAAACCATCAGGGGAAAGCACTCTCCTCACTTATACTGTTCACCTGGTAACATGTCCCGTGTGCATTAAACCATCAATGGAACACACTCTCCTCACTTATACTGTTCACCTGGTAACATGTCCCGTGAGTATTAAACAATCAGGGGAACACACTCTCCTCACTTATACTGTTCACCTCGTAACATGTCCCGTGCGTGTTAAACCATCAGGGGAAAACACAGTCCTCACTTATACTGTTCACCTGGCAACATGTCCCGTGAGTATTAAACAATCAGGTGAAAACACTATCCTCACTTATACTGTTCACCTGGTGACATGTCCCGTGTGTATTAAACAATCAGGGGAACACACTCTCCTCACTTATACTGTTCACCTGGTAATATGTCCCGTGTATATTAAACCATCAGGGGAACACACTCTCCTCACTTATACTGTTCACCTGGAAACATGTCCCGTGCGTGTTAAACCATCAGGGGAACACACTCTCCTCACTAATACTGTTCACCTGGTGACATGTCCCGTGTCTATTAAACAATCAGGGGAACACACTCTCCTCACTTATACTGTTCACCTGGTGACATGTCCCGTGTATATTAAACCATCAGGGGAACACACTCTCCTCACTTATACTGTTCACCAGGTGACATGTCCCGTGTGTATTAAACAATCAGGGGAACACACTCTCCGCACTTATACTGTTCACCTGGTGAAATGTCCTGTGTATATTAAACCATCAGGGGAACACACTCTCCTCACTTATACTGTTCACCTGGTAACATGTCCCGTGTGTATTAAACAATCAGGGGAACACACTCTCCTCACTTATACTGTTCACCTGGTAACATGTCCCGTGAATATTAAACCATCAGGGGAACACACTCTCCTCACTTATACTGTTCACCTGGTAACATGTCCCGTGTGTATTAAACAATCAGGGGAACACACTCTCCTCACTTATACTGTTCACCTGGTAACATGTCCCGTGCGTGTTAAACCATCAGGGGAACACACTTTCCTCACTTATACTGTTCACCTGGCAACATGTCCCGTGAATATTAAACCATCAGTGGAAAGCACTCTCCTCACTTATCCTGTTCACCTGGTAACATGTCCCGTCTGCATTAAACCATCACTGGAACACTCTCTCCTCACTTATACTGTTCACCTGGTAACATGTCCCGTGCGTGTTAAACCATCAGGGGAACACACTTTCCTCACTTATACTGTTCACCTGGCAACATGTCCTGTGTGCATTAAATCATCAGGGGAACACACTCTCCTCACTTATACAGTTCACTTGGTGAAATGTCCCATGCGTATTAAACCATCAGGGGAACACACTCTCCTCACTTATGCTGTTTACCTGGTAACATGTCCTGTGTGCATAAACAATCAGGGGAACACACTCTCCTCACTTATACAGTTCACTTGGTGAAATGTACCGTGCGTATTAAACCATCAGGGGAACACACTCTCCTCTCTTATGCTGTTTACCTGGTAACATGTCCTGTGTGCATTAAACAATCAGGGGAACACACTCTCCTCACTTATGCTGTTTACCTGGTAACATGTCCTGTGTGCATTAAACAATCAGGGGAACTCACTCTCCTCACTTATACTGTTCATCTGGTGACATGTCCCGTCAGTATTAAACCATAAGGGGAAGACACTCTCCTCACTTATACTGTTCACCTGGTAACATGTCCCGTGTGTATTAAACAAACAGGGGAAAACACTCTCCTCACTTATACTGTTCACCTGTTGACATGTCCTGTTTGTATTAAAC
This sequence comes from Heterodontus francisci, assembly GCF_036365525.1. Lineage (NCBI taxonomy): Eukaryota > Metazoa > Chordata > Chondrichthyes > Heterodontiformes > Heterodontidae > Heterodontus > Heterodontus francisci. The sequence goes on along the minus strand of NW_027140739.1, from coordinate 1,320,519 downwards.
CATCAGGGGAACTCACTCTCCTCACTTATCCTGTTCACCTGGTAACATGTCCCGTGTGTATTAAACAAACAGGGGAACACACTCTCCTCACATATACTGTTCACCTGGTAACATGTCCCGTGCGTATTAAACAATCAGGGGAACACACTCTCCTCACTTATACTGTTCACCTGGTAACATGTCCCGTGCGTATTAAACAATCAGGGGAACACACTCTCCTCACTTATACTGTTCACCTGGTAACATGTCCCGTGTGTATTAAACAATCAGGGGAACACACTCTCCTCACTTATACTGTTCACCTGGTAACATGTCCCGTGCGTATTAAACAATCAGGGGAACACACTCTCCTCACTTATACTGTTCACCTGGTAACATGTCCCGTGTGTATTAAACCATCAGGGGAACACACTCTCCTCACTTATACTGTTCACCTGGTAACATGTACCGTGTATATTAAACCATCAGGGGAACACACTCTCCTCACTTATACTGTTCACCTGGTAACATGTCCTGTGAATATTAAATCATCAGGGGAACACACTCTCCTCACTGAGAGTGTTCATCTGGTAACATGTCCCGTGTGTATTAAATCATCAGGGGAACATACTCTCCTCACTTACACAGTTCATTTGGTGACATGTCACGTGTGTATTAAACAATCAGGGGAACACACTCTACTCACTTATACTGTTCACCTGGTGACATGTCCCGTGTATATTAAACCATCAGGGGAACACACTCGCCTCACTTAAACTTTTCACCTGGTGACATGTCCCGTGTATACTAAACCATCAGGAGAACACACTCTCCTCACTTATACTGTTCACCTGGGAACATGTCCCGTGTATATTAAACCATCAGGGGAACACACTCTCCTCACTTATACTGTTCACCTGGTAACATGTCCCGTGCGTATTAAACAATCAGGGGAACACACTCTCCTCACTTATACTGTTCATCTGGTAAAATGTCCCGTGTATATTAAACAATCAGGGAAACACACTCTCTTCACTTATACTGTTCATCTGGTAAAATGTCCCGTGTACATTAAACCAACAGGGAAACACACTCTCTTCACTTATACTGTTCATCTGGTAAAATGTCCCGTGTATATTAAACCATCAGGGGAACACACTCTCCTCACTTATATTGTTCACCTGGTAACATATCCCGTGTATATTAAACCATCAGGGGAACACAATCTCCTCACTTATACTGTTCATCTGGTAAAATGTCCCGTGTATATTAAACCATCAGGGAAACACACTCTCTTCACTTATACTGTTCATCTGGTAAAATGTCCCGTGTATATTAAACCAACAGGGAAACACACTCTCTTCACTTATACTGTTCACCTGGTAACATGTCCCGTGTATATTAAACCATCAGGGGAACACACTCTCCTCAATTATACTGTTCAACTGGTGACATGTCACGTGTGTATTAAACCATCAGGGGAACACACTCTCCTCTCTTATACTGTTCACCTGGTGACATGTCCCGGGTGTATTAAACAATCAGGGGAACTCACTCTCTTCACTTTTACTGTTCACCTGTTGACATGTCGTGTGTTTTAAGCCATCAGGGGAACACACACTCCTCACTTATAGTGTTCACCTGGTAACATGTCCCGTGTGTATTAAACAATCAGGGGAACACACTCTCCTCACTTATACTGTTCACCTGGTGACATGTCCTGTGTGTATTAAACAATCAGGGGAACACACTCTCCTCACTTATACTGTTCACCTGGTAACATGTCCCGTGTGTATTAAACAATCAGGGGAACACACTCTCCTCACTTATACTGTTCACCTGGTGACATGTACCGTGTGTATTAAACAATCAGGGGAACACATTCTCCTCACTTATACTGTTCACCTGGTGACATGTCCCGTGTGTATTAAACAATCAGGGGAACACATTCTCCTCACTTATACTGTTCACCGGGTAACATATCCCGTGTATATTAAACCATCAGGGGAACACAATCTCCTCACTTATACTGTTCACCTGGTAACATGTCCCGTGTATATTAAACCATCAGGGGAACACAATCTCCTCACTTATACTGTTCATCTGGTAAAATGTCCCGTGTATATTAAACCATCAGGGAAACACACTCTCTTCACTTATACTGTTCATCTGGTAAAATGTCCCGTGTATATTAAACCATCAGGGAAACACACTCTCTTCACTTATACTGTTCATCTGGTAAAATGTCCCGTGTATATTAAACCAACAGGGAAACACACTCTCTTCACTTATACTGTTCATCTGGTAAAATGTCCCGTGTATATTAAACCATCTGGGGAACACACTCTCCTCACTTATATTGTTCACCTGGTAACATATCCCGTGTATATTAAACCATCAGGGGAACACAATCTCCTCACTTATACTGTTCATCTGGTAAAATGTCCCGTGTAGATTAAACCATCAGGGGAACACAATCTCCTCACTTAAACTGTTCATCTGGTAAAATGTCCCGTGTGTATTAAACAATCAGGGGAACACACTCTCCTCACTTATACTGTTCACCTGGTAACATATCCCGTGTATATTAAACCATCAGGGGAACACACTCTCCTCACTTATACTGTTCACCTGGTAACATGTCCCGTGTATATTAAACCATCAGGGGAACACACTCTCCTCACTTATACTGTTCACCTGGTAACATATCCCGTGTATATCAAACCATCAGGGGAACACAATCTCCTCACTTATACTGTTCATCTGGTAAAATGTCCCGTGTATATTAAACCATCAGGGGAACACAATCTCCTCACTTATACTGTTCACCTGGTAACATGTCCTGTGTATATTAAACCATCAGGGCAACACACTCTCCTCACTTATACTGTTCATCTGGTAACAAGTCCCGTGTGTATTAAACCATCAGGGGAACACACTCTCCTCACTTATACTGTTCACCTGGTAACATGTCCCGTGTGTATTAAACCATCAGGGGAACACTCTCTCCTCGCTTATACTGTTCACCTGGTTACATGTCCCGTGTGTATTAAACAATCAGGCAACACACTCTCCTCACTTGTACTGTTCACCTGGAAACATGTCCCGTGTGTATTAAACCATCAGGGGAACACTCTCTCCTCACTTATACTGTTCACCTGGTAACATGTCCCGTGTGTATTAAACAATCAGGGGAACACACTCTCTTCACTTATACTGTTCACGTGGTAACATGTCCCGTGTATATTAAACCATCAGGGGAGCACAATCTCCTCACTTATACTGTTCATCTGGTAACATGTCCCGAATGTATTAAACCATCAGGGGAACACACTCTCCTCACTTATACTGTTCACCTGGTAACATGTCCTGTGTATATTAAACCATCAGGGCAACACACTCTCCTCACTTATACTGTTCACCTGGTAACATGTACCTTGTATATTAAACCATCAGGGGAACACACTCTCCTCACTTATACTGTTCACCTGGTAACATGTCCCGTGCGTGTTAAACCATCAGGGGAACACACTCTCCTCACTTATACTGTTCACCTGGTGACATGTACCTTGTATATTAAACCATCAGGGGAACACACTCTCCTCACTTATACTGTTCACCTGGAAACATGTCCCGTGCATATTAAACAATCAGGGGAATTCACTCCCCTCACTTATACTGTTCACCTGGTAACATGTACCTTGTATATTAAACCATCAGGGGAACACACTCTCCTCACTTATACTGTTCACCTGGTAACATGTCCCGTGCGTGTTAAACCATCAGGGGAACACACTCTCCTCACTTATACTGTTCACCTGGAAACATGTCCCGTGCATATTAAACAATCAGGGGAATTCACTCCCCTCACTTATACTGTTCACCTGGTAACATGTCGTGTGTATATTAAACCATCAGGGGAACACACTCTCCTCACTTATACTGTTCACCTGGTAACATGTCCCGTGCGTGTTAAACCATCAGGGGAACACACTCTCCTCACTTATACTGTTCATTTGGTTACATGTCCCGTGTATATTAAACCATCAGGGGAACACACTCTCCTCACTTATACTGTTCACCTGGTAACATGTCCCGTGCGTGTTAAACCATCAGGGGAACACACTCTCCTCACTTATACTGTTCACTTGGTTACATGTCCCGTGTGTATTAAACAATCAGGGGAACTCACACTCCTCACTTATACTGTTCACCTGGTAACATGTCCCGTGTGTATTAAACCATCAGGGGAACACACTCTCCTCACTTATACTGTTCGCCTGGTAACGTGTCCCGTGTATATTTAACAATCAGGGGAACACACTCTGCTCACTTATACTGTTCACCTGGTAACATGTCCCGTGTATATTAAACCATCAGGGGAACACATAATCCTCACTTATACTGTTCACCTGCTAACATGTCCCGTGTATATTAAACCATCAGGGGAATACAGTCTCCTCACTTATACTGTTCACCTGGTAACATGTCCCGTGTATATTAAACCATCAGCGGAACACACTCTCCTCACTTATACTGATCACCTGGTGACATGTCCCGGGTATATTAAAAAATCAGGGGAACTCACTCTCCTCTCTTATACTGTTCACCTGGTATCATGTCCTGTGTATATTAAACCAACAGGGGAACACACTCTCCTCACTTATACTGTTCACCTGGTAACATGTCCCGTGCGTGTTAAACAATCAGGGGAACACACTCTCCTCACTTATACTGTTCACCTGGTGACATGTCCCGTGCGTATTAAACCATCAGGGTAACAATCTCTCCTCACTTATACTGTTCACCTGGCAACATGTCACGTGTATACTAAACGATCAGGGGAACACAATCTCCTCACTTATACTGTTCACCTGGTAACATGTCCCATGTATATTAAACCATCAGGGGAACACAGTCTCCTCATTATACTGTTCACCTGGTAACATGTCCCGTGTGTATTAAACCATCAGGGGAAAACATAATCCTCACTTATACTGTTCACCTGGGAACATGTCCCATGTATATTAAACCATCAGGGGAAAACATAATCCTCACTTATACTGTTCACCTGCTAACATGTCCCGTGTATATTAAACCATCAGGGGAACACACTCTCCTCACTTATACTGTTCAACTGGGAACATGTCCTGTGTATATTAAACCATCAGGGGAAGACCCTCTCCTCACTTATACTGTTCAACTGGGAACATGTCCTGTGTATATTAAACCATCAGGGGAACACACTCTCCTCACTTATACTGTTCAACTGGGAACATGTCCTGTGTGTATTAAACAATCAGGGGAACACACTCTCCTCACTTATACTGTTCAACTGGGAACATGTCCTGTGTGTATTAAACCATCAGGGGAACACACTCTCCTCACTTATACTGTTCATCTGGTAACATGTCCCGTGTATATTAAACCATCAGGGGAAAACATAATCCACACTTATACAGTTCACCTGGTAACATGTCCCGTGCGTGTTAATCAATCAGGGGAACACACTCTCCTCACTTATACTGTTCACCTGGCAACATGTCCAGTGTATACTAAACGATCAGGGGAACACACTCTCCTAATTTATACTGTTCACCTGGAAACATGTCCCGTTTATATTAAACCATCAGGGGAAAGCACTCTCCTCACTTATACTGTTCACCTGGAAACATTTCCCGTGCATATTAAACAATCAGGGGAATTCACTCCCCTCACTTATACAGCTTCACCTGGTAACATGTCGTGTGTATATTAAACCATCAGGGGAACACACTCTCCTCACTTATACTGTTCACCTGGTAACATGTCCCGTGCGTGTTAAACCATCAGGGGAAAACACTCTCCTCACTTATACTGTTCATTTGGTTACATGTCCCGTGTATATTAAACCATCAGGGGAACACACTCTCCTCACTTATACTGTTCACCTGGTAACATGTCCCGTGCGTGTTAAACCATCAGGGGAACACACTCTCCTCACTTATACTGTTCACTTGGTTACATGTCCCGTGTGTGTTAAACAATCAGGGGAACTCACACTCCTCACTTATACTGTTCACCTGGTAACATGTCCCGTGTGTATTAAACCATCAGGGGAACACACTCTCCTCACTTATACTGTTCGCCTGGTAACGTGTCCCGTGTATATTTAACAATCAGGGGAACACACTCTGCTCACTTATACTGTTCACCTGGTAACATGTCCCGTGTATATTAAACCATCAGGGGAACACATAATCCTCACTTATACTGTTCACCTGCTAACATGTCCCGTGTATATTAAACCATCAGGGGAATACAGTCTCCTCACTTATACTGTTCACCTGGTAACATGTCCCGTGTATATTAAACCATCAGCGGAACACACTCTCCTCACTTATACTGATCACCTGGTGACATGTCCCGGGTATATTAAAAAATCAGGGGAACTCACTCTCCTCTCTTATACTGTTCACCTGGTATCATGTCCTGTGTATATTAAACCAACAGGGGAACACACTCTCCTCACTTATACTGTTCACCTGGTAACATGTCCCGTGCGTGTTAAACAATCAGGGGAACACACTCTCCTCACTTATACTGTTCACCTGGTAACATGTCCCGTGCGTGTTAAACAATCAGGGGAATACACTCTCCTCACTTATACTGTTCACCTGGTGACATGTCCCGTGCGTATTAAACCATCAGGGTAACAATCTCTCCTCACTTATACTGTTCACCTGGCAACATGTCACGTGTATACTAAACGATCAGGGGAACACAATCTCCTCACTTATACTGTTCACCTGGTAACATGTCCCATGTATATTAAACCATCAGGGGAACACAGTCTCCTCATTATACTGTTCACCTGGTAACATGTCCCGTGTGTATTAAACCATCAGGGGAAAACATAATCCTCACTTATACTGTTCACCTGGGAACATGTCCCATGTATATTAAACCATCAGGGGAAAACATAATCCTCACTTATACTGTTCACCTGCTAACATGTCCCGTGTATATTAAACCATCAGGGGAACACACTCTAATCACTTATACTGTTCAACTGGGAACATGTCCTGTGTATATTAAACCATCAGGGGAAGACCCTCTCCTCACTTATACTGTTCAACTGGGAACATGTCCTGTGTATATTAAACCATCAGGGGAACACACTCTCCTCACTTATACTGTTCAACTGGGAACATGTCCTGTGTGTATTAAACAATCAGGGGAACACACTCTCCTCACTTATACTGTTCAACTGGGAACATGTCCTGTGTGTATTAAACCATCAGGGGAACACACTCTCCTCACTTATACTGTTCATCTGGTAACATGTCCCGTGTATATTAAACCATCAGGGGAAAACATAATCCACACTTATACAGTTCACCTGGTAACATGTCCCGTGCGTGTTAATCAATCAGGGGAACACACTCTCCTCACTTATACTGTTCACCTGGCAACATGTCCAGTGTATACTAAACGATCAGGGGAACACACTCTCCTAATTTATACTGTTCACCTGGAAACATGTCCCGTTTATATTAAACCATCAGGGGAAAGCACTCTCCTCACTTATACTGTTCACCTGGGAACATGTCCCGTGTATATTAAACCATCAGGGGAACACACTCTCCTCACTTATACTGTTCACCTGGTAACAAGTCCCATGTATATTAAACCATCAGGGGAAAGCCCTCTCCTCAATTATACTGTTCAACTGGTGACATGTCACGTGTGTATTAAACCATCAGGGGAACTCACTCTCTTCACTTTTACTGTTCACCTGTTGACATGTCGTGTGTTTTAAACCATCAGGGGAACATACTCTCCTCACGTATAGTGTTCACCTGGTAACATGTCCCGTGTGTATTAAACAATCAGGGGAACACACTCTCCTCACTTATACTGTTCACCTGGTGACATGTCCAGTGTATATTAAACCATCAGGGGAACACACTCTCCTCAATTATACTGTTCACCTGGTAACATGTCCTGTGTGTATTAAACAATCAGGGGAACACATTCTCCTCACTTATACTGTTCACCTGGTGACATGTCCCGTGTGTATTAAACAATCAGGGGAACATATTCTCCTCACTTATACTGTTCACCTGGTAACATGTCCTGTGTGTATTAAACCATCAGGGGAACACAATCTCCTCACTTATACTGTTCATCTGGTAAAATGTCCCGTGTATATTAAACCATCAGGGGAACACACTCTCCTCAATTATACTGTTCACCTGGTAACATGTCCTGTGTGTATTAAACAATCAGGGGAACACATTCTCCTCACTTATACTGTTCACCTGGTGACATGTCCCGTGTGTATTAAACAATCAGGGGAACACAGTCTCCTCATTATACTGTTCACCTGGTAACATGTCCCCTGTGTATTAAACCATCAGGGGAAAACATAATCCTCACTTATACTGTTCACCTGGGAACATGTCCCATGTATATTAAACCATCAGGGGAAAACATAATCCTCACTTATACTGTTCACCTGCTAACATGTCCCGTGTATATTAAACCATCAGGGGAACACACTCTCCTCACTTATACTGTTCAACTGGGAACATGTCCTGTGTATATTAAACCATCAGGGGAAGACCCTCTCCTCACTTATACTGTTCAACTGGGAACATGTCCTGTGTATATTAAACCATCAGGGGAACACACTCTCCTCACTTATACTGTTCAACTGGGAACATGTCCTGTGTGTATTAAACAATCAGGGGAACACACTCTCCTCACTTATACTGTTCAACTGGGAACATGTCCTGTGTGTATTAAACCATCAGGGGAACACACTCTCCTCACTTATACTGTTCATCTGGTAACATGTCCCGTGTATATTAAACCATCAGGGGAAAACATAATCCACACTTATACAGTTCACCTGGTAACATGTCCCGTGCGTGTTAATCAATCAGGGGAACACACTCTCCTCACTTATACTGTTCACCTGGCAACATGTCCAGTGTATACTAAACGATCAGGGGAACACACTCTCCTAATTTATACTGTTCACCTGGAAACATGTCCCGTTTATATTAAACCATCAGGGGAAAGCACTCTCCTCACTTATACTGTTCACCTGGGAACATGTCCCGTGTATATTAAACCATCAGGGGAACACACTCTCCTCACTTATACTGTTCACCTGGTAACAAGTCCCATGTATATTAAACCATCAGGGGAAAGCCCTCTCCTCAATTATACTGTTCAACTGGTGACATGTCACGTGTGTATTAAACCATCAGGGGAACTCACTCTCTTCACTTTTACTGTTCACCTGTTGACATGTCGTGTGTTTTAAACCATCAGGGGAACATACTCTCCTCACGTATAGTGTTCACCTGGTAACATGTCCCGTGTGTATTAAACAATCAGGGGAACACACTCTCCTCACTTATACTGTTCACCTGGTGACATGTCCAGTGTATATTAAACCATCAGGGGAACACACTCTCCTCACTTATACTGTTCACCTGGTAACATGTCCTGTGTGTATTAAACAATCAGGGGAACACATTCTCCTCACTTATACTGTTCACCTGGTGACATGTCCCGTGTGTATTAAACAATCAGGGGAACATATTCTCCTCACTTATACTGTTCACCTGGTAACATGTCCTGTGTGTATTAAACCATCAGGGGAACACAATCTCCTCACTTATACTGTTCATCTGGTAAAATGTCCCGTGTATATTAAACCATCAGGGGAACACACTCTCCTCAATTATACTGTTCACCTGGTAACATGTCCTGTGTGTATTAAACAATCAGGGGAACACATTCTCCTCACTTATACTGTTCACCTGGTGACATGTCCCGTGTGTATTAAACAATCAGGGGAACATATTCTCCTCACTTATACTGTTCACCTGGTAACATGTCCTGTGTGTATTAAACCATCAGGGGAACACAATCTCCTCACTTATACTGTTCATCTGGTAAAATCTCCCGTGTATATTAAACAATCAGGGAAACACACTCTCTTCACTTATACTGTTCACCTGGTAACATGTCCCGTGTATATTAAACGATCAGGGGAACACAATCTCCTCACTTATACAGTTCACCTGGTAACATGTCCCGTGTATATTAAACCATCAGGGGAACACAATCTCCTCACTTATACTGTTCATCTGGTAAAATGTCCCGTGTATATTAAACCATCAGGGAAACACACTCTCTTCACTTATACTGTTCATCTGGTAAAATGTCCCGTGTATATTAAACCATCAGGGAAACACACTCTCTTCACTTATACTGTTCATCTGGTAAAATGTCCCGTGTATATTAAACCTACAGGGAAACACACTCTCTTCACTTATACTGTTCATCTGGTAAAATATCCCGTGTATATTAAACCATCAGGGGAACACAATCTCCTCACTTATACTGTTCATCTGGTAAAATGTCCCGTGTATATTACACCATCAGGGGAACACACTCTCCTCACTTATACTGTTCACCTGGTAACATATCCCGTGTATATTAAACCATCAGGGGAACACACTCTCCTCACTTATACTGTTCACCTGGTAACATATCCCGTGTATATCAAACCATCAGGGGAACACAATCTCCTCACTTATACTGTTCATCTGGTAAAATATCCCGTGTATATTAAACCATCAGGGGAACACAATCTCCTCACTTATACTGTTCATCTGGTAAAATGTCCCGTGTATATTAAACCATCTGGGAAACACACTCTCCTCACTTATACTGTTCATCTGGTAAAATGTCCCGTTTATATTAAACCATCAGGGGAACACAATCTCCTCACTTATACTGTTCACCTGGTAACATGTCCTGTGTATATTAAACCATCAGGGCAACACACTCTCCTCACTTATACTGTTCATCTGGTAACAAGTCCCGTGTGTATTAAACCATCAGGGGAACACTCTCTCCTCACTTATACTGTTCACCTGATAACATGTCCCGTGTGTATTAAACCATCAGGGGAACACTCTCTCCTCACTTATACTGTTCACCTGGTAACATGTCCCGTGTGTATTAAACAATCAGGCAACACACTCTCCTCACTTATACTGTTCACCTGGAAACATGTCCCGTGTGTATTAAACCATCAGGGGAACACTCTCTCCTCACTTATACTGTTCACCTGGTAACATGTCCCGTGTGTATTAAACAATCAGGGGAACACACTCTCTTCACTTATACTGTTCACGTGGTAACATGTCCCGTGTATATTAAACCATCAGGGGAGCACAATCTCCTCACTTATACTGTTCATCTGGTAACATGTCCCATGTGTATTAAACCATCAGGGGAACACACTCTCCTCACTTATACTGTTCACCTGGTAACATGTCCTGTGTATATTAAACCATCAGGGGAACACACTCTCCTCACTTATACTGTTCACCTGGTGACATGTCCCGTGTTTATTAAACAATAAGGGGAACACACTCTCCTCACTTATAGAGTTCACCTGGTAACATGTCCCGTGTGTATTAAACAATCAGGGGAACCCACTCTCCTCACTTATTCTGTTCAACTGGTGACATGTCCCGTGTGCATTAAACAGTCAGGGGAACACACTCTCCTCACTTATTCTGTTCACCAGGTGACATGTCCCGTGTGCATTAAAAAATCAGGGGAACCCACTCTCCTCACTTATTCTGTTCAACTGGTGACATGTCCCGTGTGCATTAAACAGTCAGGGGAACACACTCTCCTCACTTATTCTGTTCACCTATTAACATGTCCCGTGTGTATTAAACAATCAGGGGAACACACTCTCCTCACTTATACGGTTCACCTGGTAACATGTCCCGTGTGTATTAAACAATCAGGGGAACACTCTCTCCTCACTTATACTGTTCACCTGGTAACATGTCCCGTGATTATTAAACCATCAGGGGAACACACTCTCCTCACTTATACTGTTCACCTGGTAACATGTCCCGTGAGTATTAAACCATCAGGGGAACACTCTCTCCTCCCTTATACTGTTCACCTGGTAACATGTCCCGTGTGTATTAAACAATCAGGCAACACACTCTCCTCACTTTTACTGTTCACCTGGGAACATGTCCCGTTTGTATAAAAAAATCAGGGGAACACACTCTCCTCACTTATACTGTTCACCTGGTAACATGTCCCGTGTGTATTAAACCATCAGGGGAACACAATCTCCTCACTTATACTGTTCATCTGGTAAAATGTCCCGTGTATATTAAACCATCAGGGGAACACACTCTTCTCACTTATACTGATCACCTGGTGACATGTCCCGGGTATATTAAAAAATCAGGGGAACTCACTCTCCTCACTTATGCTGGTCACGTGGTAACATGTCCCGTGGATATTAAACCATCAGGGGAACACACTCTCCTCACTTATAGTGTTCACCTGGTGACATGTCCCGTGGATATTAAACCATCAGGGGAACACACTCTCCTCACTTATAGTGTTCACCTGGTGACATGTCCCGTGAGTATTAAACAATCAGGGGAACCCACTCTCCTCACTTATTCTGTTCAACTGGTGACATGTCCCGTGTGCATTAAACAGTCAGGGGAACACACTCCCCTCACTTATTCTGTTCACCTGGTGACATGTCCCGTGTGCATTAAACCATCAGGGGAACACACTCTCCTCACTTATAGTGTTCACCTGGTGACATGTCCAGTGTTTATTAAACAATAAGGGGAACACACTCTCCTCACTTATAGAGTTCACCTGGTGACATGTCCTGTGTGCATTAAACAGTCAGGGGAACACACTCCCCTCACTTATACTGTTCACCTGGTAACATGTCCCGTGTGTATTGAACAATCAGGGGAACACACTCTCTTCACTTATACTGTTCACCTGGTGACATGTCCCGTGAATATTAAACCATCAGGGGAACACACTCTCCTCACTTATACTGTTCACCTGGTAACATGTCCCGTGAGTAGAAAACCATCAGGGGAACACACTCTCCTCACTTATACTGTTCAACTGGTGACATGTCCCGTGTGTATTAAACAATCAGGGGAACACACTCTCCTCACTTATACTGTTCACCTGGTGACATGTCCCGTGTGTATAAAACAATCTGGGGAACACACTCTCCTCACTTATACTGTTCTCCTGGTAACATGTCCCGTGTGTATTAAACAATCAGGGGAACACACTCTCCTCACTTATACTGTTCACCTGGTAACATGTCCCGTGTGTATTAAACAATCAGGGGAACACTCTCTCCTCACTTATAGAGTTCACCTGGTGACATGTCCCGTGCGTATTAAACAATCAGGGGAACACACTCTCCTCACTAAAACTGTTCACCTGGTGACATGTCCCGTGAGTATTAAACAATCAGGGGATCACACTATCCTCACTTATACTGTTCACCTGGTGACATGTCCCGTGTGCATTAAACAATCAGGGGAAGTCACTCTCCTCACTTATAAAGTTCACCTGGTGACATGTCCCGTGTGCATTAAACAATCAGGGGAAGACACTATCCTCACTTATACTGTTCACCTGGTGACATGTCCCGTGTGTATAAAACAATCTGGGGAACACACTCTCCTCACTTATACTGTTCACCTGGTGACATGTCCCGTGTGCATTAAACAATCAGGGGAACACACTCTCCTCACTTATACTGTTCACCTGGTAACATGTCCCGTGTGTATAAAACAATCTGGGGAACACACTCTCCTCACTTATACTGTTCACCTGGTGACATGTCCCGTGTGCATTAAACAATCAGGGGAAAACACTCTCCTCACTTATACTGTTCACCTGGTGACATGTCCCGTGTGTATAAAACAATCTGGGGAACACACTCTCCTCACTTATACTGTTCACCTGGTGACATGTCCCGTGTGCATTAAACAATCAGGGGAACACACTATCCTCACTTATACTGTTCACCTGGTGACATGTCCCGTGTGTATAAAACAATCTGGGGAACACACTCTCCTCACTTATACTGTTCACCTGGTGACATGTCCCGTGTGCATTAAACAATCAGGGGAACACACTCTCCTCACTTATACTGTTCACCTGGTGACATGTCCCGTGCGTATTCAACAATCAGGGGATCACACTATCCTCACTTATACTGTTCACCTGGTGACATGTCCCGTGTGTATTAAACCATCTGGGGAACACACTCTCCTCACTTATAAAGTTCACCTGGTGACATGTCCCGTGTGTATAAAACAATCTGGGGAACACACACTCCTCACTTATACAGTTCACCTGGTAACATGTCCCGTTTGCATAAAAAAATCAGGGGAACACACTCTCCTCACTTAGTCTGTTCACCTGGTAACATGTCCCGTGTGTATTAAACCATCATGGGAACTCACTCCCCTCACATATAGATTTCACCTGGTAACATGTCCCATGTGCATTAAACAATCAGGGGAACACACTCTCCTCACTATTCTGTTCACCTGGTAACATGTCCCGTGTGTATTAAACAATCAGGGGAACACACTCTCCTCACTTATACTGTTCACCTGGTAACATGTCCCGTGTGCATTAAACCATCAGGGAAACACAGTCTCCTCACTTATACTGTTCACCTGGGAACATGTCCCGTGCGCATTAAACAATCAGGGGAACACACTCTCCTCACTGATACTGTTCACCTGGTAACATGTCCCGTGTGCATTAAACCATCAGGGGAACACACTCTCCTCACTTATACTGTTCACCTGGTAACATGTCCCGTGAGTATTAAACAATCCGCGGAACACACTCTCCTGACTTATACTGTTCACCTGGTGACGTGTCCCGTGTGCATTAAACAATCAGCGGAAAACGCTCTCCTCACTATTCTGTTCACCTGGTAATATGTCCCATGTATATTAAACCATCAGTGGAGCACACTCTCTTCACTTATACTGTTCACCTGTTAACATGTCCCATGTATATGAAACCATCAGGGGTACACACTCTCCTCACTTCTGCTGTTCACCTGGTAACATGTCCCGTGTGCATTAAAAAATCAGGGGAACACACTCTCTTCACTTATACTTTTCACCTAGTGACATGTTCTGTGTATATTAAACCATCAGGGGAACACACTCTCCTCACTTATACTCTTCACCAGGTAACATGTCCTGTGAATATTAAACCATCAGGGGAACACACTCTCCTCACTTATACTGTTCACCTGGTGACATGTCCCGTGTATTTTAAACCATCAGGGGAACACACTCTGCTCACTTATACTGTTCACCTGGTGACATGTCCCGCGTATATTAAACGATCATGGGAACACACTCTCCTCACTTATACTGTTCACCTGGTAACATGTCCCGTGCAAGTTAAACCATCATGGGAACTCACTCTCCTCACTTATAGATTTCACCTGGTAACATATCCCGTGTGCATTAAACAATCAGGGGAACACACTCTCCTCACCTATTCTGTTCTCCTGGTGACATGTCCCGTGTGTATTATACAATCAGGGGAACACACTCTCCTCACTTATCCTGTTCATCTGGTAACATGTCCCGTGCGTATTAAACAATCAGGGGAACACACTCTCCTCACTTATCCTGTTCATCTGGTAACATGTCCCGTGCGTATTAAACAATCAGGGGAAAACACTCTCCTCACTTATATCGTTGACCTGGTAACATGTCCCGTGTGTATTAAACAATCAGGGGAACACACTCTCCTCACTTATACTGTTCACCTGGTGACATGTCCTGTGTATATTAAACAATCAGGGGAACACACTCTCCTCTCTTATACTGTTCATCTGGTAACATGTCCTGTGCGTATTAAACAATCAGGGGAACACACTCTCCTCACTTATACTTGTCACCTGGTAACATGTCCCGTGTGCATTAAACCATCAGGGGAACACACTCTCCTCACTTATACTGTTCACCTGGTAACATGTCCTGTGTATATTAAACCATCAGGGGAACACATTCTCCTCACTTATACTGTTCACCTGGTAACATGTCCCATGCGGATTAAACTATCAGGGGAACACACTCTCCACAATTATACTGTTCATCTGGTAACATGTCCCATGCGGATTAAACTATCAGGGGAACACACTCTCCACAATTATACTGTTCACCTGGTGACGTGTCCCGTTTGCATTAAACAATCAGGGGAACACACTCTCCTCACTTATACTGTTCACCTGGTGACGTGTCCCGTGTGTATTAAACCATCAGGGGAACACACTTACCTCAAATATACTTTTCACCTGGTAACATGTCCCTTGTGCATTAAACAATCAGGGGCAAACACTCTCCTCACTATACTGTTCACCTGGTAACATGTCCTGTGTATATTAAACTATCAGGGGAACACACTCTCCACAATTATACTGTTCACCTGGTGACGTGTCCCGTTTGCATTAAACAATCAGGGGAACACACACTCCTCACTTATACTGTTCACCTGGTAACATGTCCTGTGTATATTAAACCATCAGGGGAACACACTCTCCTCACTTATACTGGTCACCTGGTAACATGTCCCGTGCGTATTAAACAATCAGGGGAATACACTCTCCTCACTTACACTGTTCACCTGGTAACATGTCCCGTGTATATTAAATAATCAGGGGAACACACTCTCCTCACTTATACTGTTCATCTGGTAACATGTCCCGTGCGTATTAAACCATCAGGGGAACACACTCTCCTCACTTATACTGTTCACCTGGTGACATGTCCTGTGTATATTAAACAATCAGTGGAACACAACCTCCTCACTTACACTGTTCACCTGGTAACATGTCCCGTGTATATTAAATAATCAGGGGAACACACTCTCCTCACTTATACTGCTCATCTGGTGACGTGTCCCGTGTGCATTAAACAATCAGGGGAAAACACTCTCCTCACTTATACTGTTCACCTGGTGACGTGTCCCGTGTGCATTAAACAATCAGGGGAAAACATTCTCCTCACTTATACTGTTCACCTGGTAACATGTCCCGTGTATATTAAACCATCAGGGGAAAACAATCTCCTCACTTATACTGTTCACCTGGTGACGTGTCCCGTGTGCATTAAACAATCAGGGGAACACACTCTCCTCACTTATACTGTTCATCTGGTAACATGTCCCGTGCGTATTAAACTATCAGGGGAACACACTCTCCTCACTTATTCTGTTCACCTGGTAACATGTCCCGTGTATATTAAACAATCAGGGGAACACACTCTCCTCACTTACACTGTTTACCTGGTAACATGTCCCGTGTATATTAAACAATCAGGGGAACACAATCTCCTCTCTTATACTGTTCATCTGGTAACATGTCCCTTGCGTATTAAACTATCAGGGGAACACACTCTCCTCACTTACACTTGTCACCTGGTAACATGTCCCGTGTGCATTAAACAATCAGGGGAACACACTCTCCTCACTTATACTGTTCATCTGGTAACATGTCCCGTGCGTATTAAACAATCAGGGGAACACACTCTCCTCACTTATACTGTTCATCTGGTAACATATCCCGTGCGGATTAAACTATCAGGGGAACACACTCTCCACAATTATACTGTTCACCTGGTGACGTGTCCCGTTTGCATTAAACAATCAGGGGAACACACTCTCCTCAAATATACTTTTCACCTGGTAACATGTCCCGTGTGCATTAAACAATCAGGGGAAAACACTCTCCTCACTATACTGTTCACCTGGTAACATGTCCTGTGTAGATTAAACCATCAGGGGAACACAATCTCCTCACTTATACTGTTCACCTGGTAACATGTCCCGTGTGTATTAAACAATCAGGGGAACACACTCTCCTCACTTATACTGTTCACCTGGTAACATGTCCCGTGTGTATTAAACAATCAGGGGAACACACTCTCCTCACTTATACTGTTCACCTGGTGACGTGTCCCTTGTATATTAAACAAACAGGGGACCACACTCTCCTCACTTATACTGTTCACCTGGTGACGTGTCCCGTGTGCATTAAACAATCAGGGGAACACATTCTCTTCACTTATACTCTTCACCTGGTAACATGTCCTGTGTATATTAAACCATCAGGGGAACACACTCTCCTCACTTCTACTGTTCACCTGGTAACATGTCCCGTGAATATTAAACCATCAGGGGAACACACTCTCCTCACTTACACTGTTCACCTGGTAACATGTCCCGTGTATATTGAACCATCAGGGGAACACAGTCTCCTCACTTATACTGTTCACCTGGTGACATGTCCTGTGTGTATTAAACAATCTGGGGAACACACTCTCTTCACTTATAGAGTTCACCTGATGACATGTCCCGTGTGCATTAAACAATCAGGGGAACACACTCTCCTCTTTTATACTGTTCACCTGGTAACATGTCCCATGTATATTAAACCATCAGGGGAACACACTCTCCTCACTTACACTGATCACTTGGTAACATGTCCCGAGTATATTATACAATCAGGGGAACAAACTCTCCTCACTTACACTGTTCACCTGGTAACATGTCCCGTGTGTATTAAACCATCAGGGGAACACACTCTCTTCACTTACAGAGTTCACCTGATGACATGTCCCGTGTGCATTAAACAATCAGGGGAACACACTCTCCTCTCTTATACTGTTCACCTGGTAACATGTCCTGTGTATATTAAACAATCTGGGGAACACTCTCTCCTCACTTAGAGAGTTCACCAGGTAACATGTTAAACCATCAGGGGAACACACTCTCCTCACTTATACTGTTCACCTGGCAACATGTCCCGTGAGTATTAAACAATCAGGGGAACACACTCTCCTCACTTTAACTGTTCACCTGGTGACATGTCCCGTGTGTATTAAACAATCAGGGGAACACACTCTCCGCACTTATACTGTTCACCTGGTGACATGTCCCGTGTATATTAAACCATCAGGGGAACACACTCTCCTCACTTATACTGTTCACCAGGTGACATGTCCCGTGCGTGTTAAACCATCAGGGGAACACACTCTCCTCACTTATACTGTTCACCTGGTAACATGTCCTGTGTGCATTAAATCATCAGGGGAACACACTCTCCTCACTTAAACTGTTCACCTGGTGACATGTCCCGTGTGTATTAAACAATCAGGGGAACACACTCTCCGCACTTATACTGTTCACCTGGTAACATGTCCCGTGAATATTAAACCATCAGGGGAAAGCACTCTCCTCACTTATACTGTTCACCTGGTAACATGTCCCGTGTGCATTAAACCATCAGTGGAACACTCTCTCCTCACTTATACTGTTCACCTGGTAACATGTCCTGTGTGCATTAAATCATCAGGGGAACACACTCTCCTCACTTATACAGTTCACTTGGTGAAATGTCCCGTGCGTATTAAACCATCAGGGGAACACACTCTCCTCACTTCTTCTGTTCTGCTGGTAACATGTCCCGTGCATATTAAACCATCAGGGGAACACGCTCTCCTCACTTAGACTGTTCATCTGGTAACATGTCCAGTGAATATTAAACCATCAGGGGAACACATTCTCCTCACTTATCCTGTTCACCTGGTGACATGCCCCGTGCGTGTCAAACCATCAGGGGAACACACTCTCCTCACTTATACTGTTCACTTGGTTACATGTCCCGTGCATATTAAACAATCAGGGGAACACACTCTCCTCACTTATACTGTTCACCTGGTAACATGTCCCGTGTGTATTAAACAATCAGGGGAACACACTCTCCTCACTTATACTGTTCACCTGGTAACATGTCCCATGTATATTAAACCATCAGGGGAACACACTCTCCTCACTTATACTGTTCACCTGGTAACATGTCCAGTGTGTATAAAACAATCAGGGGAACACACTCTCTTCACTTATACTGTTCACCTGGTAACATGTCCCGTGTGTATTAAACAATCAGGGGAACACACTCTCCTCACTTATACTGTTCACCTGGTAACATGTCCCATGTATATTAAACCATCAGGGGAACACACTCTCCTCACTTATACTGTTCACCTGGTAACATGTCCCGTGTGTATTAAACAATCAGGGGAACACACTCTCCTCACTTATACTGTTCACCTGGTAACATGTCCCATGTATATTAAACCATCAGGGGAACACACTCTCCTCACTTATACTGTTCACCTGGTAACATGTCCCGTGTGTATTAAACAATCAGGGGAACACACTCTCCTCACTTATACTGTTCACCTGGTAACATGTCCCGCGTATATTAAACCATCAGGGGAACACACTCTCCTCACTTCTACTCTTCACCTGGTGACACATCCCGTCAGTATGAAACAATCATTGGATCACACTCTCCTCACTTATACTGTTCACCTGGTAACATGTCCCGGGTGTATTAAAGCATCAGGGGAACACAGTCTCCTCACTTATACTGTTCATCTGGTAACATGTCCCGTGAGTATTAAACAATCAGGGGAACACACTCTCCTCACTTATACTGTTCACCTGGTAACATGTCCTGTGTATATTAAACCATCAGGGGAACACATTCTCCTCACTTATACTGTTCACCTGCTAACATGTCCCGTGTATATTAAACCATCAGGGGAATACAGTCTCCTCACTTATACTGTTCACCTGGTAACATGTCCCGTGTGTATTAAACCATCAGGGGAACACACTCTCCTCACTTATACTGTTCACCTGGTAACATGACCCGTGCGTATTAAACAATCAGGGGAACACACGCTCCTCACTTATACTGTTCACCTGGTAACATGTCCCGTGTGTATTAAACAGTAAGGGGAACACACTCTCCTCACTTATACTGTTCACCTGTTGACATGTCCTGTTTGTTTTAAACCATCAGGGGATCTCACTCTCCTCACTTATACTATTCTCCTGGTAACATGTCCTGTGTGTATTAAACAATCAGGGGAACACTCTCTCTTCACTTATACTGTTCACCTGGTAACATGTCCCATGTATATTAAACCATCAGGGGAACACACTCTCCTCACTTATACTGCTCACCTGGTAACATGTCCCGTGTGTATTAAACAATGAGGGGAACACACTCTCCTCACTTATACTGTTCACCTGGTAACATGTCCCATGTATATTAAACCATCAGGGGAACACACTCTCCTCACTTACACTGTTCACCTGGTAACATGGCCTGTGTGTATTAAACAATCAGGGGAACACACTCTCCTCACTTAAACTGTTCACCTCATAACATGGCCCGTGTGTATTAAACCATCAGGGGAACACACTCTCCTCACTTATACTGTTCACCTGGTGACATGTCCTGTGTGTATTAAACAATGAGGGGAACACACTCTCCTCACTTATACTGTTCACCTGGCAACATGTCCCGTGAGTATTAAACAATCAGGGGAACACACTCTCCTCACTTATACTGTTCACCTGGTGACATGTCCCGTGTATATTAAACCATCAGGGAACACACTCTCCTCACTTATACTGTTCACCTGGTAACATGTCCCGTGTGTATTAAACAATCAGGGGAACACACTCTCCTCACTTATACTGTTCACCTGGTAACATGTCCCGTGTGTATTAAACCATCAGGGGAACACACTCTCCTCACTTATACTGTTCACCTGGTAACATGTCCCATGTATATTAAACCATCAGGGGAACACACGCTCCTCACTGATACTGTTCACCTGGTAACATGTCCCGTGTGCATTAAACCATCAGGGGAACACACTCTCCTCACTTATACTGTTCACCTGGTGACATGTCCCGTGTGTATTAAACAATCAGGGGAACACACTCTCCTCACTGATACTGTTCACCTGGTAACATGTCCCGTGTGCATTAAACCATCAGGGGAACACACTCTCCTCACTGATACTGTTCACCTGGTAACATGTCCCGTGTGCATTAAACCATCAGGGGAACACACTCTCCTCACTTATACTGTTCACCTGGTGACATGTCCCGTGTGTATAAAACAATCAGGGGAACACACTCTCCTCACTATTCTGTTCACCTGGTAACATGACCCGTGTGTATTAAACAATCAGGGGAATACACTCTCCTCACTTATACTGTTCACCTGGTAACATGTCCCATGTATATGAAACCATCAGGGGTACACACTCTCCTCACTTCTGCTGTTCACCTGGTAACATGTCCCGTGTGCATTAAAAAATCAGGGGAACACACTCTCTTCACTTATACTTTTCACCTAGTGACATGTCCTGTGTATATTAAACCATCAGGGGAAAACACTCTCCTCACTTATACTCTTCACCAGGTAACATGTCCTGTGAATATTAAACCATCAGGGGAACACACTCTCCTCACTTATACTGTTCACCTGGTGACATGTCCCGTGTGTATAAAACAATCAGGGGAACACACTCTCCTCACTATTCTGTTCACCTGGTAACATGTCCCGTGTGTATTAAACAATCAGGGGAACACACTCTCCTCACTTATACTGTTCACCTGGTAACATGTCCCGTGTGTATTAAACAATCAGGGGAACATATTCTCCTCACTTATACTGTTCACCTGGTAACATGTCCTGTGTGTATTAAACCATCAGGGGAACACAATCTCCTCACTTATACTGTTCATCTGGTAACATGTCCCGTGTGTATTAAACAATCAGGGGAACATATTCTCCTCACTTATACTGTTCATCTGGTAACATGTCCCGAATGTATTAAACCATCAGGGGAACACACTCTCCTCACTTATACTGTTCACCTGGTAACATGTCCTGTGTATATTAAACCATCAGGGCAACACACTCTCCTCACTTATACTGTTCACCTGGTAACATGTACCTTGTATATTAAACCATCAGGGGAACACACTCTCCTCACTTATACTGTTCACCTGGTAACATGTCCCGTGCGTGTTAAACCATCAGGGGAACACACTCTCCTCACTTATACTGTTCACCTGGTGACATGTACCTTGTATATTAAACCATCAGGGGAACACACTCTCCTCACTTATACTGTTCACCTGGAAACATGTCCCGTGCATATTAAACAATCAGGGGAATTCACTCCCCTCACTTATACTGTTCACCTGGTAACATGTACCTTGTATATTAAACCATCAGGGGAACACACTCTCCTCACTTATACTGTTCACCTGGTAACATGTCCCGTGCGTGTTAAACCATCAGGGGAACACACTCTCCTCACTTATACTGTTCACCTGGAAACATGTCCCGTGCATATTAAACAATCAGGGGAATTCACTCCCCTCACTTATACTGTTCACCTGGTAACATGTCGTGTGTATATTAAACCATCAGGGGAACACACTCTCCTCACTTATACTGTTCACCTGGTAACATGTCCCGTGCGTGTTAAACCATCAGGGGAACACACTCTCCTCACTTATACTGTTCATTTGGTTACATGTCCCGTGTATATTAAACCATCAGGGGAACACACTCTCCTCACTTATACTGTTCACCTGGTAACATGTCCCGTGCGTGTTAAACCATCAGGGGAACACACTCTCCTCACTTATACTGTTCACTTGGTTACATGTCCCGTGTGTATTAAACAATCAGGGGAACTCACACTCCTCACTTATACTGTTCACCTGGTAACATGTCCCGTGTGTATTAAACCATCAGGGGAACACACTCTCCTCACTTATACTGTTCGCCTGGTAACGTGTCCCGTGTATATTTAACAATCAGGGGAACACACTCTGCTCACTTATACTGTTCACCTGGTAACATGTCCCGTGTATATTAAACCATCAGGGGAACACATAATCCTCACTTATACTGTTCACCTGCTAACATGTCCCGTGTATATTAAACCATCAGGGGAATACAGTCTCCTCACTTATACTGTTCACCTGGTAACATGTCCCGTGTATATTAAACCATCAGCGGAACACACTCTCCTCACTTATACTGATCACCTGGTGACATGTCCCGGGTATATTAAAAAATCAGGGGAACTCACTCTCCTCTCTTATACTGTTCACCTGGTATCATGTCCTGTGTATATTAAACCAACAGGGGAACACACTCTCCTCACTTATACTGTTCACCTGGTAACATGTCCCGTGCGTGTTAAACAATCAGGGGAACACACTCTCCTCACTTATACTGTTCACCTGGTGACATGTCCCGTGCGTATTAAACCATCAGGGTAACAATCTCTCCTCACTTATACTGTTCACCTGGCAACATGTCACGTGTATACTAAACGATCAGGGGAACACAATCTCCTCACTTATACTGTTCACCTGGTAACATGTCCCATGTATATTAAACCATCAGGGGAACACAGTCTCCTCATTATACTGTTCACCTGGTAACATGTCCCGTGTGTATTAAACCATCAGGGGAAAACATAATCCTCACTTATACTGTTCACCTGGGAACATGTCCCATGTATATTAAACCATCAGGGGAAAACATAATCCTCACTTATACTGTTCACCTGCTAACATGTCCCGTGTATATTAAACCATCAGGGGAACACACTCTCCTCACTTATACTGTTCAACTGGGAACATGTCCTGTGTATATTAAACCATCAGGGGAAGACCCTCTCCTCAC
Source organism: Heterodontus francisci (assembly GCF_036365525.1). Classification (NCBI taxonomy): domain Eukaryota; kingdom Metazoa; phylum Chordata; class Chondrichthyes; order Heterodontiformes; family Heterodontidae; genus Heterodontus; species Heterodontus francisci. The sequence goes on along the minus strand of NW_027140739.1, from coordinate 1,296,038 downwards.
TTATACTGTTCAACTGGGAACATGTCCTGTGTATATTAAACCATCAGGGGAACACACTCTCCTCACTTATACTGTTCAACTGGGAACATGTCCTGTGTGTATTAAACAATCAGGGGAACACACTCTCCTCACTTATACTGTTCAACTGGGAACATGTCCTGTGTGTATTAAACCATCAGGGGAACACACTCTCCTCACTTATACTGTTCATCTGGTAACATGTCCCGTGTATATTAAACCATCAGGGGAAAACATAATCCACACTTATACAGTTCACCTGGTAACATGTCCCGTGCGTGTTAATCAATCAGGGGAACACACTCTCCTCACTTATACTGTTCACCTGGCAACATGTCCAGTGTATACTAAACGATCAGGGGAACACACTCTCCTAATTTATACTGTTCACCTGGAAACATGTCCCGTTTATATTAAACCATCAGGGGAAAGCACTCTCCTCACTTATACTGTTCACCTGGAAACATTTCCCGTGCATATTAAACAATCAGGGGAATTCACTCCCCTCACTTATACAGCTTCACCTGGTAACATGTCGTGTGTATATTAAACCATCAGGGGAACACACTCTCCTCACTTATACTGTTCACCTGGTAACATGTCCCGTGCGTGTTAAACCATCAGGGGAAAACACTCTCCTCACTTATACTGTTCATTTGGTTACATGTCCCGTGTATATTAAACCATCAGGGGAACACACTCTCCTCACTTATACTGTTCACCTGGTAACATGTCCCGTGCGTGTTAAACCATCAGGGGAACACACTCTCCTCACTTATACTGTTCACTTGGTTACATGTCCCGTGTGTGTTAAACAATCAGGGGAACTCACACTCCTCACTTATACTGTTCACCTGGTAACATGTCCCGTGTGTATTAAACCATCAGGGGAACACACTCTCCTCACTTATACTGTTCGCCTGGTAACGTGTCCCGTGTATATTTAACAATCAGGGGAACACACTCTGCTCACTTATACTGTTCACCTGGTAACATGTCCCGTGTATATTAAACCATCAGGGGAACACATAATCCTCACTTATACTGTTCACCTGCTAACATGTCCCGTGTATATTAAACCATCAGGGGAATACAGTCTCCTCACTTATACTGTTCACCTGGTAACATGTCCCGTGTATATTAAACCATCAGCGGAACACACTCTCCTCACTTATACTGATCACCTGGTGACATGTCCCGGGTATATTAAAAAATCAGGGGAACTCACTCTCCTCTCTTATACTGTTCACCTGGTATCATGTCCTGTGTATATTAAACCAACAGGGGAACACACTCTCCTCACTTATACTGTTCACCTGGTAACATGTCCCGTGCGTGTTAAACAATCAGGGGAACACACTCTCCTCACTTATACTGTTCACCTGGTAACATGTCCCGTGCGTGTTAAACAATCAGGGGAATACACTCTCCTCACTTATACTGTTCACCTGGTGACATGTCCCGTGCGTATTAAACCATCAGGGTAACAATCTCTCCTCACTTATACTGTTCACCTGGCAACATGTCACGTGTATACTAAACGATCAGGGGAACACAATCTCCTCACTTATACTGTTCACCTGGTAACATGTCCCATGTATATTAAACCATCAGGGGAACACAGTCTCCTCATTATACTGTTCACCTGGTAACATGTCCCGTGTGTATTAAACCATCAGGGGAAAACATAATCCTCACTTATACTGTTCACCTGGGAACATGTCCCATGTATATTAAACCATCAGGGGAAAACATAATCCTCACTTATACTGTTCACCTGCTAACATGTCCCGTGTATATTAAACCATCAGGGGAACACACTCTAATCACTTATACTGTTCAACTGGGAACATGTCCTGTGTATATTAAACCATCAGGGGAAGACCCTCTCCTCACTTATACTGTTCAACTGGGAACATGTCCTGTGTATATTAAACCATCAGGGGAACACACTCTCCTCACTTATACTGTTCAACTGGGAACATGTCCTGTGTGTATTAAACAATCAGGGGAACACACTCTCCTCACTTATACTGTTCAACTGGGAACATGTCCTGTGTGTATTAAACCATCAGGGGAACACACTCTCCTCACTTATACTGTTCATCTGGTAACATGTCCCGTGTATATTAAACCATCAGGGGAAAACATAATCCACACTTATACAGTTCACCTGGTAACATGTCCCGTGCGTGTTAATCAATCAGGGGAACACACTCTCCTCACTTATACTGTTCACCTGGCAACATGTCCAGTGTATACTAAACGATCAGGGGAACACACTCTCCTAATTTATACTGTTCACCTGGAAACATGTCCCGTTTATATTAAACCATCAGGGGAAAGCACTCTCCTCACTTATACTGTTCACCTGGGAACATGTCCCGTGTATATTAAACCATCAGGGGAACACACTCTCCTCACTTATACTGTTCACCTGGTAACAAGTCCCATGTATATTAAACCATCAGGGGAAAGCCCTCTCCTCAATTATACTGTTCAACTGGTGACATGTCACGTGTGTATTAAACCATCAGGGGAACTCACTCTCTTCACTTTTACTGTTCACCTGTTGACATGTCGTGTGTTTTAAACCATCAGGGGAACATACTCTCCTCACGTATAGTGTTCACCTGGTAACATGTCCCGTGTGTATTAAACAATCAGGGGAACACACTCTCCTCACTTATACTGTTCACCTGGTGACATGTCCAGTGTATATTAAACCATCAGGGGAACACACTCTCCTCAATTATACTGTTCACCTGGTAACATGTCCTGTGTGTATTAAACAATCAGGGGAACACATTCTCCTCACTTATACTGTTCACCTGGTGACATGTCCCGTGTGTATTAAACAATCAGGGGAACATATTCTCCTCACTTATACTGTTCACCTGGTAACATGTCCTGTGTGTATTAAACCATCAGGGGAACACAATCTCCTCACTTATACTGTTCATCTGGTAAAATGTCCCGTGTATATTAAACCATCAGGGGAACACACTCTCCTCAATTATACTGTTCACCTGGTAACATGTCCTGTGTGTATTAAACAATCAGGGGAACACATTCTCCTCACTTATACTGTTCACCTGGTGACATGTCCCGTGTGTATTAAACAATCAGGGGAACACAGTCTCCTCATTATACTGTTCACCTGGTAACATGTCCCCTGTGTATTAAACCATCAGGGGAAAACATAATCCTCACTTATACTGTTCACCTGGGAACATGTCCCATGTATATTAAACCATCAGGGGAAAACATAATCCTCACTTATACTGTTCACCTGCTAACATGTCCCGTGTATATTAAACCATCAGGGGAACACACTCTCCTCACTTATACTGTTCAACTGGGAACATGTCCTGTGTATATTAAACCATCAGGGGAAGACCCTCTCCTCACTTATACTGTTCAACTGGGAACATGTCCTGTGTATATTAAACCATCAGGGGAACACACTCTCCTCACTTATACTGTTCAACTGGGAACATGTCCTGTGTGTATTAAACAATCAGGGGAACACACTCTCCTCACTTATACTGTTCAACTGGGAACATGTCCTGTGTGTATTAAACCATCAGGGGAACACACTCTCCTCACTTATACTGTTCATCTGGTAACATGTCCCGTGTATATTAAACCATCAGGGGAAAACATAATCCACACTTATACAGTTCACCTGGTAACATGTCCCGTGCGTGTTAATCAATCAGGGGAACACACTCTCCTCACTTATACTGTTCACCTGGCAACATGTCCAGTGTATACTAAACGATCAGGGGAACACACTCTCCTAATTTATACTGTTCACCTGGAAACATGTCCCGTTTATATTAAACCATCAGGGGAAAGCACTCTCCTCACTTATACTGTTCACCTGGGAACATGTCCCGTGTATATTAAACCATCAGGGGAACACACTCTCCTCACTTATACTGTTCACCTGGTAACAAGTCCCATGTATATTAAACCATCAGGGGAAAGCCCTCTCCTCAATTATACTGTTCAACTGGTGACATGTCACGTGTGTATTAAACCATCAGGGGAACTCACTCTCTTCACTTTTACTGTTCACCTGTTGACATGTCGTGTGTTTTAAACCATCAGGGGAACATACTCTCCTCACGTATAGTGTTCACCTGGTAACATGTCCCGTGTGTATTAAACAATCAGGGGAACACACTCTCCTCACTTATACTGTTCACCTGGTGACATGTCCAGTGTATATTAAACCATCAGGGGAACACACTCTCCTCACTTATACTGTTCACCTGGTAACATGTCCTGTGTGTATTAAACAATCAGGGGAACACATTCTCCTCACTTATACTGTTCACCTGGTGACATGTCCCGTGTGTATTAAACAATCAGGGGAACATATTCTCCTCACTTATACTGTTCACCTGGTAACATGTCCTGTGTGTATTAAACCATCAGGGGAACACAATCTCCTCACTTATACTGTTCATCTGGTAAAATGTCCCGTGTATATTAAACCATCAGGGGAACACACTCTCCTCAATTATACTGTTCACCTGGTAACATGTCCTGTGTGTATTAAACAATCAGGGGAACACATTCTCCTCACTTATACTGTTCACCTGGTGACATGTCCCGTGTGTATTAAACAATCAGGGGAACATATTCTCCTCACTTATACTGTTCACCTGGTAACATGTCCTGTGTGTATTAAACCATCAGGGGAACACAATCTCCTCACTTATACTGTTCATCTGGTAAAATCTCCCGTGTATATTAAACAATCAGGGAAACACACTCTCTTCACTTATACTGTTCACCTGGTAACATGTCCCGTGTATATTAAACGATCAGGGGAACACAATCTCCTCACTTATACAGTTCACCTGGTAACATGTCCCGTGTATATTAAACCATCAGGGGAACACAATCTCCTCACTTATACTGTTCATCTGGTAAAATGTCCCGTGTATATTAAACCATCAGGGAAACACACTCTCTTCACTTATACTGTTCATCTGGTAAAATGTCCCGTGTATATTAAACCATCAGGGAAACACACTCTCTTCACTTATACTGTTCATCTGGTAAAATGTCCCGTGTATATTAAACCTACAGGGAAACACACTCTCTTCACTTATACTGTTCATCTGGTAAAATATCCCGTGTATATTAAACCATCAGGGGAACACAATCTCCTCACTTATACTGTTCATCTGGTAAAATGTCCCGTGTATATTACACCATCAGGGGAACACACTCTCCTCACTTATACTGTTCACCTGGTAACATATCCCGTGTATATTAAACCATCAGGGGAACACACTCTCCTCACTTATACTGTTCACCTGGTAACATATCCCGTGTATATCAAACCATCAGGGGAACACAATCTCCTCACTTATACTGTTCATCTGGTAAAATATCCCGTGTATATTAAACCATCAGGGGAACACAATCTCCTCACTTATACTGTTCATCTGGTAAAATGTCCCGTGTATATTAAACCATCTGGGAAACACACTCTCCTCACTTATACTGTTCATCTGGTAAAATGTCCCGTTTATATTAAACCATCAGGGGAACACAATCTCCTCACTTATACTGTTCACCTGGTAACATGTCCTGTGTATATTAAACCATCAGGGCAACACACTCTCCTCACTTATACTGTTCATCTGGTAACAAGTCCCGTGTGTATTAAACCATCAGGGGAACACTCTCTCCTCACTTATACTGTTCACCTGATAACATGTCCCGTGTGTATTAAACCATCAGGGGAACACTCTCTCCTCACTTATACTGTTCACCTGGTAACATGTCCCGTGTGTATTAAACAATCAGGCAACACACTCTCCTCACTTATACTGTTCACCTGGAAACATGTCCCGTGTGTATTAAACCATCAGGGGAACACTCTCTCCTCACTTATACTGTTCACCTGGTAACATGTCCCGTGTGTATTAAACAATCAGGGGAACACACTCTCTTCACTTATACTGTTCACGTGGTAACATGTCCCGTGTATATTAAACCATCAGGGGAGCACAATCTCCTCACTTATACTGTTCATCTGGTAACATGTCCCATGTGTATTAAACCATCAGGGGAACACACTCTCCTCACTTATACTGTTCACCTGGTAACATGTCCTGTGTATATTAAACCATCAGGGGAACACACTCTCCTCACTTATACTGTTCACCTGGTGACATGTCCCGTGTTTATTAAACAATAAGGGGAACACACTCTCCTCACTTATAGAGTTCACCTGGTAACATGTCCCGTGTGTATTAAACAATCAGGGGAACCCACTCTCCTCACTTATTCTGTTCAACTGGTGACATGTCCCGTGTGCATTAAACAGTCAGGGGAACACACTCTCCTCACTTATTCTGTTCACCAGGTGACATGTCCCGTGTGCATTAAAAAATCAGGGGAACCCACTCTCCTCACTTATTCTGTTCAACTGGTGACATGTCCCGTGTGCATTAAACAGTCAGGGGAACACACTCTCCTCACTTATTCTGTTCACCTATTAACATGTCCCGTGTGTATTAAACAATCAGGGGAACACACTCTCCTCACTTATACGGTTCACCTGGTAACATGTCCCGTGTGTATTAAACAATCAGGGGAACACTCTCTCCTCACTTATACTGTTCACCTGGTAACATGTCCCGTGATTATTAAACCATCAGGGGAACACACTCTCCTCACTTATACTGTTCACCTGGTAACATGTCCCGTGAGTATTAAACCATCAGGGGAACACTCTCTCCTCCCTTATACTGTTCACCTGGTAACATGTCCCGTGTGTATTAAACAATCAGGCAACACACTCTCCTCACTTTTACTGTTCACCTGGGAACATGTCCCGTTTGTATAAAAAAATCAGGGGAACACACTCTCCTCACTTATACTGTTCACCTGGTAACATGTCCCGTGTGTATTAAACCATCAGGGGAACACAATCTCCTCACTTATACTGTTCATCTGGTAAAATGTCCCGTGTATATTAAACCATCAGGGGAACACACTCTTCTCACTTATACTGATCACCTGGTGACATGTCCCGGGTATATTAAAAAATCAGGGGAACTCACTCTCCTCACTTATGCTGGTCACGTGGTAACATGTCCCGTGGATATTAAACCATCAGGGGAACACACTCTCCTCACTTATAGTGTTCACCTGGTGACATGTCCCGTGGATATTAAACCATCAGGGGAACACACTCTCCTCACTTATAGTGTTCACCTGGTGACATGTCCCGTGAGTATTAAACAATCAGGGGAACCCACTCTCCTCACTTATTCTGTTCAACTGGTGACATGTCCCGTGTGCATTAAACAGTCAGGGGAACACACTCCCCTCACTTATTCTGTTCACCTGGTGACATGTCCCGTGTGCATTAAACCATCAGGGGAACACACTCTCCTCACTTATAGTGTTCACCTGGTGACATGTCCAGTGTTTATTAAACAATAAGGGGAACACACTCTCCTCACTTATAGAGTTCACCTGGTGACATGTCCTGTGTGCATTAAACAGTCAGGGGAACACACTCCCCTCACTTATACTGTTCACCTGGTAACATGTCCCGTGTGTATTGAACAATCAGGGGAACACACTCTCTTCACTTATACTGTTCACCTGGTGACATGTCCCGTGAATATTAAACCATCAGGGGAACACACTCTCCTCACTTATACTGTTCACCTGGTAACATGTCCCGTGAGTAGAAAACCATCAGGGGAACACACTCTCCTCACTTATACTGTTCAACTGGTGACATGTCCCGTGTGTATTAAACAATCAGGGGAACACACTCTCCTCACTTATACTGTTCACCTGGTGACATGTCCCGTGTGTATAAAACAATCTGGGGAACACACTCTCCTCACTTATACTGTTCTCCTGGTAACATGTCCCGTGTGTATTAAACAATCAGGGGAACACACTCTCCTCACTTATACTGTTCACCTGGTAACATGTCCCGTGTGTATTAAACAATCAGGGGAACACTCTCTCCTCACTTATAGAGTTCACCTGGTGACATGTCCCGTGCGTATTAAACAATCAGGGGAACACACTCTCCTCACTAAAACTGTTCACCTGGTGACATGTCCCGTGAGTATTAAACAATCAGGGGATCACACTATCCTCACTTATACTGTTCACCTGGTGACATGTCCCGTGTGCATTAAACAATCAGGGGAAGTCACTCTCCTCACTTATAAAGTTCACCTGGTGACATGTCCCGTGTGCATTAAACAATCAGGGGAAGACACTATCCTCACTTATACTGTTCACCTGGTGACATGTCCCGTGTGTATAAAACAATCTGGGGAACACACTCTCCTCACTTATACTGTTCACCTGGTGACATGTCCCGTGTGCATTAAACAATCAGGGGAACACACTCTCCTCACTTATACTGTTCACCTGGTAACATGTCCCGTGTGTATAAAACAATCTGGGGAACACACTCTCCTCACTTATACTGTTCACCTGGTGACATGTCCCGTGTGCATTAAACAATCAGGGGAAAACACTCTCCTCACTTATACTGTTCACCTGGTGACATGTCCCGTGTGTATAAAACAATCTGGGGAACACACTCTCCTCACTTATACTGTTCACCTGGTGACATGTCCCGTGTGCATTAAACAATCAGGGGAACACACTATCCTCACTTATACTGTTCACCTGGTGACATGTCCCGTGTGTATAAAACAATCTGGGGAACACACTCTCCTCACTTATACTGTTCACCTGGTGACATGTCCCGTGTGCATTAAACAATCAGGGGAACACACTCTCCTCACTTATACTGTTCACCTGGTGACATGTCCCGTGCGTATTCAACAATCAGGGGATCACACTATCCTCACTTATACTGTTCACCTGGTGACATGTCCCGTGTGTATTAAACCATCTGGGGAACACACTCTCCTCACTTATAAAGTTCACCTGGTGACATGTCCCGTGTGTATAAAACAATCTGGGGAACACACACTCCTCACTTATACAGTTCACCTGGTAACATGTCCCGTTTGCATAAAAAAATCAGGGGAACACACTCTCCTCACTTAGTCTGTTCACCTGGTAACATGTCCCGTGTGTATTAAACCATCATGGGAACTCACTCCCCTCACATATAGATTTCACCTGGTAACATGTCCCATGTGCATTAAACAATCAGGGGAACACACTCTCCTCACTATTCTGTTCACCTGGTAACATGTCCCGTGTGTATTAAACAATCAGGGGAACACACTCTCCTCACTTATACTGTTCACCTGGTAACATGTCCCGTGTGCATTAAACCATCAGGGAAACACAGTCTCCTCACTTATACTGTTCACCTGGGAACATGTCCCGTGCGCATTAAACAATCAGGGGAACACACTCTCCTCACTGATACTGTTCACCTGGTAACATGTCCCGTGTGCATTAAACCATCAGGGGAACACACTCTCCTCACTTATACTGTTCACCTGGTAACATGTCCCGTGAGTATTAAACAATCCGCGGAACACACTCTCCTGACTTATACTGTTCACCTGGTGACGTGTCCCGTGTGCATTAAACAATCAGCGGAAAACGCTCTCCTCACTATTCTGTTCACCTGGTAATATGTCCCATGTATATTAAACCATCAGTGGAGCACACTCTCTTCACTTATACTGTTCACCTGTTAACATGTCCCATGTATATGAAACCATCAGGGGTACACACTCTCCTCACTTCTGCTGTTCACCTGGTAACATGTCCCGTGTGCATTAAAAAATCAGGGGAACACACTCTCTTCACTTATACTTTTCACCTAGTGACATGTTCTGTGTATATTAAACCATCAGGGGAACACACTCTCCTCACTTATACTCTTCACCAGGTAACATGTCCTGTGAATATTAAACCATCAGGGGAACACACTCTCCTCACTTATACTGTTCACCTGGTGACATGTCCCGTGTATTTTAAACCATCAGGGGAACACACTCTGCTCACTTATACTGTTCACCTGGTGACATGTCCCGCGTATATTAAACGATCATGGGAACACACTCTCCTCACTTATACTGTTCACCTGGTAACATGTCCCGTGCAAGTTAAACCATCATGGGAACTCACTCTCCTCACTTATAGATTTCACCTGGTAACATATCCCGTGTGCATTAAACAATCAGGGGAACACACTCTCCTCACCTATTCTGTTCTCCTGGTGACATGTCCCGTGTGTATTATACAATCAGGGGAACACACTCTCCTCACTTATCCTGTTCATCTGGTAACATGTCCCGTGCGTATTAAACAATCAGGGGAACACACTCTCCTCACTTATCCTGTTCATCTGGTAACATGTCCCGTGCGTATTAAACAATCAGGGGAAAACACTCTCCTCACTTATATCGTTGACCTGGTAACATGTCCCGTGTGTATTAAACAATCAGGGGAACACACTCTCCTCACTTATACTGTTCACCTGGTGACATGTCCTGTGTATATTAAACAATCAGGGGAACACACTCTCCTCTCTTATACTGTTCATCTGGTAACATGTCCTGTGCGTATTAAACAATCAGGGGAACACACTCTCCTCACTTATACTTGTCACCTGGTAACATGTCCCGTGTGCATTAAACCATCAGGGGAACACACTCTCCTCACTTATACTGTTCACCTGGTAACATGTCCTGTGTATATTAAACCATCAGGGGAACACATTCTCCTCACTTATACTGTTCACCTGGTAACATGTCCCATGCGGATTAAACTATCAGGGGAACACACTCTCCACAATTATACTGTTCATCTGGTAACATGTCCCATGCGGATTAAACTATCAGGGGAACACACTCTCCACAATTATACTGTTCACCTGGTGACGTGTCCCGTTTGCATTAAACAATCAGGGGAACACACTCTCCTCACTTATACTGTTCACCTGGTGACGTGTCCCGTGTGTATTAAACCATCAGGGGAACACACTTACCTCAAATATACTTTTCACCTGGTAACATGTCCCTTGTGCATTAAACAATCAGGGGCAAACACTCTCCTCACTATACTGTTCACCTGGTAACATGTCCTGTGTATATTAAACTATCAGGGGAACACACTCTCCACAATTATACTGTTCACCTGGTGACGTGTCCCGTTTGCATTAAACAATCAGGGGAACACACACTCCTCACTTATACTGTTCACCTGGTAACATGTCCTGTGTATATTAAACCATCAGGGGAACACACTCTCCTCACTTATACTGGTCACCTGGTAACATGTCCCGTGCGTATTAAACAATCAGGGGAATACACTCTCCTCACTTACACTGTTCACCTGGTAACATGTCCCGTGTATATTAAATAATCAGGGGAACACACTCTCCTCACTTATACTGTTCATCTGGTAACATGTCCCGTGCGTATTAAACCATCAGGGGAACACACTCTCCTCACTTATACTGTTCACCTGGTGACATGTCCTGTGTATATTAAACAATCAGTGGAACACAACCTCCTCACTTACACTGTTCACCTGGTAACATGTCCCGTGTATATTAAATAATCAGGGGAACACACTCTCCTCACTTATACTGCTCATCTGGTGACGTGTCCCGTGTGCATTAAACAATCAGGGGAAAACACTCTCCTCACTTATACTGTTCACCTGGTGACGTGTCCCGTGTGCATTAAACAATCAGGGGAAAACATTCTCCTCACTTATACTGTTCACCTGGTAACATGTCCCGTGTATATTAAACCATCAGGGGAAAACAATCTCCTCACTTATACTGTTCACCTGGTGACGTGTCCCGTGTGCATTAAACAATCAGGGGAACACACTCTCCTCACTTATACTGTTCATCTGGTAACATGTCCCGTGCGTATTAAACTATCAGGGGAACACACTCTCCTCACTTATTCTGTTCACCTGGTAACATGTCCCGTGTATATTAAACAATCAGGGGAACACACTCTCCTCACTTACACTGTTTACCTGGTAACATGTCCCGTGTATATTAAACAATCAGGGGAACACAATCTCCTCTCTTATACTGTTCATCTGGTAACATGTCCCTTGCGTATTAAACTATCAGGGGAACACACTCTCCTCACTTACACTTGTCACCTGGTAACATGTCCCGTGTGCATTAAACAATCAGGGGAACACACTCTCCTCACTTATACTGTTCATCTGGTAACATGTCCCGTGCGTATTAAACAATCAGGGGAACACACTCTCCTCACTTATACTGTTCATCTGGTAACATATCCCGTGCGGATTAAACTATCAGGGGAACACACTCTCCACAATTATACTGTTCACCTGGTGACGTGTCCCGTTTGCATTAAACAATCAGGGGAACACACTCTCCTCAAATATACTTTTCACCTGGTAACATGTCCCGTGTGCATTAAACAATCAGGGGAAAACACTCTCCTCACTATACTGTTCACCTGGTAACATGTCCTGTGTAGATTAAACCATCAGGGGAACACAATCTCCTCACTTATACTGTTCACCTGGTAACATGTCCCGTGTGTATTAAACAATCAGGGGAACACACTCTCCTCACTTATACTGTTCACCTGGTAACATGTCCCGTGTGTATTAAACAATCAGGGGAACACACTCTCCTCACTTATACTGTTCACCTGGTGACGTGTCCCTTGTATATTAAACAAACAGGGGACCACACTCTCCTCACTTATACTGTTCACCTGGTGACGTGTCCCGTGTGCATTAAACAATCAGGGGAACACATTCTCTTCACTTATACTCTTCACCTGGTAACATGTCCTGTGTATATTAAACCATCAGGGGAACACACTCTCCTCACTTCTACTGTTCACCTGGTAACATGTCCCGTGAATATTAAACCATCAGGGGAACACACTCTCCTCACTTACACTGTTCACCTGGTAACATGTCCCGTGTATATTGAACCATCAGGGGAACACAGTCTCCTCACTTATACTGTTCACCTGGTGACATGTCCTGTGTGTATTAAACAATCTGGGGAACACACTCTCTTCACTTATAGAGTTCACCTGATGACATGTCCCGTGTGCATTAAACAATCAGGGGAACACACTCTCCTCTTTTATACTGTTCACCTGGTAACATGTCCCATGTATATTAAACCATCAGGGGAACACACTCTCCTCACTTACACTGATCACTTGGTAACATGTCCCGAGTATATTATACAATCAGGGGAACAAACTCTCCTCACTTACACTGTTCACCTGGTAACATGTCCCGTGTGTATTAAACCATCAGGGGAACACACTCTCTTCACTTACAGAGTTCACCTGATGACATGTCCCGTGTGCATTAAACAATCAGGGGAACACACTCTCCTCTCTTATACTGTTCACCTGGTAACATGTCCTGTGTATATTAAACAATCTGGGGAACACTCTCTCCTCACTTAGAGAGTTCACCAGGTAACATGTTAAACCATCAGGGGAACACACTCTCCTCACTTATACTGTTCACCTGGCAACATGTCCCGTGAGTATTAAACAATCAGGGGAACACACTCTCCTCACTTTAACTGTTCACCTGGTGACATGTCCCGTGTGTATTAAACAATCAGGGGAACACACTCTCCGCACTTATACTGTTCACCTGGTGACATGTCCCGTGTATATTAAACCATCAGGGGAACACACTCTCCTCACTTATACTGTTCACCAGGTGACATGTCCCGTGCGTGTTAAACCATCAGGGGAACACACTCTCCTCACTTATACTGTTCACCTGGTAACATGTCCTGTGTGCATTAAATCATCAGGGGAACACACTCTCCTCACTTAAACTGTTCACCTGGTGACATGTCCCGTGTGTATTAAACAATCAGGGGAACACACTCTCCGCACTTATACTGTTCACCTGGTAACATGTCCCGTGAATATTAAACCATCAGGGGAAAGCACTCTCCTCACTTATACTGTTCACCTGGTAACATGTCCCGTGTGCATTAAACCATCAGTGGAACACTCTCTCCTCACTTATACTGTTCACCTGGTAACATGTCCTGTGTGCATTAAATCATCAGGGGAACACACTCTCCTCACTTATACAGTTCACTTGGTGAAATGTCCCGTGCGTATTAAACCATCAGGGGAACACACTCTCCTCACTTCTTCTGTTCTGCTGGTAACATGTCCCGTGCATATTAAACCATCAGGGGAACACGCTCTCCTCACTTAGACTGTTCATCTGGTAACATGTCCAGTGAATATTAAACCATCAGGGGAACACATTCTCCTCACTTATCCTGTTCACCTGGTGACATGCCCCGTGCGTGTCAAACCATCAGGGGAACACACTCTCCTCACTTATACTGTTCACTTGGTTACATGTCCCGTGCATATTAAACAATCAGGGGAACACACTCTCCTCACTTATACTGTTCACCTGGTAACATGTCCCGTGTGTATTAAACAATCAGGGGAACACACTCTCCTCACTTATACTGTTCACCTGGTAACATGTCCCATGTATATTAAACCATCAGGGGAACACACTCTCCTCACTTATACTGTTCACCTGGTAACATGTCCAGTGTGTATAAAACAATCAGGGGAACACACTCTCTTCACTTATACTGTTCACCTGGTAACATGTCCCGTGTGTATTAAACAATCAGGGGAACACACTCTCCTCACTTATACTGTTCACCTGGTAACATGTCCCATGTATATTAAACCATCAGGGGAACACACTCTCCTCACTTATACTGTTCACCTGGTAACATGTCCCGTGTGTATTAAACAATCAGGGGAACACACTCTCCTCACTTATACTGTTCACCTGGTAACATGTCCCATGTATATTAAACCATCAGGGGAACACACTCTCCTCACTTATACTGTTCACCTGGTAACATGTCCCGTGTGTATTAAACAATCAGGGGAACACACTCTCCTCACTTATACTGTTCACCTGGTAACATGTCCCGCGTATATTAAACCATCAGGGGAACACACTCTCCTCACTTCTACTCTTCACCTGGTGACACATCCCGTCAGTATGAAACAATCATTGGATCACACTCTCCTCACTTATACTGTTCACCTGGTAACATGTCCCGGGTGTATTAAAGCATCAGGGGAACACAGTCTCCTCACTTATACTGTTCATCTGGTAACATGTCCCGTGAGTATTAAACAATCAGGGGAACACACTCTCCTCACTTATACTGTTCACCTGGTAACATGTCCTGTGTATATTAAACCATCAGGGGAACACATTCTCCTCACTTATACTGTTCACCTGCTAACATGTCCCGTGTATATTAAACCATCAGGGGAATACAGTCTCCTCACTTATACTGTTCACCTGGTAACATGTCCCGTGTGTATTAAACCATCAGGGGAACACACTCTCCTCACTTATACTGTTCACCTGGTAACATGACCCGTGCGTATTAAACAATCAGGGGAACACACGCTCCTCACTTATACTGTTCACCTGGTAACATGTCCCGTGTGTATTAAACAGTAAGGGGAACACACTCTCCTCACTTATACTGTTCACCTGTTGACATGTCCTGTTTGTTTTAAACCATCAGGGGATCTCACTCTCCTCACTTATACTATTCTCCTGGTAACATGTCCTGTGTGTATTAAACAATCAGGGGAACACTCTCTCTTCACTTATACTGTTCACCTGGTAACATGTCCCATGTATATTAAACCATCAGGGGAACACACTCTCCTCACTTATACTGCTCACCTGGTAACATGTCCCGTGTGTATTAAACAATGAGGGGAACACACTCTCCTCACTTATACTGTTCACCTGGTAACATGTCCCATGTATATTAAACCATCAGGGGAACACACTCTCCTCACTTACACTGTTCACCTGGTAACATGGCCTGTGTGTATTAAACAATCAGGGGAACACACTCTCCTCACTTAAACTGTTCACCTCATAACATGGCCCGTGTGTATTAAACCATCAGGGGAACACACTCTCCTCACTTATACTGTTCACCTGGTGACATGTCCTGTGTGTATTAAACAATGAGGGGAACACACTCTCCTCACTTATACTGTTCACCTGGCAACATGTCCCGTGAGTATTAAACAATCAGGGGAACACACTCTCCTCACTTATACTGTTCACCTGGTGACATGTCCCGTGTATATTAAACCATCAGGGAACACACTCTCCTCACTTATACTGTTCACCTGGTAACATGTCCCGTGTGTATTAAACAATCAGGGGAACACACTCTCCTCACTTATACTGTTCACCTGGTAACATGTCCCGTGTGTATTAAACCATCAGGGGAACACACTCTCCTCACTTATACTGTTCACCTGGTAACATGTCCCATGTATATTAAACCATCAGGGGAACACACGCTCCTCACTGATACTGTTCACCTGGTAACATGTCCCGTGTGCATTAAACCATCAGGGGAACACACTCTCCTCACTTATACTGTTCACCTGGTGACATGTCCCGTGTGTATTAAACAATCAGGGGAACACACTCTCCTCACTGATACTGTTCACCTGGTAACATGTCCCGTGTGCATTAAACCATCAGGGGAACACACTCTCCTCACTGATACTGTTCACCTGGTAACATGTCCCGTGTGCATTAAACCATCAGGGGAACACACTCTCCTCACTTATACTGTTCACCTGGTGACATGTCCCGTGTGTATAAAACAATCAGGGGAACACACTCTCCTCACTATTCTGTTCACCTGGTAACATGACCCGTGTGTATTAAACAATCAGGGGAATACACTCTCCTCACTTATACTGTTCACCTGGTAACATGTCCCATGTATATGAAACCATCAGGGGTACACACTCTCCTCACTTCTGCTGTTCACCTGGTAACATGTCCCGTGTGCATTAAAAAATCAGGGGAACACACTCTCTTCACTTATACTTTTCACCTAGTGACATGTCCTGTGTATATTAAACCATCAGGGGAAAACACTCTCCTCACTTATACTCTTCACCAGGTAACATGTCCTGTGAATATTAAACCATCAGGGGAACACACTCTCCTCACTTATACTGTTCACCTGGTGACATGTCCCGTGTGTATAAAACAATCAGGGGAACACACTCTCCTCACTATTCTGTTCACCTGGTAACATGTCCCGTGTGTATTAAACAATCAGGGGAACACACTCTCCTCACTTATACTGTTCACCTGGTAACATGTCCCGTGTGTATTAAACCATCAGGGGAACACACTCTCCTCACTTATACTGTTCACCTGGTAACATGTCCCATGTATATTAAACCATCAGGGGAACACACTCTCCTCACTGATACTGTTCACCTGGTAACATGTCCCGTGTGCATTAAACCATCAGGGGAACACACTCTCCTCACTTATACTGTTCACCTGGTGACATGTCCCGTGTGTATTAAACAATCAGGGGAACACACTCTCCTCACTGATACTGTTCACCTGGTAACATGTCCCGTGTGCATTAAACCATCAGGGGAACACACTCTCCTCACTGATACTGTTCACCTGGTAACATGTCCCGTGTGCATTAAACCATCAGGGGAACACACTCTCCTCACTTATACTGTTCACCTGGTGACATGTCCCGTGTGTATAAAACAATCAGGGGAACACACTCTCCTCACTATTCTGTTCACCTGGTAACATGACCCGTGTGTATTAAACAATCAGGGGAATACACTCTCCTCACTTATACTGTTCACCTGGTAACATGTCCCATGTATATGAAACCATCAGGGGTACACACTCTCCTCACTTCTGCTGTTCACCTGGTAACATGTCCCGTGTGCATTAAAAAATCAGGGGAACACACTCTCTTCACTTATACTTTTCACCTAGTGACATGTCCTGTGTATATTAAACCATCAGGGGAAAACACTCTCCTCACTTATACTCTTCACCAGGTAACATGTCCTGTGAATATTAAACCATCAGGGGAACACACTCTCCTCACTTATACTGTTCACCTGGTGACATGTCCCGTGTATTTTAAACCATCAGGGGAACACACTCTGCTCACTTATACTGTTCACCTGGTGACATGTCCCATGTATATTAAACCATCAGTGGAACACCCTCTCCTCACTTATACTGTTCACCTGGTAACATGTCCCGTGCAAGTTAAACCATCATGGGAACTCACTCTCCTCACTTATAGATTTCACCTGGTAACATATCCCGTGTGCATTAAACAATCAGGGGAACACACTCTCCTCACTTATGCTGTTCATCTGGTAACATGTCCCGTGCGTATTAAACAATCAGGGGAAAACACTCTCCTCACTTATATCGTTGACCTGGTAACATGTCCCGTGTATATTAAACAATCAGGGGAACACACTCTCCTCACTTATACTGTTCATCTGGTAACATGTCCCGTGCGTATTAAACAATCAGGGGAAAACACTCTCCTCACTTATATCGTTGACCTGGTAACATGTCCCGTGTATATTAAACAATCAGGGAAACACACTCTCCTCACTTATACTGTTCACCTGGTAACATGTCCCGTGTGTATTATACAATCAGGGGAACACACTCTCCTCACTTATACTGTTCATCTGGTAACATGTCCCGTGCGTATTAAACAATCAGGGGAAAACACTCTCCTCACTTATATCGTTGACCTGGTAACATGTCCCGTGTATATTAAACAATCAGGGAAACACACTCTCCTCACTTATACTGTTCACCTGGTAACATGTCCCGTGTATATTAAACAATCAGGGGAACACACTCTCCTCACTTATACTGTTCACCTGGTAACATGTCCCGTGTGTATTAAACAATCAGGGGAACACACTCTCCTCACTTATACTGTTCACCTGGTAACATGTCCCGTGTGTATTAAACAATCAGGGGAACACACTCTCCTCACTTATAATGTTCACCTGGTAACATGTCCCGTGTGTATTAAACAATCAGGGGAACACACTCTCCTCACTTATACTGTTCACCTGGTGACGTGTCCCTTGTATATTAAACAATCAGGGGAACACACCCTCCTCACTTAAACTGGTCACCTGGTAACATGTCCCGTGTCTATTAAACAATCAGGGGAACACACTCTCCTCACTTATACTGTTCACCTGGTAACATGTCCCGTGTGTATTAAACAATCAGGGGAACACACTCTCCTCACTTATACTGTTCACCTGGTGACGTGTCCCTTGTATATTAAACAATCAGGGGACCACACTCTCCTCACTTATACTGTTCACCTGGTGACATGTCCCGTGTGCATTAAACAATCAGGGGAACACACTCTCTTCACTTATACTCTTCACCTGGTAACATGTCCTGTGTATATTAAACCATCAGGGGAACACACTCTCCTCACTTCTACTGTTCACCTGGTAACATGTCTCGTGTGCATGAAAAAATCAGGGGAACACACTCTCCTCACTTATACTGTTCATCTGGTAACATGTCCCGTGCGTATTAAACAATCAGGGGAACGCACTCGCCTCTCTTATACTGTTCTTCTGGTAACATGTCCCGTGTGCATTAAACAATTAGGGGAACACACTCTCCTCACTTATACTGTTCTTCTGGTAACATGTCCCGTGTGCATTAAACAATCAGGGGAACACACTCTCCTCACTTATACTGTTCACCTGGTGACGTGTCCCGTGTATATTAAACAATCAGGGGAACACACTCTCCTCACTTATACTGTTCACCTGGTAACATGTCCCGTTCGTATTAAACTATCAGGGGAACACACTCTCCTCACTTATACTTGTCACCTGGTAACATGTCCCGTGTGCATTAAACAATCAGGGGAACACACTCTCCTCACTTATACTGTTCATCTGGTAACATGTCCCGTGCGTATTAAACAATCAGGGGAACACACTCTCCTCACTTATACTGTTCATCTGGTAACATGTCCCGTGCGGATTAAACTATCAGGGGAACACACTCTCCACAATTATACTGTTCACCTGGTGACGTGTCCCGTTTGCATTAAACAATCAGGGGAACACACTCTCCTCACTTACACTGTTCCCCTGGTGACGTGTCCCGTGTGTATTAAACCATCAGGGGAACACACTTTCCTCAAATATACTTTTCACCTGGTAACATGTCCCTTGTGCATTAAACAATCAGGGGCAAACACTCTCCTCACTATACTGTTCACCTGGTAACATGTCCTGTGTATATTAAACCATCAGGGGAACACACTCTCCTCACTTATACTGGTCACCTGGTAACATGTCCCGTGCGTATTAAACAATCGGGGGAACATACTCTCCTCACTTATACTGTTCACCTGGTAACATGTCCCTTGTGCATTAAACAATCATGGGCAAACACTCTCCTCACTATACTGTTCACCTGGTAACATGTCCTGTGTATATTAAACCATCAGGGGAACACACTCTCCTCACTTATACTGGTCACCTGGTAACATGTCCCGTGCGTATTAAACAATCGGGGGAACACACTCTCCTCACTTACACTGTTCACCTGGTAACATGTCCCGTGTATATTAAATAATCAGGGGAACACACTCTCCTCACTTATACAGTTCATCTGGTAACATGTCCCGTGCGTATTAAACCATCGGGGGAACACACTCTCCTCACTTATACTGTTCACCTGGTGACATGTCCTGTGTATATTAAATAATCAGGGGAACACACTCTCCTCACTTATACTGTTCATCTGGTAACATGTCCCGTGCGTATTAAACAATCAGGGGAACACACTCTCCTCACTTATACTGTTCACCTGGTGACGTGTCCCGTGTGCATTAAACCATCAGGGGAAAACAATCTCCTCACTTATACTGTTCACCTGGTGACATGTCCCGTGCGTATTAAACAATCAGGGGAACACACTCTCCTCTCTTATACTGTTCTTCTGGTAACATGTCCCGTGTGCATTAAACAATCAGGGGAAAACACTCTCCTCACTATACTGTTCACCTGGTAACATGTCCCGTGCATATTAAACCATCAGGGGAACACGCTCTCCTCACTTAGACTGTTCATCTGGTAACATGTCCAGTGAATATTAAACCATCAGGGGAACACATTCTCCTCACTTATCCTGTTCACCTGGTGACATGCCCCGTGCGTGTCAAACCATCAGGGGAACACACTCTCCTCACTTATACTGTTCACTTGGTTACATGTCCCGTGCATATTAAACAATCAGGGGAACACACTCTCCTCACTTATACTGTTCACCTGGTAACATGTCCCGTGTGTATTAAACAATCAGGGGAACACACTCTCCTCACTTATACTGTTCACCTGGTAACATGTCCCATGTATATTAAACCATCAGGGGAACACACTCTCCTCACTTATACTGTTCACCTGGTAACATGTCCAGTGTGTATAAAACAATCAGGGGAACACACTCTCTTCACTTATACTGTTCACCTGGTAACATGTCCCATGTATATTAAACCATCAGGGGAACACACTCTCCTCACTTATACTGTGCACCTGGTAACATGTCCCGTGTGTATTAAACAATCAGGGGAACACACTCTCCTCACTTATACTGTTCACCTGGTAACATGTCCCGCGTATATTAGACCATCAGGGGAACACACTCTCCTCACTTCTACTCTTCACCTGGTGACACATCCCGTCAGTATGAAACAATCATTGGATCACACTCTCCTCACTTATACTGTTCACCTGGTAACATGTCCCGGGTGTATTAAAGCATCAGGGGAACACAGTCTCCTCACTTATACTGTTCACCTGGTAACATATCCCGTGAGTATTAAACAATCAGGGGAACACACTCTCCTCACTTATACTGTTCACCTGGTAACATGTCCTGTGTATATTAAACCATCAGGGGAACACACTCTCCTCACTAATACTGTTCACCTGCTAACATGTCCCGTGTATATTAAACCATCAGGGGAATACAGTCTCCTCACTTATACTGTTCACCTGGTAACATGTCCCGTGTGTATTAAACCATCAGGGGAACACACTCTCCTCACTTATACTGTTCACCTGGTAACATGACCCGTGCGTATTAAACAATCAGGGGAACACACTCTCTTCACTTATACTGTTCACCTGGTAACATGTCCCGTGTGTATTAAACAATCAGGGGAACACACTCTCCTCACTTATACTGTTCACCTGGTAACATGTCCCATGTATATTAAACCATCAGGGGAACACACTCTCCTCACTTATACTGTTCACCTGGTAACATGTCCCGTGTGTATTAAACAATCAGGGGAACACACTCTCCTCACTTATACTGTTCACCTGGTAACATGTCCCATGTATATTAAACCATCAGGGGAACACACTCTCCTCACTTATACTGTTCACCTGGTAACATGTCCCGTGTGTATTAAACAATCAGGGGAACACACTCTCCTCACTTATACTGTTCACCTGGTAACATGTCCCGCGTATATTAGACCATCAGGGGAACACACTCTCCTCACTTCTACTCTTCACCTGGTGACACATCCCGTCAGTATGAAACAATCATTGGATCACACTCTCCTCACTTATACTGTTCACCTGGTAACATGTCCCGGGTATATTAAAGCATCAGGGGAACACAGTCTCCTCACTTATACTGTTCACCTGGTAACATGTCCCGTGAGTATTAAACAATCAGGGGAACACACTCTCCTCACTTATACTGTTCACCTGGTAACATGTCCTGTGTATATTAAACCATCAGGGGAACACATTCTCCTCACTTATACTGTTCACCTGCTAACATGTCCCGTGTATATTAAACCATCAGGGGAATACAGTCTCCTCACTTATACTGTTCACCTGGTAACATGTCCCGTGTGTATTAAACCATCAGGGGAACACACTCTCCTCACTTATACTGTTCACCTGGTAACATGACCCGTGCGTATTAAACAATCAGGGGAACACACGCTCCTCACTTATACTGTTCACCTGGTAACATGTCCCGTGTGTATTAAACAGTAAGGGGAACACACTCTCCTCACTTATACTGTTCACCTGTTGACATGTCCTGTTTGTTTTAAACCATCAGGGGATCTCACTCTCCTCACTTATACTATTCTCCTGGTAACATGTCCTGTGTGTATTAAACAATCAGGGGAACACTCTCTCTTCACTTATACTGTTCACCTGGTAACATGTCCCATGTATATTAAACCATCAGGGGAACACACTCTCCTCACTTATACTGCTCACCTGGTAACATGTCCCGTGTGTATTAAACAATCAGGGGAACACACTCTCCTCACTTATACTGTTCACCTGGTAACATGTCCCATGTATATTAAACCATCAGGGGAACACACTCTCCTCACTATACTGTTCACCTGGTAACATGTCCTGTGTATATTAAACCATCAGGGGAACACACTCTCCTCACTTATACTGTTCATCTGGTAACATGTCCTGTGCGTATTAAACTATCAGGGGAACACACTCTCCTCACTTATACTGTTCACCTGGTGACGTGTCCCGTGTATATTAAACAATCAGGGGAACACACTCTCCTCTCTTATACTGTTCATCTGGTAACATGTCCCGTGCGTATTAAACTATCAGGGGAACACACTCTCCTCACTTATACTTGTCACCTGGTAACATATCCCGTGTGCATTAAACCATCAGGGGAACACACTCTCCTCACTTATACTGTTCATCTGGTAACATGTCCCGTGCGTATTAAACAATCAGGGGAACTCACTCTCCTCACTAATACTGTTCATCTGGTAACATGTCCCGTGCGGATTAAACTATCAGGGGAACACACTCTCCACAATTATACTGTTCACCTGGTGACGTGTCCCGTTTGCATTAAACAATCAGGGGAACACACTCTCCTCACCTATACTGTTCACCTGGTGACGTGTCCCGTGTTTATTAAACAATCAGGGGAACACACTCTCCTCAAATATACTTTTCACCTGGTAACATGTCCCGTGTGCATTAAACAATCAGGGGAAAACACTCTCCTCACTATACTGTTCACCTGGTAACATATCCTGTGCTTATTAAACAATCAGGGGAACACACTCTCCTCACTAAAACTGTTCACCTGGTGACATGTCCCGTGCGTATTAAACAATCAGGGGAACACACTCTCCTCACTTACACTGTTCACCTGGTGACATGTCCCGTGTATATTAAACCATCAGGGGAAAGCCATCTCTTCACTTAAACTGTTCACCTGGTAATAAGTCCCGTGTATATTAAACCATCAGGGGAACACACTCTCCTCACTTATACTGTTCACCTGGTAACATGTCCCGTGTATATTTAACAATCATGGGAACACACTCTCCTCACTTCTACTGTTCACCTGGTAACATGTCCCGTGTATATTTAACAATCATGGGAACACACTCTCCTCACTTATACTGTTCACCTGCTAACATGTCCCGTGTATATTAAACAATGAGGGGAACACACTCTCCTCACTTATACTCATCACCTGGTAACATGTCCCACGTATATTAAACAATCATGGGAACACGCTCTCTTCACTTATTCTGTTCACCTGGTAACATGTCCCATGTATATAAAACCATCAGGGGAAGACACTCTCTTCACATATACTGTTCACCTGGTAACATGTCACGTGTGTATTAAACAATCAGGGGAACACACTGTCCTCACTTCTACTCTTCACCTGCTGACACGTCCCGTGCGTGCGAAACCATCAGGGGAACACACTCTCCTCACTTACACTGCTCACCTGGTAACATCTCCCGTGAGTATTAAACCATCAGGGGAACACACTCTCCTCACTTATACTGTTCACCTGGTAACATGTCCTGTGTATATTAAACCATCAGGGGAACACACTCTCCTCACTTATACTGTTCACCTGGTAACATGTCCTGTGTATATTAAACCATCAGGGGAACACACTCTCCTCACTTATACTGTTCACCTGGTAACATGTCCCGTCTATATTAAACCATCAGGGGAACACATTCTCCTCACTTATGCTGTTCACCTGGTAACATGTCCCGTGTATATTATACCATCAGGGGAACACACTCTCCTCACTTATACTGTTCACCTGGTAACATGTCCCGTGTATGTTAAATCATCAGGGGAACACACTCTCCTCACTTATACTGTTCACCTGGTAACATGTCCCGTGTATATTAAACCATCATGGGGAACACACTCTCCTCACTTATACTGTTCACCTGGTAACATGTCCCGTGTATGTTAAATCATCAGGGGAACACACTCTCCTCACTTATACTGTTCACCTGGTAACATGTCCCGTGTATATTAAACCATCAGGGGAACACATTCTCCTCACTTATACTGTTCACCTGGTAACATGTCCCGTGTATATTAAACAACGAGGGGAACACACTCTCCTGACTTATACTCGTCACCTGTTAACATGTCCCATGTATATTAAACCATCAGGGGAACACACTCTCTTCACATATATTGTTCACCTGGTAACATGTCCCGTGTATGTTAGACCATCAGGGGAACACACTCTCCTCACTTCTACTCTTCACCTCTTGACACATCCCGTGCGTGTTAAACCATCAGGGGAACACACTCTCCTCACTTATAATGCTCACCTGGTAACATGTCCCGTGAGTATGAAACAATCAGGGGAACACACTCTCCTCTCTTATACTTTTCACCTGGTAACATGTCCCATGTATATTAAACCATCAGGGGAACACACTCTCTTCACATACACTGTTCACGTTGTAACATGTCCCGTGTATATGAAACCATCAGGGGAATACACTCTCCTCACTTATACTGTTCACCTGGTAACATGTCCCGTGTATATGAAACCATCAGGGGAACACATTCTCCTCACTTATACTGTTCACCTGCTAACATGTCCCGTGTATATTGAACCATCAGGGGAATACAGTCTCCTCACTTATACTGTTCACCTGGTAACATGTCCCGTGTATATTATACCATCAGGGGAACACACTCTCCTCACCTATACTGTTCACCTGGCAACATGTCCCGTGTATATTAAACCATCTGTGGAACACACTCTCATCACTTATACTGTTCACCTGGTAACATGTCCCGTGTATAATAAACCATCAGGGGAACACACTCTCCTCACTTATACTGTTCACCTGGTAACATGTCCCGTGTATATTAAACAATCAGGGGAACACACTCTCCTCGCTTATACTGTTCACGTTGTAACATGTCCCGTGTATATTAAACAATCAGGGGAACACACTCTCCTCGCTTATACTGTTCACCTGGTAACATGTCCCACGTATATTAAGCAATCAGGGGAACACGCTCTCTTCGCTTATCCTGTTCACCTGGTAACATGTCCCGTGTATATTATACCATCAGGGGAACACACTCTCCTCACCTATGCTGTTCACCTGGTAACATGTCCCGTGTATATTAAACCATCAGGGGAACACACTCTCCTCACTTATACTGTTCACCTGGTAACATGTCCCGTGTATATTAAACCATCAGGGGAACACATTCTCCTCACTTATACTGTTCACCTGGTAACATGTCCCGTGTATATTATACCATCAGGGGAACACACTCTCCTCACTTATACTGTTCACCTGGTAACATGTCCCGTGTATATTAAACCAACAGGGGAACACATTCGCCTCACTGATACTGTTCACCTGCTAACATGTCCCGTGTATATTAAACAATGAGGGGAACACATTCTCCTCACTTATACTCGTCACCTGGTAACATGTCCCACGTATATTAAACCATCAGGGGAACTCACTCTCCTCACTTCTACTCTTCACCTGGTAACATGTCCCGTGTATATTAAACCATCAGGGGAACACTCTCTCCTCACTTATACTGTTCACCTGGTAACATGTCCCGTGTATATTAAACCATCAGGGGAACACACTCTGCTGACATATACTGTTCACCTGGTAACATGTCCCGTGTACATTAAACCATCAGGGGAACAGACTCTCCTCACTTCTACTCTTCACCTGGTAACATGTCCCGTGTATATTAAACCATCAGGGGAACACTCTCTCCTCACTTATACTGTTCACCTGGTAACATGTCCCGTGTATATAAAACCATCAGGGGAACACACTCTGCTGACATATACTGTTCACCTGGTAACATGTCCCGTGTACATTAAACCATCAGGGGAACAGACTCTCCTCACCTATACTGTTCACCTGGTAACATGTCCCGTGTATATTAAACCATCAGGGGAACACACTCTCCTCACTTACACTGTTCACCTGGTGAAATGTCCTGTTTGTATTAAACCATCAGGGGAACACACTCTCCTCACTTACACTGTTCACCTGCTAACATGTCCTGTGTATATTAAACTATCAGGGGAACACATTCTCCTCACTTACACTGTTCACCTGGTGAAATGTCCTGTTTGTATTAAATCATCAGGGGAACACACTCTCCTCACTTACACTGTTCACCTGGTAACATGTCCTGTGTATATTAAACTGTCAGGGGAACACATTCTCCTCACTTACACTGTTCACCTGGTGAAATGTCCTGTTTGTATTAAACCATCAGGGGAACACACTCTCCTCACTTACACTGTTCACCTGGTAACATGTCCTGTGTATATTAAACCATCAGGGGAACACACTCTCCTCACTTACACTGTTCACCTGGTAACATGTCCTGTGTATATTAAACTATCAGGGGAACCCATTCTCCTCACTTATACTGTTCACCTGGTATCATGTCCCGTGTATATTAAACCAACAGGGGAACACATTCTCCTCACTTATACTGTTCACCTGGTAACATGTCCTGTGTATATTAAACCATCAGGGGAACACATGCTCCTCACATATGCTGTTCACCGGGTATCATGTCCTGTGTATATTAAACCATCAGGGGAACACACTCTCCTCACTTATACTGTTCACCTGTTAACATGTCCCGTGTGTAATAAACAATCAGGGGAACACACTCTCCTCACTTATACTGTTCACCTGGTAACATGTCCCATGTATATTAAACAATCAGGGGAACACACTGTCCTCACTTATACTGTTCACCTGGTAACATGTCCCGTGCGTGTTAAACCATCAGGGGAACACACTCGCCTCCCTTAAACTGTTCACTTGGTTACATGTCCTGTGTATATTAAACCATGAGGGGAACTCACTCTCCTCACTTATACTGCTCACCTGGTAACATGTCCCGTGAGAATTAAACCATCAGGGGAACACAGTCTCCTCACTTATACTGTTCACCAGGTAACATGTCGTGTGTTTTAAACAATCAGGGGAACACACTCTCCTCACTTATACTCGTCACCTGTTAACATGTCCCATGTATATTAAACCATCAGGGGAACACACTCTCTTCACATATATTGTTCACCTGGTAACATGTCCCGTGTATGTTAGACCATCAGGGGAACACACTCTCCTCACTTCTACTCTTCACCTGGTGACACGTCCCGTGCGTGTTAAACCATCAGGGGAACACACTCTCCTCACTTATACTTTTCACCTGGTAACATGTCCCATGTATATTAAACCATCAGGGGAACACACTCTCTTCACATACACTGTTCACGTTGTAACATGTCCCATGTATTTTAGACCATCAGGGGAACACACTCTCCTCACTTCTACTCTTCACCTGGTGACACGTCCCGTGCGTGTTAAACAATCAGGGGAATACACTCTCCTCACTTACACTGTTCACCTGGTAACATGTCCCGTGTATATTAAACCATCAGGGGAACACATGCTCCTCACATATGCTGTTCACCGGGTATCATGTCCTGTGTATATTAAACCATCAGGGGAACACACTCTCCTCACTTATACTGTTCACCTGTTAACATGTCCCGTGTGTAATAAACAATCAGGGGAACACACTCTCCTCACTTATACTGTTCACCTGGTAACATGTCCCATGTATATTAAACAATCAGGGGAACACACTGTCCTCACTTATACTGTTCACCTGGTAACATGTCCCGTGCGTGTTAAACCATCAGGGGAACACACTCGCCTCCCTTAAACTGTTCACTTGGTTACATGTCCTGTGTATATTAAACCATGAGGGGAACTCACTCTCCTCACTTATACTGCTCACCTGGTAACATGTCCCGTGAGAATTAAACCATCAGGGGAACACAGTCTCCTCACTTATACTGTTCACCAGGTAACATGTCGTGTGTTTTAAACAATCAGGGGAACACACTCTCCTCACTTATACTCGTCACCTGTTAACATGTCCCATGTATATTAAACCATCAGGGGAACACACTCTCTTCACATATATTGTTCACCTGGTAACATGTCCCGTGTATGTTAGACCATCAGGGGAACACACTCTCCTCACTTCTACTCTTCACCTGGTGACACGTCCCGTGCGTGTTAAACCATCAGGGGAACACACTCTCCTCACTTATACTTTTCACCTGGTAACATGTCCCATGTATATTAAACCATCAGGGGAACACACTCTCTTCACATACACTGTTCACGTTGTAACATGTCCCATGTATTTTAGACCATCAGGGGAACACACTCTCCTCACTTCTACTCTTCACCTGGTGACAAGTCCCGTGCGTGTTAAACAATCAGGGGAATACACTCTCCTCACTTACACTGTTCACCTGGTAACATGTCCCGTGTATATTAAACCATCAGCGGAACACATTCTCCTCACTTATACTGTTCACCTGCTAACATGTCCCGTGTATATTAAACCATCAGGGGAACACACTCTCCTCACTTATACTCGTCACCTGGTAACATGTCCCTCGTATATTAAACAATCAGGGGAACACGCTCTCTTCACATATACTGTTCACCTGGTAACATGTCCCGTGCGTGTTAAACCATCAGGGGAACACACTCTCCTCACTTATACTGTTCACCTGGTAACATCTCCCGTGAGTAATAAACAATCAGGGGAACACGCTCTCTTCACTTATACTGTTCACCTGGTAACATGTCCCGTGTATATTAAACCATCAGGGGAACACACTCTCCTCACTTATACTGTTCACCTGGTAACATGTCCCTTGTATATTGAACCATCAGGGGAATACAGTCTCCTCACTTATACTGTTCACCTGGTAACATGTCCCGTGTATATTAAACAATCAGGGGAACACACTCTCCTGACTTATACTCGTCACCTGTTAACATGTCCCACGTATATTAAGCAATCAGGGGAACACGCTCTCTTCACTTATACTGTTCACCTGGTAACATGTCCCATGTATATTAAACCATCAGGGGAACACACTCTCTTCACATATATTGTTCACCTGGTAACATGTCCCGTGTATGTTAGACCATCAGGGGAACACACTCTCCTCACTTCTACTCTTCACCTGGTGACACGTCCCGTGCGTGTTAAACCATCAGGGGAACACACTCTCCTCACTTATACTGTTCATGTGGTAACATGTCCCGTGTGTATTAAACAATCAGGGGAACACACTCTCCTCTCTTATACTTTTCACCTGGTAACATGTCCCATGTATATTAAACCATCAGGGGAACACACTCTCTTCACATACACTGTTCACGTTGTAACATGTCCCGTGTATATGAAACCATCAGGGGAATACACTCTCCTCACTTATACTGTTCACCTGGTAACATGTCCCGTGTATATTAAACCATCAGGGGAACACACTCTCCTCACTTATACTGTTCACCTGGTAACATGTCCCGTGTATATGAAACCATCAGGGGAACACAGTCTCCTCACTTATACTGTTCACCTGGTAACATGTCCCGTGTATATTATACCATCAGGGGAACACACTCTCCTCACCTATACTGTTCACCTGGCAACATGTCCCGTGTATATTAAACCATCTGTGGAACACACTCTCATCACTTATACTGTTCACCTGGTAACATGTCCCGTGTGTATTAAACCATCAGGGGAATACAGTCTCCTCACTTATACTGTTCACCTGGTAACATGTCCCGTGTATATTATACCATCAGGGGAACACACTCTCCTCACCTATACTGTTCACCTGGCAACATGTCCCGTGTATATTAAACCATCTTTGGAACACACTCTCATCACTTATACTGTTCACCTGGTAACATGTCCCGTGTATATTATACCATCAGGGGAACACACTCTCCTCACCTATACTGTTCACCTGGTAACATGTCCCGTGTATATTAAACCACCAGGGGAACACACTCTCCTCACTTATACTGTTCACCTGGTAACATGTCCCGTGTGTATTAAACCATCAGGGGAACACACTCTCCTCACTTATACTGTTCACCTGGTAACATGTCCCGTGTATATTAAACCATCAGGGGAACACATTCGACTCACTGATACTGTTCACCTGCTAACATGTCCCGTGTATATTAAACAATGAGGGGAACACACTCTCCTCACTTATACTCGTCACCTGGTAACATGTCCCACGTATATTAAACCATCAGGGGAACTCACTCTCCTCACTTCTACTCTTCACCTGGTAACATGTCCCGTGTATATTAAACCATCAGGGGAACACTCTCTCCTCACTTATACTGTTCACCTGGTAACATGTCCCGTGTATATTAAACCATCAGGGGAACACACTCTGCTGACATATACTGTTCACCTGGAAACATGTCCCGTGTACATTAAACCATCAGGGGAACAGACTCTCCTCACCTATACTGCTCACTTGGTAACATGTCCCGTGTATATTAAACAATCAGGGGAACACACTCTCCTCACTTATACAGTTCACCTGGTAACATGTCCTTTGTATATTGAACCATCAGGGGAACACACTCTCCTCACTTATACTGTTCACCTGCTAACATGTCCCGTGTATATTGAACCATCAGGGGAATACAGTCTCCTCACTTATACTGTTCACCTGGTAACATGTCCCATGTGTATTAAACAATCAGGGGAACACACTGTCCTCTCTTATACTGTTCACTTTGTAACATGTCCCGTGTATATTAAACCATCAGGGGAACAGACTCTCCTCACTTATACTGTTCACCTGGTGACATGTCCCGTGTGCATTAAACCATCATGGGTAAGCCCTCTCCTCACTTGTACTGTTCATCTGTTGACATGTCCTGACTGTATTAAACCATCAGGGGAACACACTCTCCTCACTTTTACTGTTCACCTGGTGAAATGTCCTGTTTGTATTAAACCAGCAGGGGAACTCACTCTCCTCACTTATACTGTTCATCTGGTAACATGTCCCGTGTGTATTAAACAATCAGGGGAACACACTCTCCTCACTTACACTGTTCACCTGGTAACATGTCCCGTGCGTATTAAGCCATCAGGGGAACACACTCTCCTCACTTATACTGTTCATCTGGTAACATGTCCCGTGTGTATTAAACAATCAGGGGAACACACTCTCCTCACTTACACTGTTCACCTGGTAACATGTCCCGTGCGTATTAAGCCATCAGGGGAACACACTCTCCTCACTTATACTGTTCATCTGGTAACATGTCCCGTGTGTATTAAACAATCAGGGGAACACACTCTCCTCACTTATACTGTTCACCTGGTAACATGTCCCGTGTATATTAAACCAACAGGGGAACACATTCTCCTCACAAATGCTGTTCACCGGGTATCATGTCCTGTGTATATTAAACCATCAGGGGAACACACTCTCCTCACTTATACTGTTCATCTGGTAACATGTCCCGTGTATATTAAACCAACAGGGGAACACATTCTCCTCACTTATGCTGTTCACCGGGTATCATGTCCTGTGTATATTAAACAATCAGGGGAACACACTCTCCTCACTTATACTGTTCACCTGTTAACATGTCCCGTGTGTAATAAACAATCAGGGGAACACACTCTCCTCACTTATACTGTTCACCTGGTAACATGT
Source organism: Heterodontus francisci (assembly GCF_036365525.1). NCBI lineage: Eukaryota > Metazoa > Chordata > Chondrichthyes > Heterodontiformes > Heterodontidae > Heterodontus > Heterodontus francisci. The sequence continues at coordinate 1,263,179 of NW_027140739.1, read as the reverse complement.
CCCATGTATATTAAACAATCAGGGGAACACACTGTCCTCACTTATACTGTTCACCTGGTAACATGTCCCGTGCGTGTTAAACCATCAGGGGAACACACTCGCCTCCCTTAAACTGTTCACTTGGTTACATGTCCTGTGTATATTAAACCATGAGGGGAACTCACTCTCCTCACTTATACTGCTCACCTGGTAACATGTCCCGTGAGAATTAAACCATCAGGGGAACACAGTCTCCTCACTTATACTGTTCACCTGGTATCATGTCCCGTGTATATTAAACCATCAGGGGAACACATTCTCCTCACATATGCTGTTCAACGGGTATCATGTCCTGTGTATATTAAACCATCAGGGGAACACAGTCTCTTCACATATACTGTTCACCTGGTAACATGTCCCGTGTATATTAAACAATCAGGGGAACACATTCTCCTCACTTATACTGTTCACCTGGTATCATGTCCCGTGTATATTAAACCAACAGGGGAACACATTCTCCTCACATATGCTGTTCACCGGGTATCATGTCCTGTGTATATTAAACCATCAGGGGAACACACTCTCCTCACTTATACTGTTCACCTGTTAACATGTCCCGTGTGTAATAAACAATCAGGGGAACACACTCTCCTCACTTATACTGTTCACCTGGTAACATGTCCCATTTATATTAAACAATCAGGGGAACACACTGTCCTCACTTATACTGTTCACCTGGAAACATGTCCCGTGCGTGTTAAACCATCAGGGGAACACACTCGCCTCCCTTAAACTGTTCACTTGGTTACATGTCCTGTGTATATTAAACCATGAGGGGAACTCACTCTCCTCACTTATACTGCTCACCTGGTAACATGTCCCGTGAGAATTAAACCATCAGGGGAACACAGTCTCCTCACTTATACTGTTCACCAGGTAACATGTCATGTGTTTTAAACAATCAGGGGAACACACTCTCCTCTCTTGTACTGCTCACCTGCTAACATGTCACGTGAGAATTAAACCATCTGGGGAACACACTCTCCTCACTTATACTGTTCACCTGGTACCATGTCCCATGCATATTAAACCATCAGGGGAACACACTCTCCACACTTATACTGTTCACCTGGTAACATGTCCCGTAGGTATTAAACAATCAGGGGAACACACTCTCTTCTCTTATAATGTTCACCTGGTAACGTGTCCCATGTATATTAAGCCATCAGGGAACACTCTCTCCTCACTTATACTGTTCACCTGGTGACATGTCCTGTGTGTATTAAACCATCAGGGGAACACTCTCTCCTCACTTATAATGTTCACCTGGGGAAATGTCCTGTCAGTATTAAACCATCAGGGGAACACACTCTCCTCACATATACTGTTCACCTGGTAACATGTCCTGTGTGTATTAGGCATCAGGGGAACACACTCTCCTCACTTATACTGTTCACCTGGTAACATGTCCTGTGTGTATTAAAGCATCAGGGGAACACATTCTCCTCACTTATACTGTTCACCTGTTGACATGTCCCATGTATATTAAACCATCAGGGAACACTCTCTCCTCACTTATACTGTTCACCTGGTATCATGTCCCGTGTATATTAAACCATCAGGGGAAAGCCCTCTCCTCACTTATACTGTTCACCTGGTAACATGTCCCGTGTATGTTAAACCATCAGGGGAAAGCTCTCTCCTCACTTATACTGTTCACCTGGGAACTTGTCCCGTGTATATTAAACCATCAGGGGAACACACTCTCCTCACTGAAACTGTTCATCTGGTAACATGTCCCGTGCGTATTAAACCATCAGGGAAACACACTCTCCTCATTTATACCGTTCATCTGGTAACATGTCCCGTGCATATTAAACCATCAGGGGAACACATTCCGCTCACTTATACTGTTCACATGGTAACATGTCCCGTGTATATTTAAAAATCGGGGGAACACAGTCTCCTCACTTCTACTGTTCACCTGGTGACATGTCCCGTGTGTATTAAACCATCAGGGGAGCACACTCTCCTCACTTATACTGTTCACCTGGTGACGTGTCCCGTGTATATTAAACAATCAGGAGAACACACTCTCCTCACTTATACTGTTCATCTGGTAACATGTCCCGTGTGTATTAAAGAATCTGGTGAATACACTCTCCTCACTTATACTGTTCAACTGGTAACATGTCCCGTGTGTATTAAACAATCAGGGGAACACACTCTCCTCAATTATACTGTTCACCTGGTAACATGTCCCGTGTATATTAAACCATCAGGGGAACACACTCTCCTCACTTATACTGTTCACCTGGTGACGTGTCCCGTGTATATTAAACAATCAGGAGAACACACTCTCCTCACTTATACTGTTCATCTGGTAACATGTCCCGTGTGTATTAAACAATCAGGGGAACACACTCTCCTCACTTATACTGTTCAACTGGTAACATGTCCCGTGTGTATTAAACAATCAGGGGAATACACTCTGCTCAATTATACTGTTCACCTGGTAACATGTCCCATGTGTATTAAACAATCAGGGGAACACACTCTCCTCAATTATACTGTTCACCTGGTAACATGTCCCGTGTGTATTAAAGAATCAGGGGAACACACTCTCCTCAATTATACTGTTCACCTGGTAACATGTCCCGTGTGTACTAAACAATCAGGGGAACACACTCTCCTCACTTACACGGTTCACCTGGTGACATGTCCCGTGCGAATTAAACCATCAGGGGAACACACTCTCCTCAATTATACTGTTCACCTGGTAACATGTCCCGTGAATATTAAACCATCAGGAGAACACAATCTGCTCAATTATACAATTCATCTGGTAACATGTCCTGTGTATATTAAACAATCAGGGGAACACACTCTCCTCAATTATACTGTTCACCTGGTAACATGTCCCGTGAATATTAAACCATCAGGAGAACACAATCTGCTCAATTATACAATTCATCTGGTAACATGTCCCGTGTCTATTAAACCATCAGGGGAACACACTCTCCTCACTTACACGGTTCACCTGGTTACATGTCCCATGTGCATTGAACAATCAGGGGAACACACTCTCCTCACTTATACTGTTCACCTGGTAACGTGTCCCGTGCGTATTAAACCATCAGGGGAACACACTCTCATCACTTATACTGTTCAACTGGTAAAATGTCCCGTGTATATTAAACCATCAGGGGAACACACTCTCCTCACTTATACTTTTCATCTGGTGACATGTCCCATGTATATGAAACCATCAGGGGAACAAACTCTCCTCACTTATACTGTTCACCTGGTAACATGTCCTGTTTGTATTAAACAATCAGGGGAACACACTCTCCTCACTTATACTGTTCACCTGGTAACATGTCCTGTGAATATTAAACAATCAGGGGAACACACTCTCCTCACTTATACTGTTCATCTGGTAACATGTCCCGTGCATATTAAACCATCAGGAGAACACACTCTCCTCACTTATACTGTTCACCGGGTAACAATTCCCGTGTATATTAAACTATCAGGGGAACACACTCCGCTCACTTATACTGTTCACATGGTTACATGTCCCGTGTATATTAAACCATCAGGGGAACATACTCTCCTCACATATACTGTTCACCTGGTGACATGTCCCGTGCGTATTAAACCATCAGGGGAACACACTCTCATCACTTATACTGTTCAACTGGTAAAATGTCCCGGGTATATTAAACCATCAGGGGAACACACTCTCCTCACTTATACTTTTCATCTGGTGACATGTCACATGTATATGAAACCATCAGGGGAACACACTCTCCTCACTTATACTGTTCACCTGGTAACATGTCCTGTTTGTATTAAACAATCAGGGGAACACACTCTCCTCACTTATACTGTTCACCTGGTAACATGTCCTGTGAATATTAAACAATCAGGGGAACACACTCTCCTCACTTATACTGTTCATCTGGTAACATGTCCCGTGCATATTAAACCATCAGGAGAACACACTCTCCTCACTTATACTGTTCACCGGGTAACATTTCCCGTGTATATTAAACTATCAGGGGAACACACTCCGCTCACTTATACTGTTCACATGGTTACATGTCCCGTGTATATTAAACCATCAGGGGAACACACTCTCCTCACTCCTACTCTTGAGCTGGTAACATGTCCCGTGTATATTAAACCATCAGGGGAACACACTCTCCTCACTTCTACTGTTAACCTCGTAACATGTCCCGTGTATATTAAACCATCAGGGGAACACACTCTCCTCACTTATACTGTTCACCTGGTAACATGTCCCGTGTGTATTCAACAATCAGGGGAACACACTCTCCTCACTTATACTGTACACCTGGTAACATGTCCCGTGTATATTAAACCATCAGGGGAACACACTCTCCTCACTTATACTGTTCACCTGGTGACATGTCCCGTCTGTATTAACCCATCAGGTGAACACACTCTCCTCACTTCTACTGTTCACATGGTGACATGTCCTTTTTGTATTAAATCATCAGGGCAACACACTCTCCTCACTTATACTGTTCACCTGGTCACATGTCCTGTGTGTATTAAACAATCATGGGAAAACACTCTGGTCACTTATACTGTTCACCTGGTCACATGTCCTGTGTGTATTAAACCATTAGGGGAACACACTCTCCTCACTTATACTGTTCACCTGGTCACATGTCCTGTGTGTATTAAACCATTAGGGGAACACACTCTCCTCACTTATACTGTGCACCTGGTAACATGTCCCGTGTATATTAAACCATCAGGGGAACACACTCTCCTCACTTATACTGTTCACCTGTTGACATGTCCCGTGTGTATTAAACAATCAGGAGAACAAACTCTCCTCACTGATACTGTTCACCTGGTAACATGTCCCGTGTATATTATACCATCAGGGGAACACACTCTCCTCACTTATACTGTTCACCTGGTAACATGTCCCACGTATATTAAACAATCATGGGAAAACACTCTGGTCACTTATACTGTTCACCTGGTAACATGTCCCGTGTATATTAAACCATCAGGGGAACACACTCTCCTCACTTATACTGTTCACCTGGTAACAGGTCCCGTGTATATTAAACCATCAGGGCAACACACTCTCCTCACTTATACTGTTCACCTGGTAACATGTCCCGTGTATATTAAAACATCAGGGGAACACACTCTCCTCACTTATACTCTTCACCAGGTCACATGTCCCGTGTATATTAAACCATCAGGGGAACTCAATCTCCTCACTTATACTGTTCACCTGGTAAAATGTCACGTGTATGTTAAACCATCAGGGGAACACACTCTCCTCACTTATACTCTTCACCTGGTAACAGGTCCCGTGTATATTAAACCATCAGGGGAACACACTCTGCTCACATATACTGTTCACCTGGTGACATGTCCCGTGTATCTTAAACCATCAGGGGAACACACTCTGCTCACATATACTGTTCACCTGGTAAAATGTCACGTGTATGTTAAACCATCAGGGGAACACACTCTCCTCACTTATACTCTTCACCTGGTAACATGTCCCGTGTGTATTAAACAATCAGGGGAACACACTCTCCTCACTTATACTGTTCACCTGGTGACATGTCCCGTGCGTATTAAACAATCAGGGGAACACACTCTCCTCACTTATACTGTTCACCTGGTAACATGTTCCGTGTATATTAAACTATCAGGGGAACACACTCTCCTCACTTCTACTGTTCACCTGGTGACATGTCCCGTGTATATTAAACCATCAGGGGAACTCAATCTCCTCACTTATACTGTTCACCTGGTAAAATGTCACGTGTATGTTAAACCATCAGGGGAACACACTCTCCTCACTTATACTCTTCACCTGGTGACATGTCCTGTGTATATTAAACAATCAGGGGAACACAATCTCCTCACTTATACTCTTCACCAGGTAACATGTCCCGTGTACATTAAACCATCAGGGGAAAACACTCTCCTCACTATTCTGTTCACCTGGTAAAATGTACCGTGCGTATTAAACAATCAGGGGAACACATTCTCCTCACTTATACTGTTCATCTGGTAACATTCCCCGTGTGTATTAAACAATCAGGGGAACACACACTCCTCACTTATACTGTTCACCTGGTAACATGTCCTGTGTATATTAAACCATCAGGTGAACACACTCTCTTCACTTATACTGTTCACCTGGTAACATGTCCCATGTATAAGAAACCATCAGGGGAACACACTCTCCTCACTTATACTGTTCACCTGGTAACATGTCCCGTGTGCATTATAAAATCCGGGGAACACACTCTCCTCACTTATACTGTTCATCTGGTAACATGTCCCGTGTGCATTAAACAATCAGGGAACACACTCTCCTCACTTATACTGTTCACCTGGTAACATGTCCCGTGCGTATTAATCAATCAGGGGAACACACTCTCCTCACTTATACTGTTCACCTGGTAACATGACCCGTGTGCATTAAACCATCATGGGAAAACACTCTCCTCACTATTCTGTTCACCTGGTAACATGTCCCGTGTGAATTAAACAATCACGGGAACACAATCTCCTCACTTATACTGTTCACCTGGTGACATGTCCCGTGTTCATTAAACAATCAGGGGAACACACCCTCCTCACTTATACTGTTCACCTGGTGTCATGTCCCGTGTTCATTAAACAATCAGGGGAACACTCTCTCCTCACTTATACTGTTCACCCGGTGACATGTCCCGTGTTCATTAAACAATCAGTGGAACATACTCTCCTCACTTCTACTCTAGAGCTGGTAACATGTCCCGTGTATATTAAACCATCAGGGGAACACAATCTCCTCACTGATACTGTTCACCTGGTAAAATGTCCCGTGCATGTTAAACCATCAGGGGAACACACACTCCTCACTTATACTCTTCACCTGGTGACATGTCCCGTGCGCATAAAACCATCAGGGGAATACACTCTCCTCACTTATACTGTTCACCTGGTGACATGTCCCACGTGCATTAAACCATCAGGGGAACACACTCTCCTCAATTATACTCTTCATCAGGTAACGTGTCCCGTGTATTTTAAACCATCAGGGGAACACACTCTCCTCACTTATACTGTTCACCTGGTAACATGTCCCAAGTTTATTAAACAATCAGGGGAACACACTCTCCTCTCTTCTGGTCTTCACCTGGTAACATGTCCCGTGTATGTTAAATCATCAGGGCAACACACTCTCCTCACATATACTGTTCACCTGGTAACATGTCTTGTGTATATTAAACCATCAGGGGAACTCACTCTCCTCACTTATACTGTTCACCTGGTGACATGTCCCGTGCATATTAAGCCATCTGGGGAACACACTCTCCTCACTTATACTTTTCACCTAGTGACATGTCCTGTGAATATTAAACCATCAGGGGAACACACTCTGCTCACTTATACTGTTCATCTGGTAACATGTCCCGTGAGCATTAAACAATCAGGGAACACACTCTCCTCACTTATACTCTTCACCTGGTAACATGTCCCATGTATATTAAACCATCAGGGGAACACACTTTCCTCACTTATACTGTTCACCTGGAAACATGTCCCGTGTATATTAAACCATCATGGGAACACACTCTCTTCACTTATACTCTTCACCTGGTAACATGTCTTGTGTATATTAAACCATCAGGGGAACACAGTCTCCTCACTTATACTGTTTACCTGGTAACATGTCCCGTGTGCATTAAACAATCAGGGGAACACACTCTCCTCACTTATACTGTTCACCTGGTAACATGTCCTGTGCATATTAAACCATCAGGGGAACATACTCTCTTCACTTATACTGTTCACCTGGTAACATGTCTTGTGTATATTAAACCATCAGGGGAACAAACTCTCCTCACTTATACTGTTTACCTGGTAACATGTCCTGTGTGCATTAAACAATCAGGGGAACACACTCTCCCCACTTATACTGTTCACCTGGTAACATGTCTTGTGTATATTAAACCATCAGGGGAACACAGTCTCCTCACTTATACTGTTTACCTGGTAACATGTCCCGTGTGTATTAAACCATCAGGGGAACATACTCTCTTCACTTATACTGTTCACCTGGTAACATGTCTTGTGTATATTAAACCATCAGGGGAACACACTCTCTTCACTTATACTGTTCACCTGGTAACATGACCCGTGTGCATTAAACCATCATGGGAAAACACTCTCCTCACTATTCTGTTCACCTGGTGACATGTCCCGTGTTCATTAAACAATCAGGGGAACACAATCTCCTCACTTATACTGTTCACCTGGTGACATGTCCCGTGTTCATTAAACAATCAGGGGAACACACTCTCCTCACTTATACTGTTCACCTGGTAACATGTCCCGTGTGCATTATAAAATCCGGGGAACACACTCTCCTCACTTATACTGTTCATCTGGTAACATGTCCCGTGTGCATTAAACAATCAGGGAACACACTCTCCTCACTTATACTGTTCACCTGGTAACATGTCCCGTGCGTATTAATCAATCAGGGGAACACACTCTACTTACTTATACTGTTCACCTGGTAACATGACCCGTGTGCATTAAACCATCATGGGAAAACACTCTCCTCACTATTCTGTTCACCTGGTAACATGTCCCGTGTGAATTAAACAATCACGGGAACACAATCTCCTCACTTATACTGTTCACCTGGTGACATGTCCCGTGTTCATTAAACAATCAGGGGAACACACCCTCCTCACTTATACTGTTCATCTGGTAACATGTCCCGTGTGCATTAAACAATCAGGGAACACACTCTCCTCACTTATACTGTTCACCTGGTAACATGTCCCGTGCGTATTAATCAATCAGGGGAACACACTCTACTTACTTATACTGTTCACCTGGTAACATGACCCGTGTGCATTAAACCATCATGGGAAAACACTCTCCTCACTATTCTGTTCACCTGGTATCATGTCCCGTGTGAATTAAACAATCACGGGAACACAATCTCCTCACTTATACTGTTCACCTGGTGTCATGTCCCGTGTTCATTAAACAATCAGTGGAACATACTCTCCTCACTTCTACTCTAGAGCTGGTAACATGTCCCGTGTATATTAAACCATCAGGGGAACACAATCTCCTCACTGATACTGTTCACCTGGTAAAATGTCCCGTGCATGTTAAACCATCAGGGGAACACACACTCCTCACTTATACTCTTCACCTGGTGACATGTCCCGTGCGCATAAAACCATCAGGGGAATACACTCTCCTCACTTATACTGTTCACCTGGTGACATGTCCCACGTGCATTAAACACTCAGGGGAACACACTCTCCTCAATTATACTCTTCATCAGGTAACGTGTCCCGTGTATTTTAAACCATCAGGGGAACACACTCTCCTCACTTATACTGTTCACCTGGTAACATGTCCCAAGTTTATTAAACAATCAGGGGAACACACTCTCCTCTCTTCTGCTCTTCACCTGGTAACATGTCCCGTGTATGTTAAATCATCAGGGCAACACACTCTCCTCACATATACTGTTCACCTGGTAACATGTCTTGTGTATATTAAACCATCAGGGGAACTCACTCTCCTCACTTATACTGTTCACCTGGTGACATGTCCCGTGCATATTAAGCCATCTGGGGAACACACTCTCCTCACTTATACTTTTCACCTAGTGACATGTCCTGTGAATATTAAACCATCAGGGGAACACACTCTGCTCACTTATAGTGTTCACCTGGTGACATGTCCCGCGTATATTAAACCATCAGGGGAACGCACTCTCCTCTCTTATACTGTTCACCTGGTAACATGTCCCGTGTAAGTCAAACCATCATGGGAACTCACTCTCCTCACTTATTCTGTTCATCTGGTAACATGTCCCGTGTGCATTAAACAATCAGGGAACACACTCTCCTCACTTATACTGTTCACCTGGTAACGTGTCCCGTGTGTATTAAACAATCAGGGAACACACTCTCCTCACTTACACTGTTCACCTGGTGACATGTCCCGTGTGTATTAAACAATCAGGGGAACACACTCTCCTCACTTATACTGTTCACCAGGTGACATGTCCTGTGTATATTAAACCATCAGGGGAACATACTCTCTTCACTTATACTGTTCACCTGGTGACATGTCCTGTGTGTATTAAACCATCAGGGGAACACACTCTCCTCACTTATACTGTTCAACTGGTAACATGTCCCGTGTGTATTAAACACTCAGGGGAACACACTCTCCTCACTTATACTGTTTACCTGGTAACATGTCCCGTGTATATTAAACCATCAGGGGAACACACTCTCCTCACTTATACTGTTCACCTGGTGACATGTCCCGTGTATATTAAACCATCATGGGAACACACTCTCTTCACTTATACTCTTCACCTGGTAACATGTCCCGTGTATATTAAACCATCAGGGGAACACACTCTCCTCACTTATACTGTTCACCTGGTAACATGTCCCGTGTATATTAAACCATCATGGGAACACACTCTCTTCACTTATACTCTTCACCTGGTAACATGTCTTGTGTATATTAAACCATCAGGGGAACACAGTCTCCTCACTTATACTGTTTACCTGGTAACATGTCCCGTGTGCATTAAACAATCAGGGGAACACACTCTCTTCACTTATACTGTTCACCTGGTAACATGTCTTGTGTATATTAAACCATCAGGGGAACACACTCTCCTCACTTATACTGTTCACCTGGTAACATGTCCCGTGCGTATTAATCAATCAGGGGAACACACTCTACTTACTTATACTGTTCACCTGGTAACATGACCCGTGTGCATTAAACCATCATGGGAAAACACTCTCCTCACTATTCTGTTCACCTGGTAACATGTCCCGTGTGAATTAAACAATCACGGGAACACAATCTCCTCACTTATACTGTTCACCTGGTGACATGTCCCGAGTTCATTAAACAATCAGGGGAACACACCCTCCTGACTTATACTGTTCACCTGGAAACATGTCCCAAGTTTATTAAACAATCAGGGGAACACACTCTCCTCTCTTCTGCTCTTCACCTGGTAACATGTCCCGTGTATGTTAAATCATCAGGGCAACACACTCTCCTCACATATACTGTTCACCTGGTAACATGTCTTGTGTATATTAAACCATCAGGGGAACTCACTCTCCTCACTTATACTGTTCACCTGGTGTCATGTCCCGTGCATATTAAGCCATCTGGGGAACACACTCTCCTCACTTATACTTTTCACCTAGTGACATGTCCTGTGAATATTAAACCATCAGGGGAACACACTCTGCTCATTTATACTGTTCACCTGTTGACATGTCCCGTGTATATTAAACCATCAGGGGAACACACTCTGCTCACTTATACTGTTCACCTGGTGACATGTCCCGCGTATATTAAACCATCAGGGGAACTCACTCTCCTCACTTATTCTGTTCATCTGGTAACATGTCCCGTGTGCATTAAACAATCAGGGAACACACTCTCCTCACTTATACTGTTCACCTGGTAACGTGTACCGTGTGTATTAAACAATCAGGGGAACACACTCTCCTCACTTATACTGTTCATCTGGTAACATGTCCCGTGTGTATTAAACCATCAGGGGAACACACTCTCCTCACTTATACTGTTCACCTGGTGACATGTCCTGTGTATATTAAACCATCAGGGGAACATACTCTCTTCACTTATACTGTTCACCAGGTGACATGTCCTGTGTGTATTAAACCATCAGGGGAACACACTCTCCTCACTTATACTGTTCACCTGGTAACATGTCCCGTGTGTATTAAACACTCAGGGGAACACACTCTCCTCACTTATACTGTTCACCTGGTAACATGTCCCGTGTGTATTAAACCATCAGGGGAACACACTCTCCTCACTTATACTGTTCACCTGGTGACATGTCCCGCGTATATTAAACCATCAGGGGAACGCACTCTCCTCTCTTATACTGTTCACCTGGTAACATGTCCCGTGTAAGTCAAACCATCATGGGAACTCACTCTCCTCACTTATTCTGTTCATCTGGTAACATGTCCCGTGTGCATTAAACAATCAGGGAACACACTCTCCTCACTTATACTGTTCACCTGGTAACGTGTCCCGTGTGTATTAAACAATCAGGGAACACACTCTCCTCACTTATACTGTTCACCTGGTAACATGTCCCGTGTGTATTAAACAATCAGGGGAACACACTCTCCTCACTTACACTGTTCACCTGGTGACATGTCCCGTGTGTATTAAACAATCAGGGGAACACACTCTCCTCACTTATACTGTTCACCAGGTGACATGTCCTGTGTATATTAAACCATCTGGGGAACATACTCTCCTCACTTATACTGTTCACCTGGTAACATGTCCCGTGTGTATTAAACAATCAGGGGAACACACTCTCCTCACTTATACTGTTCACCAGGTGACATGTCCCGTGTGTATTAAACAATCAGGGAACACACTCTCCTCACTTATACTGTTCACCTGGTAACATGTCCCGTGTGTATTAAACAATCAGGGGAACACACTCTCCTCACTTACACTGTTCACCTGGTGACATGTCCCGTGTATATTAAACCATCAGGGGAACATACTCTCCTCACTTATACTGTTCACCAGGTGTCATGTCCTGTGTATATTAAACAATCAGGGGAACACACTCTCCTCACTTATACTGTTCACCTGGTGACATGTCCCGTGTGTATTAAACAATCAGGGGAACACAGTCTCCTCACTTATACTGTTCACCAGGTGACATGTCCTGTGTGTATTAAACCATCAGGGGAACTCACTCTCCTCACTTATACTGTTCACCTGGTGTCATGTCCCGTGCATATTAAGCCATCTGGGGAACACACTCTCCTCACTTATACTTTTCACCTAGTGACATGTCCTGTGAATATTAAACCATCAGGGGAACACACTCTGCTCATTTATACTGTTCACCTGTTGACATGTCCCGTGTATATTAAACCATCAGGGGAACACACTCTGCTCACTTATACTGTTCACCTGGTGACATGTCCCGCGTATATTAAACCATCAGGGGAACTCACTCTCCTCACTTATTCTGTTCATCTGGTAACATGTCCCGTGTGCATTAAACAATCAGGGAACACACTCTCCTCTCTTATACTGTTCACCTGGTAACGTGTACCGTGTGTATTAAACAATCAGGGGAACACACTCTCCTCACTTATACTGTTCATCTGGTAACATGTCCCGTGTGTATTAAACCATCAGGGGAACACACTCTCCTCACTTATACTGTTCACCTGGTGACATGTCCTGTGTATATTAAACCATCAGGGGAACATACTCTCTTCACTTATACTGTTCACCAGGTGACATGTCCTGTGTGTATTAAACCATCAGGGGAACACACTCTCCTCACTTATACTGTTCACCTGGTAACATGTCCCGTGTGTATTAAACACTCAGGGGAACACACTCTCCTCACTTATACTGTTCACCTGGTAACATGTCCCGTGTGTATTAAACCATCAGGGGAACACACTCTCCTCACTTATACTTTTCACCTAGTGACATGTCCTGTGAATATTAAACCATCAGGGGAACACACTCTGCTCATTTATACTGTTCACCTGTTGACATGTCCCGTGTATATTAAACCATCAGGGGAACACACTCTGCTCACTTATACTGTTCACCTGGTGACATGTCCCGCGTATATTAAACCATCAGGGGAACTCACTCTCCTCACTTATTCTGTTCATCTGGTAACATGTCCCGTGTGCATTAAACAATCAGGGAACACACTCTCCTCACTTATACTGTTCACCTGGTAACGTGTACCGTGTGTATTAAACAATCAGGGGAACACACTCTCCTCACTTATACTGTTCATCTGGTAACATGTCCCGTGTGTATTAAACCATCAGGGGAACACACTCTCCTCACTTATACTGTTCACCTGGTGACATGTCCTGTGTATATTAAACCATCAGGGGAACATACTCTCTTCACTTATACTGTTCACCAGGTGACATGTCCTGTGTGTATTAAACCATCAGGGGAACACACTCTCCTCACTTATACTGTTCACCTGGTAACATGTCCCGTGTGTATTAAACACTCAGGGGAACACACTCTCCTCACTTATACTGTTCACCTGGTAACATGTCCCGTGTGTATTAAACCATCAGGGGAACACACTCTCCTCACTTATACTGTTCACCTGGTGACATGTCCCGCGTATATTAAACCATCAGGGGAACGCACTCTCCTCTCTTATACTGTTCACCTGGTAACATGTCCCGTGTAAGTCACACCATCATGGGAACTCACTCTCCTCACTTATTCTGTTCATCTGGTAACATGTCCCGTGTGCATTAAACAATCAGGGAACACACTCTCCTCACTTATACTGTTCACCTGGTAACGTGTCCCGTGTGTATTAAACAATCAGGGAACACACTCTCCTCACTTATACTGTTCACCTGGTAACATGTCCCGTGTGTATTAAACAATCAGGGGAACACACTCTCCTCACTTACACTGTTCACCTGGTGACATGTCCCGTGTGTATTAAACAATCAGGGGAACACACTCTCCTCACTTATACTGTTCACCAGGTGACATGTCCTGTGTATATTAAACCATCTGGGGAACATACTCTCCTCACTTATACTGTTCACCTGGTAACATGTCCCGTGTGTATTAAACAATCAGGGGAACACACTCTCCTCACTTATACTGTTCACCAGGTGACATGTCCCGTGTGTATTAAACAATCAGGGAACACACTCTCCTCACTTATACTGTTCACCTGGTAACATGTCCCGTGTGTATTAAACAATCAGGGGAACACACTCTCCTCACTTACACTGTTCACCTGGTGACATGTCCCGTGTATATTAAACCATCAGGGGAACATACTCTCCTCACTTATACTGTTCACCAGGTGTCATGTCCTGTGTATATTAAACAATCAGGGGAACACACTCTCCTCACTTACACTGTTCACCTGGTGACATGTCCCGTGTATATTAAACCATCAGGGGAACATACTCTCCTCACTTATACTGTTCACCAGGTGTCATGTCCCGTGTGTATTAAACAATCAGGGGAACACACTCTCCTCACTTATACTGTTCACCTGGTGACATGTCCCGTGTGTATTAAACAATCAGGGGAACACAGTCTCCTCACTTATACTGTTCACCAGGTGACATGTCCTGTGTGTATTAAACCATCAGGGGAACTCACTCTCCTCACTTATACTGTTCACCTGGTAACATGTCCCGTGTGTATTAAACACTCAGGGGAACACACTCTCCTCACTTATACTGTTCACCTGGTAACATGTCCCGTGTATATTAAACCATCAGGGGAACACACTCTCCTCACTTATACTGTTCACCTGGTGACATGTCCCGTGTATATTAAACCATCATGGGAACACACTCTCTTCACTTATACTCTTCACCTGGTAACATGTCCCGTGTATATTAACCCATCATGGGAACACACTCTCTTCACTTATACTGTTCACCTGGTAACATGTCCCGTGTATATTAAACCATCATGGGAACACACTCTCTTCACTTATACTCTTCACCTGGTAACATGTCCCGTGTATATTAAACCATCAGGGGAACACACTCTCCTCACTTATACTGTTCACCTGGTAACATGTCCTGTGCATATTAAACCATCAGGGGAACACACTCTCCTCACTTATACTGTTCACCTGGTAACATGTCTTGTGTATATTAAACCATCAGGGGAACACACTCTCCTCACTTATACTGTTTACCTGGTAACATGTCCTGTGTGCATTAAACAATCAGGGGAACACAATCTCCTCACTTATACTGTTCACCAGGTGACATGTCCTGTGTATATTAAACCATCAGGGGAACATACTCTCTTCACTTATACTGTTCACCTGGTAACATGTCTTGAGTATATTAAACCATCAGGGGAACACACTCTCCTCACTTATACTGTTCACCTGGTAACATGTCCTGTGAAGATAAAACCATCAGGGGAACATACTCTCTTCACTTATACTGTTCACCTGGTAACATGTCTTGTGTATATTAAACCATCAGGGGAACACACTCTCCTCACTTATACTGTTTACCTGGTAACATGTCCTGTGTGTATTAAACCATCAGGGGAACACACTCTCCTCACTTATACTGTTTACCTGGTAACATGTCCTGTGTATATTAAACCATCAGGGGAACAAACTCTGCTCACTTATACTGTTCACCTGGTTACATGTCCCGTGTATATTAAACCATCAGGGGAACACACTCTCCTCACTTATACTGTTTACCTGGTAACATGTCCTGTGTGTATTAAACCATCAGGGGAACACACTCTCCTCACTTATACTGTTTACCTGGTAACATGTCCTGTGTATATTAAACAATCAGGGGAACAAACTCTGCTCACTTATACTGTTCACACGGTAACATGTCCTGTGTGCATTAAACCATTTGGGGAACACACTCTCCTCACTTATACTGTTCATATGGTAACATATCCCGTGTGTATTAAACCATCAGGGGAACGCACACTCCTCACTTCTACTCTTCAAATGGTAACATGTCCTGTTTATATTAAACCATCAGGGCAACACACTCTCCTCACTTATACTGTTCACCTGGTAACATGTCCCGTGAATATTAAACCATCAGGGGAACACACTCTCCTCACTTCTACTCTTCAAATGGTAACATGTCCTGTGTATATTAAACCATCAGGGGAACATACTCTCTTCACTTATACTGTTCACCAGGTGACATGTCCTGTGTGTATTAAACCATCAGGGCAACACACTCTCCTCACTTATACTGTTCACCTGGTAACATGTCCCGTGTGTATTAAACCATCAGGGGAACACACTCTCCCCACTTATACTGTTCACCTGGTAACATGTCTTGTGTATATTAAACCATCAGGGGAACACAGTCTCCTCACTTATACTGTTTACCTGGTAACATGTCCCGTGTGCATTAAACAATCAGGGGAACACACTCTCCTCACTTATACTGTTCACCTGGTAACATGTCCTGTGTATATTAAACCATCAGGGGAACATACTCTCTTCACTTATACTGTTCACCTGGTAACATGTCCTGTGTGCATTAAACAATCAGGGGAACACAATCTCCTCACTTATACTGTTCACCAGGTGACATGTCCTGTGTATATTAAACCATCAGGGGAACATACTCTCTTCACATATACTGTTCACCTGGTAACATGTCTTGTGTATATTAAACCATCAGGGGAACACTCTCTCCTCACTTATACTGTTTACCTGGTAACATGTCTTGTGTATATTAAAGCATCAGGGGAACACACTCTCCTCACTTATACTGTTTACCTGGTAACATGTCCCGTGTGCATTAAACAATCAGGGGAACACACTCTCCTCACTTATACTGTTCACCTGGTAACATGTCCTGTGTATATTAAACCATCAGGGGAACATACTCTCTTCACTTATACTGTTCACATGGTAACATGTCTTGTGTATATTAAACCATCAGGGGAACACACTCTCCTCACTTATACTGTTTACCTGGTAACATGTATTGTGTGTATTAACCCATCAGGGGAACACACTCTCCTCACTTATACTGTTTACCTGGTAACATGTCCTGTGTATATTAAACCATCAGGGGAACAAACTCTGCTCACTTATACTGTTCACCTGGTAACATGTCCCGTGTATATTAAACCATCAGGGGAACAAACTCTGCTCACTTATACTGTTCACACGGTAACATGTCCTGTGTGCATTAAACCATTTGGGGAACACACTCTCCTCACTTATACTGTTCATATGGTAACATATCCCGTGTGTATTAAACCATCAGGGGAACGCACACTCCTCACTTCTACTCTTCAAATGGTAACATGTCCTGTGTATATTAAACCATCAGGGCAACACACTCTCCTCACTTATACTGTTCACCTGGTAACATGTCCCGTGAATATTAAACCATCAGGGGAACACACTCTCCTCACTTCTACTCTTCAAATGGTAACATGTCCTGTGTATATTAAACCATCAGGGGAACACAGTCTCCTCACTTATACTGTTTACCTGGTAACATGTCCCGTGTGCATTAAACAATCAGGGGAACACACTCTCCTCACTTATACTGTTCACCTGGTAACATGTCCTGTGTATATTAAACCATCAGGGGAACATACTCTCTTCACTTATACTGTTCACCTGGTAACATGTCCTGTGTGCATTAAACAATCAGGGGAACACAATCTCCTCACTTATACTGTTCACCAGGTGACATGTCCTGTGTATATTAAACCATCATGGGAACACACTCTCTTCACTTATACTCTTCACCTGGTAACATGTCCCGTGTATATTAAACCATCAGGGGAACACACTCTCCTCACTTATACTGTTCACCTGGTAACATGTCCTGTGCATATTAAACCATCAGGGGAACACACTCTCCTCACTTATACTGTTCACCTGGTAACATGTCTTGTGTATATTAAACCATCAGGGGAACACACTCTCCTCACTTATACTGTTTACCTGGTAACATGTCCTGTGTGCATTAAACAATCAGGGGAACACAATCTCCTCACTTATACTGTTCACCAGGTGACATGTCCTGTGTATATTAAACCATCAGGGGAACATACTCTCTTCACTTATACTGTTCACCTGGTAACATGTCTTGTGTATATTAAACCATCAGGGGAACACACTCTCCTCACTTATACTGTTCACCTGGTAACATGTCCTGTGAAGATAAAACCATCAGGGGAACATACTCTCTTCACTTATACTGTTCACCTGGTAACATGTCTTGTGTATATTAAACCATCAGGGGAACACACTCTCCTCACTTATACTGTTTACCTGGTAACATGTCCTGTGTGTATTAAACCATCAGGGGAACACACTCTCCTCACTTATACTGTTTACCTGGTAACATGTCCTGTGTATATTAAACCATCAGGGGAACAAACTCTGCTCACTTATACTGTTCACCTGGTTACATGTCCCGTGTATATTAAACCATCAGGGGAACACACTCTCCTCACTTATACTGTTTACCTGGTAACATGTCCTGTGTGTATTAAACCATCAGGGGAACACACTCTCCTCACTTATACTGTTTACCTGGTAACATGTCCTGTGTATATTAAACAATCAGGGGAACAAACTCTGCTCACTTAGACTGTTCACACGGTAACATGTCCTGTGTGCATTAAACCATTTGGGGAACACACTCTCCTCACTTATACTGTTCATATGTTAACATATCCCGTGAGTATTAAACCATCAGGGGAACGCACACTCCTCACTTCTACTCTTCAAATGGTAACATGTCCTGTTTATATTAAACCATCAGGGCAACACACTCTCCTCACTTATACTGTTCACCTGGTAACATGTCCCGTGAATATTAAACCATCAGGGGAACACACTCTCCTCACTTCTACTCTTCAAATGGTAACATGTCCTGTGTATATTAAACCATCAGGGGAACATACTCTCTTCACTTATACTGTTCACCAGGTGACATGTCCTGTGTGTATTAAACCATCAGGGCAACACACTCTCCTCACTTATACTGTTCACCTGGTAACATGTCCCGTGTGTATTAAACCATCAGGGGAACACACTCTCCCCACTTATACTGTTCACCTGGTAACATGTCTTGTGTATATTAAACCATCAGGGGAACACAGTCTCCTCACTTATACTGTTTACCTGGTAACATGTCCCGTGTGCATTAAACAATCAGGGGAACACACTCTCCTCACTTATACTGTTCACCTGTTAACATGTCCTGTGTATATTAAACCATCAGGGGAACATACTCTCTTCACTTATACTGTTCACCTGGTAACATGTCCTGTGTGCATTAAACAATCAGGGGAACACAATCTCCTCACTTATACTGTTCACCAGGTGACATGTCCTGTGTATATTAAACCATCAGGGGAACATACTCTCTTCACATATACTGTTCACCTGGTAACATGTCTTGTGTATATTAAACCATCAGGGGAACACTCTCTCCTCACTTATACTGTTTACCTGGTAACATGTCTTGTGTATATTAAAGCATCAGGGGAACACACTCTCCTCACTTATACTGTTTACCTGGTAACATGTCCCGTGTGCATTAAACAATCAGGGGAACACACTCTCCTCACTTCTACTCTTCAAATGGTAACATGTCCTGTGTATATTAAACCATCAGGGGAACACAGTCTCCTCACTTATACTGTTTACCTGGTAACATGTCCCGTGTGCATTAAACAATCAGGGGAACACACTCTCCTCACTTATACTGTTCACCTGGTAACATGTCCTGTGTATATTAAACCATCAGGGGAACATACTCTCTTCACTTATACTGTTCACCTGGTAACATGTCCTGTGTGCATTAAACAATCAGGGGAACACAATCTCCTCACTTATACTGTTCACCAGGTGACATGTCCTGTGTATATTAAACCATCATGGGAACACACTCTCTTCACTTATACTCTTCACCTGGTAACATGTCCCGTGTATATTAAACCATCAGGGGAACACACTCTCCTCACTTATACTGTTCACCTGGTAACATGTCCTGTGCATATTAAACCATCAGGGGAACACACTCTCCTCACTTATACTGTTCACCTGGTAACATGTCTTGTGTATATTAAACCATCAGGGGAACACACTCTCCTCACTTATACTGTTTACCTGGTAACATGTCCTGTGTGCATTAAACAATCAGGGGAACACAATCTCCTCACTTATACTGTTCACCAGGTGACATGTCCTGTGTATATTAAACCATCAGGGGAACATACTCTCTTCACTTATACTGTTCACCTGGTAACATGTCTTGTGTATATTAAACCATCAGGGGAACACACTCTCCTCACTTATACTGTTCACCTGGTAACATGTCCTGTGAAGATAAAACCATCAGGGGAACATACTCTCTTCACTTATACTGTTCACCTGGTAACATGTCTTGTGTATATTAAACCATCAGGGGAACACACTCTCCTCACTTATACTGTTTACCTGGTAACATGTCCTGTGTGTATTAAACCATCAGGGGAACACACTCTCCTCACTTATACTGTTTACCTGGTAACATGTCCTGTGTATATTAAACCATCAGGGGAACAAACTCTGCTCACTTATACTGTTCACCTGGTTACATGTCCCGTGTATATTAAACCATCAGGGGAACACACTCTCCTCACTTATACTGTTTACCTGGTAACATGTCCTGTGTGTATTAAACCATCAGGGGAACACACTCTCCTCACTTATACTGTTTACCTGGTAACATGTCCTGTGTATATTAAACAATCAGGGGAACAAACTCTGCTCACTTATACTGTTCACACGGTAACATGTCCTGTGTGCATTAAACCATTTGGGGAACACACTCTCCTCACTTATACTGTTCATATGTTAACATATCCCGTGTGTATTAAACCATCAGGGGAACGCACACTCCTCACTTCTACTCTTCAAATGGTAACATGTCCTGTTTATATTAAACCATCAGGGCAACACACTCTCCTCACTTATACTGTTCACCTGGTAACATGTCCCGTGAATATTAAACCATCAGGGGAACACACTCTCCTCACTTCTACTCTTCAAATGGTAACATGTCCTGTGTATATTAAACCATCAGGGGAACATACTCTCTTCACTTATACTGTTCACCAGGTGACATGTCCTGTGTGTATTAAACCATCAGGGCAACACACTCTCCTCACTTATACTGTTCACCTGGTAACATGTCCCGTGTGTATTAAACCATCAGGGGAACACACTCTCCCCACTTATACTGTTCACCTGGTAACATGTCTTGTGTATATTAAACCATCAGGGGAACACAGTCTCCTCACTTATACTGTTTACCTGGTAACATGTCCCGTGTGCATTAAACAATCAGGGGAACACACTCTCCTCACTTATACTGTTCACCTGTTAACATGTCCTGTGTATATTAAACCATCAGGGGAACATACTCTCTTCACTTATACTGTTCACCTGGTAACATGTCCTGTGTGCATTAAACAATCAGGGGAACACAATCTCCTCACTTATACTGTTCACCAGGTGACATGTCCTGTGTATATTAAACCATCAGGGGAACATACTCTCTTCACATATACTGTTCACCTGGTAACATGTCTTGTGTATATTAAACCATCAGGGGAACACTCTCTCCTCACTTATACTGTTTACCTGGTAACATGTCTTGTGTATATTAAAGCATCAGGGGAACACACTCTCCTCACTTATACTGTTTACCTGGTAACATGTCCCGTGTGCATTAAACAATCAGGGGAACACACTCTCCTCACTTATACTGTTCACCTGGTAACATGTCCTGTGTATATTAAACCATCAGGGGAACATACTCTCTTCACTTATACTGTTCACCTGGTAACATGTCTTGTGTATATTAAACCATCAGGGGAACACACTCTCCTCACTTATACTGTTTACCTGGTAACATGTATTGTGTGTATTAACCCATCAGGGGAACACACTCTCCTCACTTATACTGTTTACCTGGTAACATGTCCTGTGTATATTAAACCATCAGGGGAACAAACTCTGCTCACTTATACTGTTCACCTGGTAACATGTCCCGTGTATATTAAACCATCAGGGGAACAAACTCTGCTCACTTATACTGTTCACACGGTAACATGTCCTGTGTGCATTAAACCATTTGGGGAACACACTCTCCTCACTTATACTGTTCATATGGTAACATATCCCGTGTGTATTAAACCATCAGGGGAACGCACACTCCTCACTTCTACTCTTCAAATGGTAACATGTCCTGTGTATATTAAACCATCAGGGCAACACACTCTCCTCACTTATACTGTTCACCTGGTAACATGTCCCGTGAATATTAAACCATCAGGGGAACACACTCTCCTCACTTCTACTCTTCAAATGGTAACATGTCCTGTGTATATTAAACCATCAGGGGAACATACTCTCTTCACTTATACTGTTCACCAGGTGACATGTCCTGTGTGTATTAAACCATCAGGGCAACACACTCTCCTCACTTATACTGTTCACCTGGTAACATGTCCCGTGTGTATTAAACCATCAGGGGAACACACTCTCCCCACTTATACTGTTCACCTGGTAACATGTCTTGTGTATATTAAACCATCAGGGGAACACAGTCTCCTCACTTATACTGTTTACCTGGTAACATGTCCCGTGTGCATTAAACAATCAGGGGAACACACTCTCCTCACTTATACTGTTCACCTGGTAACATGTCCTGTGTATATTAAACCATCAGGGGAACATACTCTCTTCACTTATACTGTTCACCTGGTAACATGTCCTGTGTGCATTAAACAATCAGGGGAACACAATCTCCTCACTTATACTGTTCACCAGGTGACATGTCCTGTGTATATTAAACCATCAGGGGAACATACTCTCTTCACATATACTGTTCACCTGGTAACATGTCTTGTGTATATTAAACCATCAGGGGAACACTCTCTCCTCACTTATACTGTTTACCTGGTAACATGTCTTGTGTATATTAAAGCATCAGGGGAACACACTCTCCTCACTTATACTGTTTACCTGGTAACATGTCCCGTGTGCATTAAACAATCAGGGGAACACACTCTCCTCACTTATACTGTTCACCTGGTAACATGTCCTGTGTATATTAAACCATCAGGGGAACATACTCTCTTCACTTATACTGTTCACCTGGTAACATGTCTTGTGTATATTAAACCATCAGGGGAACACACTCTCCTCACTTATACTGTTTACCTGGTAACATGTATTGTGTGTATTAACCCATCAGGGGAACACACTCTCCTCACTTATACTGTTTACCTGGTAACATGTCCTGTGTATATTAAACCATCAGGGGAACAAACTCTGCTCACTTATACTGTTCACCTGGTAACATGTCCCGTGTATATTAAACAATCAGGGGAACACACTCTCCTCACTTATACTGTTTACCTGGTAACATGTCCTGTGTATATTAAACCATCAGGGGAACAAACTCTGCTCACTTATACTGTTCACACGGTAACATGTCCTGTGTGCATTAAACCATTTGGGGAACACACTCTCCTCACTTCTTCTGTTCATATGGTAACATATCCCGTGTGTATTAAACCATCAGGGGAACGCACACTCTTCACTTCTACTCTTCAAATGGTAACATGTCCTGTGTATATTAAACCAACAGGGCAACACACTCTCCTCACTTATACTGTTCACCTGGTAACATGTCCCGTGTATATTAAACCATCAGGGGAACTCAATCTCCTCACTTCTACTCTTCAAATGGTAACATGTCCTGTGTATATTAAACCATCAGGGCAACACACTCTCCTCACTTATACTGTTCACCTGGTAACATGTCCCGTGTATATTAAACCATCAGGGGAACACACTCTCCTCACTTATACTGTTCACCTGGTAACATGTCCCGTGTATATTAAACCATCAGGGGAACACACTCTCCTCACTTATACTGTTCACCTGGTAACATGTCCCGTATATATTAAACCATCAGGGGAACACACTCTCCTCACTTATACTGTTCAACTGGTAACATGTCCCGTGTATATTAAATAATCAGGGCAACACACTCTCCTCACTTATACTGTTCACCTGGTAACATGTCCCGTGTATATTAAACCATCAGGGGAACACACTCTCCTCACTTATACTGTTCGCCTGGTGACATGTCCCTTGCGTATTAAACCATCAGGGCAACACACTCTCCTCACTTATACTGTTCACCTGGTAACATGTCCTGTGTTTATTAAACCATCAGGGGAACACACTCTCCTCACTTATACTCTTCACCAGGTAACATGTCCCGTGTATATTAAACCATCAGGGGAAAACACTCTCCTCACTATTCTGTTCACCTGGTAACATGTACCGTGCGTATTAAACAATCAGGGGAAAACACTCTCCTCACTTATACTGTTCATCTGGTAACATGTCCCGTGTGTATTAAACAATCAGGGGAACACACACTCCTCACTTATACTGTTCACCTGGTAACATATCCTGTGTATATTAAACCATCAGGGGAACACACTCTCTTCACTTATACTGTTCACCTGGTAACATGTCCCATGTATAAGAAACCATCAGGGGAACACACTCTCCTCACTTATACTGTTCACCTGGTAACATGTCCCGTGTGCATTACAAAATCCGGGGAACACACTCTCCTCACTTATACTGTTCATCTGGTAACATGTCCCGTGTGCATTAAACAATCAGGGAACACACTCTCCTCACTTATACTGTTCACCTGGTAACATGTCCCGTGCGTATTAATCAATCAGGGGAACACACTCTACTTACTTATACTGTTCACCTGGTAACATGTCCCGTGTGCATTAAACCATCATGGGAAAACACTCTCCTCACTATTCTGTTCACCTGGTAACATGTCCCGTGTGAATTAAACAATCAGGGGAACACACTCTCCTCACTTATACTGTTCACCTGGTAACATGTCCTGTGTATATTAAACCATCAGGGGAATATACTCTCTTCACTTATACTGTTCACCTGGTAAACTGTCCTGTGTATATTAAACCATCAGGGGAACACACTCTCCTCACTTATACTGTTTACCTGGTAACATGTCCTGTGTATATTAAACCATCAGGGGAACAAACTCTGCTCACTGATACTGTTCACCTGGTAATATGTCCCGTGTATATTAAACCATCAGGGGAACACACTCTACTCACTTATACTGTTTACCTGGTAACATGTCCTGTGTGTATTAAACCATCAGGGGAACACACTCTCCTCACTTATACTGTTTACCTGGTAACATGTCCTGTGTATATTAAACCATCAGGGGAACAAACTCTGCTCACTTATACTGTTCACACGGTAACATGTCCTGTGTGCATTAAACCATTTGGGGAACACACTCTCCTCACTTATACTGTTCATATGGTAACATATCCCGTGTGTATTAAACCATCAGGGGAACACACACTCCTCACTTCTACTCTTCAAATGGTAACATGTCCTGTGTATATTAAACCATCAGGGCAACACACTCTCATCACTTATACTGTTCACCTGGTAACATGTCCCGTGTATATTAAACCATCAGGGGAACACACTCTCCTCACTTCTACTCTTCAAATGGTAACATGTCCTGTGTATATTAAACCATCAGGGCAACACACTCTCCTCACTTATACTGTTCACCTGGTAACATGTCCCGTGTATATTAAACCATCAGGGGAACACACTCTCCTCACTTATACTGTTCACCTGGTAACATGTCCCGTGTATATTAAACCATCAGGGGAACACCCTCTCCTCACTTATACTGTTCACCTGGTAACATGTCCCGTATATATTAAACCATCAGGGGAACACACTCTCCTCACTTATACTGTTCACCTGGTAACATGTCCCGTGTATATTAAATAATCAGGGCAACACACTCTCCTCACTTATACTGTTCACCTGGTAACATGTCCCGTGTATATTAAACCATCAGGGGAACACACTCTCCTCACTTATACTGTTCACCTGGTGACATGTCCCTTGCGTATTAAACCATCAGGGCAACACACTCTCCTCACTTATACTGTTCACCTGGTAACATGTCCTGTGTTTATTAAACCATCAGGGGAACACACTCTCCTCACTGATACTCTTCACCTGGTAACATGTCCCGTGTATATTAAACCATCAGGGGAACACACTCTCCTCACTTATACTGTTCACCTGGTGACATGTCCCTTGCGTATTAAACCATCAGGGCAACACACTCTCCTCACTTATACTGTTCACCTGGTAACATGTCCTGTGTTTATTAAACCATCAGGGGAACACACTCTCCTCACTTATACTCTTCACCAGGTAACATGTCCCGTGTATATTAAACCATCAGGGGAAAACACTCTCCTCACTATTCTGTTCACCTGGTAACATGTACCGTGCGTATTAAACAATCAGGGGAACACACTCTCCTCACTTATACTGTTCATCTGGTAACATGTCCCGTGTGTATTAAACAATCAGGGGAACACACACTCCTCACTTATACTGATCACCTGGTAACATGTCCTGTGTATATTAAACCATCAGGGGAACACACTTTCTTCACTTATACTGTTCACCTGGTAACATGTCCCATGTATAAGAAACCAATAGGGGAACACACTCTCCTCACTGATACTGTTCACCTGGTAACATGTCCCGTGTGCATTTCAAAATCCGAGGAACACACTCTCCTCACTTATACTGTTCATCTGGTAACATGTCCCGTGTGCATTAAACAATCAGGGAACACACTCTCCTCACTTATACTGTTCACCTGGTATCATGTCCTGCGTATATTAAACCATCAGGGGAACGCAGTCTCCTCTCTTATACTGTTCACCTGGTAACATGTCCCGTGTAAGTCAAACCATCATGGGAACTCACTCTCCTCACTTATTCTGTTCACCTGGTGACATGTCCCATGTGTATTAAACAATCAGGGTAACACACTCTCCTCACTTTTACTGTTCACCTGGAAACATGTCCCGTGTGTATTAAACAATCAGGGGAACACACTCTCCTCACTTACACTGTTCACCTGGTGACATGTCCCGTGTGTATTAAACAATCAGGGGAACACACTCTCCTCACTTATACTGTTCACCAGGTGACATGTCCTGTGTATATTAAACCATCAGGGGAACATACTCTCTTCACTTATACTCTTCACCTGGTAACACGTCTTGTGTATATTAAACCATGAGGGGAACACAGTCTCCTCACTTATACTGTTTACCTGGTAACATGTCCCGTGTGCATTAAACAATCAGGGGAACACACTCTCCTCACTTATACTGTTCACCTGGTAACATGTCCTGTGTATATTAAACCATCAGGGGAACATACTCTCATCACTTATACTGTTCACCTGGTAACATGTCTTGTGTATATTAAAACATCAGGGGAACACACTCTCCTCACTTATACTGTTTACCTGGTAACATGTCCTGTGTGTATTAAACCATCAGTGGAACACACTCTCCTCACATATACTGTTCGCCTGGTAACATGTCCTGTGTGCATTAAACAATCAGGGGAACACAATCTCCTCACTTATACTGTTCACCAGGAGACATGTCCTGTGTATATTAAACCATCAGGGGAACATACTCTCTTCACTTATACTGTTCACCTGGTAACATGTCTTGTGTATATTAAACCATCAGGGGAACACTCTCTCCTCACTTATACTGTTCACCTGGTAACATGTCCCGTGCATATTAAACCATCAGGGGAACACACTCTCCTCACTTCTACTCTTCAAATGGTAACATGTCCTGTGTATATTAAACCATCAGGGCAACACACTCTCCTCACTTATACTGTTCACCTGGTAACATGTCCCGTATATATTAAACCATCAGGGGAACACACTCTCCTCACTTATACTGTTCACCTGGTAACATGTCCCGTGTATATTAAATAATCAGGGCAACACACTCTCCTCACTTATACTGTTCACCTGGTAACATGTCCCGTGTATATTAAACCATCAGGGGAACACACTCTCCTCACTTATACTGTTCACCTGGTGACATGTCCCTTGCGTATTAAACCATCAGGGCAACACACTCTCCTCACTTATACTGTTCACCTGGTAACATGTCCCGTGCGCATTAAACCATCAGGGGAAAACACTCTCCTCACTATTCTGTTCACCTGGTAACATGTCCCGTGTGTATTAAACAATCAGGGGAACACAATCTCCTCGCTTATACTGTTCACCTAGCAACATGTCCTGTGTATATTAAACAATCAGGGGAACACACTCTCCTCACTTCTGCTCTTCACCTGGTAACATGTCCCGTGTATATTAAATCATCAGGGGAACTCACTCTCCTCACTTATACTGTTCACCTGGTAACATGTCCCGTGCATATTAAGCCATCTGGGGAACACACTCTGATCACTTATACTTATCGCCTGGTGACATGTCCCGGGTATATTAAACCATCAGTGGAACACCCTCTCCTCACTAATACTGTTCACCTGGTAACATGTCCCGTGTAAGTTAAACCATCAGGGGAACACACTCTCCTCACTTATTCTGTTCACCTGGTGACATGTCCCATGTGTATTAAACAATCAGGGGAACACACTCTCCTCACTTATACTGTTCATCTGGTAACATGTCCCGTGCGTATTAAACAATCAGGGGAACACACTCTCCTCACTTATACTGTTCACCTGGTAACATGTCCCGTGTGTATTAAACAATCAGGGGAACAGACTCTCCTCACTTATGCTTTTCACCTGGTGACATGTCCCGTGTGTATTAAACTATCAGGGGAACACACTCTCCTCATTTATACTGTTCACCTGGTGACGTGTCCCGTGTGAATTAAACAATCAGGGGAACACACTCCCCTCACTTATACTGTTCACCTGGTGACGTGTCCCGTTTGCATTAAACAATCAGGGGAACACACTCTCCTCACTTATACTTTTCACCTGGTAACATGTCCCGTGCGCATTAAACCATCAGGGGAAAACACTCACCTCACTATTCTGTTCACCTGGTAACATGTCCCGTGTATATTAAACCATCAGGGCAACAAACTCTCCTCACTTATACTGTTCACCTGGTAACATGTCCCGTGTATATTAAACCATCAGGGGAACACACTCTCCTTACTTCTACTGTTCACCTGGTGACATGTCCCATGTATATTAAACCATCAGGGGAACACACTCTCCTCACTTATACTGTTCACCTGGTAACATGTCCCGTGTATGTTAAACAATCAGGGGAACACACTCTCCTCACTTATACTCTTCACCTGGTGACATATCCCGTGTGCATTAAACAATCAGGGGAACACACTCTCCTCACTTATACTCTTCATCAGGTAACGTGTCCCGTGTATATTAAACCATCAGGGGAACACACTCTCCTCACTTATACTGTTCACCTGGTAACATGTCCCGTGTATGTTAAACAATCAGGGGAACACACTCTCCTCACTTATACTGTTCACCTGGTAACATGTCCTGTGTATATTAAACCATCAGGGGAACACACTCTCCTCACTTATACTGTTCACCTGGTAACATGTCCCGTGCATATTAAGCCATCTGGGGAACACACTCTCCTCACTTATACTTTTCACCTAGTAACATGTCCTGTGTATATTAAACCATCAGGGGAACACACTCTCCTCACTTATACTCTTCACCAGGTAACATGTCCTGTGAATATTAAACCATCAGGGGAACACACTCTCCTCACTTATACTATTCACCTGGTAACATGTCCCGTGTATGTTAAACAATCAGGGGAACACACTCTCCTCACTTATACTGTTCACCTGGTAACATGTCCTGTGTATATTAAACCATCAGGGGAACACACTCTCCTCACTTATACTGTTCACCTGGTAACATGTCCCGTGCATATTAAGCCATCTGGGGAACACACTCTCCTCACTTATACTGTTCATCTGGTAACATGTCCCGTGTGCATTAAACAATCAGGGAACACACTCTCCTCACTTATACTGTTCACCTGGTAACATGTCCCGTGTGTATTAAACAATCAGGGGAACACACTCTCCTCACTTATACTGTTCACCAGGTGACATGTCCTGTGTATATTAAACCATCAGGGGAACATACTCTCTTCACTTATACTCTTCACCTGGTAACATGTCTTGTGTATATTAAACCATCAGGGGAACACACTCTCCTCACTTATACTGTTTACCTGGTAACATGTCCCGTGTGCATTAAACAATCAGGGGAACACACTCTCCTCACTTATACTGTTCACCTGGTAACATGTCCTGTGTATATTAAACCATCAGGGGAACATACTCTCTTCACTTATACTGTTCACCTGGTAACATGTCTTGTGTATATTAAACCATCAGGGGAACACACTCTCCTCACTTATACTGTTTACCTGGTAACATGTCCTGTGTGTATTAAACCATCAGGGGAACATACTCCCTT
The DNA here is from genome assembly GCF_036365525.1 of Heterodontus francisci. Taxonomy (NCBI): domain Eukaryota; kingdom Metazoa; phylum Chordata; class Chondrichthyes; order Heterodontiformes; family Heterodontidae; genus Heterodontus; species Heterodontus francisci. The sequence goes on along the minus strand of NW_027140739.1, from coordinate 1,232,089 downwards.
CACTTATACTGTTCACCTGGTAACATGTCCTGTGTATATTAAACCATCAGGGGAACAAACTCTGCTCACTTATACTGTTCACCTGGTAACATGTCCCGTGTATATTAAACCATCAGGGGAACACACTCTCCTCACTTATACTGTTTACCTGGTAACATGTCCTGTGTGTATTAAACCATCAGGGGAACACACTCTCCTCACTTATACTGTTTACCTGGTAACATGTCCTGTGTATATTAAACCATCAGGGGAACAAACTCTGCTCACTTATACTGTTCACACGGTAACATGTCCTGTGTGCATTAAACCATTTGGGGAACACACTCTCCTCACTTATACTGTTCATATGGTAACATAACCCGTGTGTATTAAACCATCAGGGGAACACACACTCCTCACTTCTACTCTTCAAATGGTAATATGTCCTGTGCATATTAAACCATCAGGGCAACACACTCTCCTCACTTATACTGTTCACCTGGTAACATGTCCCGTGTATATTAAACCATCAGGGGAACACACTCTCCTCACTTATACTGTTCACCTGGTAACTTGTCCCGTGTATATTAAACCATCAGGGGAATACACTCTCCTCACTTATACTGTTCACCTGGTAACATGTCCCGTATATATTAAACAATCAGGGGAACACACTCTCCTCACTTATACTGTTCACCTGGTAACATGTCACGTATATATTAAATAATCAGGGCAACACACTCTCCTCACTTATACTGTTCACCTGGTGACATGTCCCATGCGTATTAAACAATCAGGGGAACACACTCTCCTCACTATTCTGTTCACCTGTTAACATGTCCCGTGTGCATTAAACAATCAGGGGAACACACTCTCCTCACTATTCTGTTCACCTGGTAACATGTCCCGTGTGCATTAAACAATCAGGGGAACACAATCTCCTCACTTATACTGTTCACCTGGTAACATGTCCTGTGTATATTAAACAATCAGGGGAACACACTCTCCTCACTATTCTGTTCACCTGGTAACATGTCCCGTGTGCATTAAACATTCAGGGGAACACAATCTCCTCACTTATACTGTTCACCTGGTAACATGTCCTGTGTATATTAAACAATCAGGGGAACACACTCTCCTCACTTCTGCTCTTCACCTGGTAACATGTCCCGTGTATATTAAATCATCAGGGGAACTCACTCTCCTCACTTTACTGTTCACCTGGTAACATGTCCCGTGCATATTAAGCCATTTGGGGAACACACTCTCTTCACTTATACTTTTCACCAGGTAACATGTCCTGTGAATTATTAAACCATCAGGGGAAAACACTCTCCTCACTTATACTGTTCACCTGGTGACATGTCCCGTGTATATTAAACCATCAGGAGAACACACTCTGCTCACTTATACTCTTCGCCTGGTGACATGTCCCGTGTATATTAAACCATCAGGGGAACACACTCTCCTCACTTATACTGTTCATCTGGTAACATGTCCCGTGTATATTAAATCATCAGGGGAACACACTCACCTCACTTATACTGTTCACCTGGTGACATGTCCCGTGCGTATTAAACAATCAGGGGAACACACTCTCCTCACTTGTACTTTTCACCTAGTGACATGTCCTGTGTATATTAAACCATCAGGGGAACACACTCTCCTCACTTATACTGTTCACCTGGTAACATGTCCTGTGCATATTCAGCCATCTGGGGAACACACTCTCCTCACTTATACTCTTCACCAGGTAACATGTCCTGTGAATATTAAACCATCAGGGGAACACACTCTCCTCACTTATACTGTTCACCTGGTAACATGTCCTGTGCATATTCAGCCATCTGGGGAACACACTCTCCTCACTTATACTGTTCACCTGGTAACATGTCCCGTGTGAGTTAAACCATCATGGGAACTCACTCTCCTCTCTTATAGATTTCACCTGGTAACATGTCCCGTGTGCATTTAACAATCAGGGGAACACACTCTCCTCACTTATTCTGTTCACCTGGTGACATGTCCCGTGTGTATTAAACAATCAGGGGAACACACTCTCCTCACTTATACTGTTCATCTGGTAACATGTCCCGTGTATATTAAATCATCAGGGGAACACACTCACCTCACTTATACTGTTCACCTGGTGACATGTCCCGTGCGTATTAAACAATCAGGGGAACACACTCTCCTCACTTATACTGTTCACCTGGTAACATGTCCCGTGCGCATTAAACCATCAGGGGAAAACACTCTCCTCACTATTCTGTTCACCTGGTAACATGTCCCGTGTGTATAAAACAATCAGGGGAACACACTCTCCTCACTTATACTGTTCACCTGGTAACATGTCCTGTGTACATTAAACCATCAGGGGAATACTCTCTCTTCACTTTCCTGTTCACCTGGTAACATGTCCCATGTATATGAAACCATCAGGGGAACACACTCTCCTCACTTCTTCTGTTCACCTGGTAACATGTCCCGTGTGCATTAAAAAATCAGGGGAACACACTCTCCTCACTTATACTGTTCATCTGGTGATGTGACCCGTGTGTATTAAACCATCAGGGGAACACACTCTCCTCACTTCTACTCTTCAACTGGTAACATGTCCTGTGTATATTAAACCATCAGGGCAACACACTCTCCTCACATATACTGTTCACCTGGTAACATGTCCCGTGTATATTAAACCATCAGGGGAACACACTCTCCTCACCTGTACTCTTCACCTGGTAACATGTCCTGTGTGTATTAAACCATCAGGGGAACACACTCTCCTCACTTATACTGTTCACCTTGTGACATATCCCGTGTGCATTAAACCATCATGGGAAAACACTCTCCTCACTATTCTGTTCACCTGGTAACATGTCCCGTGTGAATATAACAATCAGGGGAACACACTCTCCTCACTTATACTGTTCACCTGGTAACATCTCCTGTGTATATTAAACCATCAGGGGAACACACTCTCCTCACTTATACTGTTTTCCTGGTAACATATCCAGTGTATGTTAAACCATCAGGGGCACACACTCTCCTCACTTATACTGTTCACCTGGTGACATGTCCCGTGTGTATTAAACAATCAGGGGAACACACTCTCCTCACTTATACTGTTCACCTGGTGACATGTCCCGTGTGTATTAAACAATCAGGGGAACACACTCTCCTCACTTATAATGTTCACCTGGTGACATGTCCCGTGTGTATTAAACAATCAGGGGAACACACTCTCCTCACTTATACTGTTCATCTGGTAACATGTCCCGTGTGCATTAAACAATCAGGGGAACACACTCTCCTCACTTATACTGTTCATCTGGTAACATGTCCCGTGTGCATTAAACAATCAGGGGAACACACTCTCCTCACTTATAATGTTCACCTGGTGACATGTCCCGTGCGTATTAAACCATCAGGGGAACACACTCTCCTCACTTATACTGTTCACCTGGTAACATGTCCCGTATATATTAAACCATCAGGGGAACACACTCTCCTCACTTATACTGTTCAACTGGTAACATGTCCCGTGTATATTAAATAATCAGGGCAACACACTCTCCTCACTTATACTGTTCACCTGGTAACATGTCCCGTGTATATTAAACCATCAGGGGAACACACTCTCCTCACTTATACTGTTCACCTGGTGACATGTCCCTTGCGTATTAAACCATCAGGGCAACACACTCTCCTCACTTATACTGTTCACCTGGTAACATGTCCCGTGTGTATTAAACCATGAGGGGAACACATTCTCCTCACTTATACTGTTCACCTGGTGACATGTCCCGTGTGCATTAAACCATCATTGGAAAACACTCTCCTCACTATTCTGTTCACCTGGTAACATGTCCCGTGTGAATTAAACAATCAGGGGAACACACTCTCCCCACTTATACTGTTCACCTGGTAACATGTCCTGTGTATATTAAAACATCAGGGGAACACAATCTCCTCACTTATACTGTTTACCTGGTAACATATCCTGTGTATGTTAAACCATCAGGGGCACACACTCTCCTCACTTATACTCTTCACCTGGTAACATGTCCCATGTGTATTAAACCATTAGGGGAACACACTCTCCTCACTTATACTGTTCACCTGGTAAAATGTCCCGTGCATGTTAAACCATCAGGGGAACACACTCTCCTCACATATACTGTTCACCTGGTAACATGTCTCGTGTATATTAAACCATCAGGGCAACACACTCTCCTCACATATACTGTTCACCTGGTAACATGTCTCTTGTATATTAAACCATCAGGGGAACACACTCTCCTCACTTATACTGTTCACCTGGTAACATGTCGCGTGTATATTAAACCATCAGGGCAACACACTCTCCTCACATATACTGTTCACCTGGTAACATGTCGCGTGTATATTAAACCATCAGGGGAACACACTCTCCTTACTTCTACTGTTCACCTGGTAACATGTCGCGTGTATATTAAACCATCAGGGCAACACACTCTCCTCACATATACTGTTCACCTGGTAACATGTCGCGTGTATATTAAACCATCAGGGCAACACACTCTCCTCACATATACTGTTCACCTGTTAACATGTCCCATGTATATTAAACCATCAGGGGAACACACTCTCCTCACTTATACTGTTCAACTGGTAACATATCCCGTGTGCATTAAACCATCAGGGGAACACACTCTCCTCACTTATACTGTTCACCTGGTAACATATCCCGTGTGCATTAAACCATCAGGGGAACACACTCTCCTCAATTATACTGTTCATCTGGCAACATGTCCCGTGAATTTTAAACAATCAGGGGAACTCACTCTCCTCACTTATACTGTTCACCTGGTAACATGTCCTGTGTATATTAAATCATCAGGTCAACACACTCCCCTCACATATACTGTTCACCTGGTAACATGTCTCGTGTATATTAAACCATCAGGGGAACACACTCTCCTCACTTATACTGTTCACCTGGTAACATGTCCCGTGAATTTTAAACAATCAGGGGAACTCACTCTCCTCACTTATACTGTTCACCTGGTAACATGTCCTGTGTATATTAAACAATCAGGGGAACTCACTCTCCTCACTTATACTGTTCACCTGGTAACATGTCCCGTGCATATTAAGCCATCTGGGGAACACACTCTCCTCACTTATACTTTTCACCTAGTAACATGTCCTGTGTATATTAAACCATAAGGGGAACACACTCTCCTCACTTATACTCTTCACCTGGTAACATGTCCCGTGTGCATTAAACAATCAGGGGAACACACTCTCGTCACTTATACTGTTCACCTGGTGACATGTCCCGTGTGCATTAAACAATCAGGGGAACACACTCTCCTCACTTATAATGTTCACCTGGTGACATCTCCCGTGCGTATAAAACAATCAGGGGAACACACTCTCCTCACTTATACTGTTCACCTGGTAACATGTCGCGTGTGTATTAAACCATCAGGGGAACACACTCTCCTCACTTATACTGTCCACCTGGTAACATGTCCCATGTATATGAAACCATCAGGGGAACACACTCTCCTCACTTATACTGTTCACCTGGTAACATGTCCTGTGTATATTAAACCATCAGGGGAACACACTCTCCTCACTTATACTGTTCATCTGGTAACATGTCCCGTGTATATTAAACCATCAGGGAAACACACTCTCCTCATTTATACTGTTCATCTGGTAACATGTCCCGTGTATATTAAACCATCAGGGGAACGCACTCTCCTCACTTATACTGTTCACCTGGTAACATGTCCCGTGTATATTAAACCATCAGGGGAACACACTCTCCTCACTTATACTGTTCACCTGGTAACATGTCCCGTGTATATTAAACCATCAGGGGAACACACTCTCCTCACTTATACTGTTCACCTGGTAACATGTCCAGTTTATATTAAATCATCAGGTCAACACACTCTCCTCACATATACTGTTCACCTGGTAACATGTCTCGTGCATATTAAGCCATCTGGGGAACACACACTCCTCACTTATACTTTTCACCTAGTAACATGTCCTGTGTATATTAAACAATAAGGGGAACACACTCTCCTCACTTATACTCTTCACCTGGTAACATGTCCCGTGTGCATTAAACAATCAGGGGAACACACTCTCCTCACTTATAATGTTCACCTGGTGACATGTCCCGTGAGTATAAAACAATCAGGGGAACACACTCTCCTCACTTATACTGTTCACCTGGTAACATGTCCTGTGTATATTAAACCATCAGGGGAACACACTCTCCTCACTTATACTGTTTACCTGGTAACATATCCAGTGTATGTTAAACCATCAGTGGCACACACTCTCCTCACTTAAACTGTTCACCTGGTCACATGTCCCATGTGTATTAAACCATTAGGGGAACACAGTCTCCTCACTTCTACTCTTCACCTGGTAACATGTCCTGTGTATATTAAACCATCAGGGCAACACACTCTCCTCACTTATATGTTCACCTGGTAACATGTCCCGTGTATATTAAACCATCAGGGGAACACACTCTCCTCACTTATACTGTTCACCTGGTAACATGTCCCGTGTATATTAAACCATCAGGGGAACACACTCTCCTCACTTATACTGTTCACATGGTAACATGTCCTGTGTATATTAAACCATCAGGGCAACACACTCTCCTCACTTATATGTTCACCTGGTAACATGTCCCGTGTATATTAAACCATCAGGGGAACACACTCTCCTCACTTATACTGTTCACCTGGTAACATGTCTCTTGTATATTAAACCATCAGGGGAACACACTCTCCTCACTTACACTGTTCACCTGGTAACATGTCGCGTGTATATTAAACCATCAGGGCAACACACTCTCCTCACATATACTGTTCACCTGGTAACATGTCTCGTGTATATTAAACCATCAGGGCAACACACTCTCCTCACATATACTGTTCACCTGGTAACATGTCTCTTGTATATTAAACAATCAGGGGAACACACTCTCCTCACTTATACTGTTCACCTGGTAAAATGTCGCGTGTATATTGAACCATCAGGGCAACACACTCTCCTCACATATAATGTTCACCTGGTAACATGTCCCGTGTGTATTAAACAATCAGGGGAACACACTCTCTTCACTTATAATGTTCACCTGGTAACATGTCCCGAGCGTATTAAACAATGAGGGGAACACACTCTCCTCACTTCTTCTGTTCACCTGGTAACATGTCCCGTGTGCATTAAAAAATCAGGGGAACACACTCTCCTCACTTATACTGTTCATCTGGTGATGTGACCCGTGTGTATTAAACCATCAGGGGAACACACTCTCCTCACTTCTTCTGTTCACCTGGTAACATGTCCCGTGTGCATTAAAAAATCAGGGGAACACACTCTCCTCACTTATACTGTTCATCTGGTGATGTGACCCGTGTGTATTAAACCATCAGGGGAACACACTCTCCTCACTTCTACTCTTCAACTGGTAACATGTCCTGTGTATATTAAACCATCAGGGCAACACACTCTCCTCACATATACTGTTCACCTGGTAACATGTCCCGTGTATATTAAACCATCAGGGGAACACACTCTCCTCACCTGTACTCTTCACCTGGTAACATGTCCTGTGTGTATTAAACCATCAGGGGAACACACTCTCCTCACTTATACTGTTCACCTTGTGACATGTCCCGTGTGCATTAAACCATCATGGGAAAACACTCTCCTCACTATTCTGTTCACCTGGTAACATGTCCCGTGTGAATATAACAATCAGGGGAACACACTCTCCTCACTTACACTGTTCACCTGGTAACATGTCGCGTGTATATTAAACCATCAGGGCAACACACTCTCCTCACATATACTGTTCACCTGGTAACATGTCTCGTGTATATTAAACCATCAGGGCAACACACTCTCCTCACATATACTGTTCACCTGGTAACATGTCTCTTGTATATTAAACAATCAGGGGAACACACTCTCCTCACTTATACTGTTCACCTGGTAAAATGTCGCGTGTATATTGAACCATCAGGGCAACACACTCTCCTCACATATAATGTTCACCTGGTAACATGTCCTGTGTATATTAAACCATCAGGGCAACACACTCTCCTCACTTATATGTTCACCTGGTAACATGTCCCGTGTATATTAAACCATCAGGGGAACACACTCTCCTCACTTATACTGTTCACCTGGTAACATGTCCCGTGTATATTAAACCATCAGGGGAACACACTCTCCTCACATATACTGTTCACCTGGTAACATGTCTCGTGTATATTAAACCATCAGGGGAACGCACTCTCCTCACTTATACTGTTCACCTGGTAAAATGTCCCGTGCATGTTAAACCATCAGGGGAACACACTCTCCTCACTTATACTGTTCACCTGGTAACATGTCTCGTGTATATTAAACCATCAGGGCAACACACTCTCCTCACATATACTGTTCACCTGGTAACATGTCTCTTGTATATTAAACCATCAGGGGAACACACTCTCCTCACTTACACTGTTCACCTGGTAACATGTCGCGTGTATATTAAACCATCAGGGCAACACACTCTCCTCACATATACTGTTCACCTGGTAACATGTCTCGTGTATATTAAACCATCAGGGCAACACACTCTCCTCACATATACTGTTCACCTGGTAACATGTCTCTTGTATATTAAACAATCAGGGGAACACACTCTCCTCACTTATACTGTTCACCTGGTAAAATGTCGCGTGTATATTGAACCATCAGGGCAACACACTCTCCTCACATATAATGTTCACCTGGTAACATGTCCCGTGTGTATTAAACAATCAGGGGAACACACTCTCTTCTCTTATAATGTTCACCTGGTAACATGTCCCGTGTATATTAAACCATCAGGGGAACACACTCACCTCACTTATACTGTTCACCTGGTAACATGTCCCGAGCGTATTAAACAATGAGGGGAACACACTCTCCTCACTTCTACTGTTCACCTGGTAACATGTCCCGTGTGCATTAAAAAATCAGGGGAACACACTCTCCTCACTTATACTGTTCATCTGGTAACATGTCCCGTGTATATTAAACCATCAGGGAAACACACTCTCCTCATTTATACTGTTCATCTGGTAACATGTCCCGTGTATATTAAACCATCAGGGGAAAACATTCTCCTCATTATACTGTTCACCTGGTAACATGTCCCGTGTGTATTAAACAATCAGGGGAACACACTCTCCTCACTTATACTGTTCACCTGGTAACATGTCCCATGTATATGAAACCATCAGGGGAACACACTCTCCTCACTTATACTGTTCACCTGGTAACATGTCCTGTGTATATTAAACCATCAGGGGAACACACTCTCCTCACTTCTACTGTTCACCTGGTAACATGTCCCGTGTGCATTAAAAAATCTTGGGAACACTCTCTCCTCACTTATACTGTTCATCTGGTAACATGTCCCGTGTATATTAAACCATCAGGGGAACACACTCTCCTCATTTATACTGTTCATCTGGTAACATGTCCGGTGTATATTAAACCATCAGGGGAATACACTCACCTCACTTATACTGTTCATCTGGTAACATGTCCCGTGTATATTAAACCATCAGGGGAACACACTCACCTCACTTATACTGTTCACCTGGTAACATGTCGCGTGTATATTAAACCATCAGGGCAACACACTCTCCTCACATATATTGTTCACCTGGTGACATGTCCCGTGCGTATTAAACAATCAGGGGAACACACTCTCCTCACTTGTACTTTTCACCTAGTGACATGTCCTGTGTATATTAAACCATCAGGGGAACACACTCTCCTCACTTATACTCTTCACCAGGTAACATGTCCTGTGAATATTAAACCATCAGGGGAACACACTCTCCTCACATATACTGTTCACCTGGTAACATGTCCCGTGTGAATTAAACAATCGGGGAACACACTCTCCTCACTTATACTGTTCACCTGGTAACATGTCCTGTGTCTATTAAACCATCAGGGGAACACACTCTCCTCACTTATACTGTTTACCTGGTAACATATCCTGTGTATGTTAAACCATCAGGGGCACACACTCTCCTCACTTATACTCTTCACCTGGTAACATGTCCCGTGTGTATTAAACCATGAGGGGAGCACACTCTCCTCACTTATACTGTTCACCTGGTAACATGTCCCGTGTATATTAAACCATCAGGGGAACACACTCTCCTCACTTATACTGTTCACCTGGTGACATGTCCCGTGTATATTAAACCATCAGGGGAACACACTCTCCTCACTTCTACTCTTCACCTGGTGACACATCCCGTCAGTATTAAACAATCATTGGATCACACTCTCCTCACTTATACTGTTGACATGGTAACATGTCCCGGGTGTATTAAAGCATCAGGGGAACACAGTCTCCTCACTTATACTGTTCACCTGGTAACATGTCCCGTGAGTATTAAACAATCAGGGGAACACACTCTGCTCACTTATACTGTTCACCTGGTAACATGTCCCGTGTATATTAAACCATCAGGGGAACACATTCTCCTCACTTATACTGTTCACCTGCTAACATGTGCCGTGTATATTAAACCATCAGGGGAATACAGTCTCCTCACTTATACTGTTCACCTGGTAACATGTCCCGTGCGTGTTAACCATCAGGGAAACACACTCTCCTCACTCATACTGTTCACCTGGTGACATGTCCCGTGCGTACTAAACAATCAGGGTAACAATCTCTCCTCACTTATACTGTTCACCTGGCAACATGTCACGTGTATACTAAACGATCAGGGGAACACACTCTCCTCACTTATACTGTTCACCTGGGAACATGTCCCGTGTATATTAAACCATCAGGGGAAAGCACTCTCCTCACTTATACTGTTCAACTGGTAACATGTCCCGAGTATATTAAACCATCAGGGGAAAGCACTCTCCTCACTTATACTGTTCACCTGGCAACATGTCACGTGTATACTAAACGATCAGGGGAACACACTCTCCTCACTTATACTGTTCACCTGGTGACATGTCCTGTGTATACTAAACGATCAGGGGAACACACTCTCCTCACTTATACTGTTCACCTGGGAACATGTCCCGTGTATATTAAACCATCAGGGGAACACATTCTCCTCACTTAAACTGTTCACCTGGTAACAAGTCCCATGTATATTAAACCATCAGGGGAACACACTCTCCTCACTTAAACTGTTCACCTGGTAACAAGTCCCATGTATATTAAACCATCAGGGGAACACACTCTCCTCACTTATACTGTTCACCTGGTAACATGTCCCGTGTACATAAAACAATCAGGGGAACACACTCTCTTCACTTATGCTGTTCACCTGGTAACATGTCCCGCGTATATTAAAACATCAGGGGAACACACTCTCCTCACTGATACAGTTCACCTGGTAACATGTCCCGTGTGTATTAAAGCATCAGGGGAACACAGTCTCCTCACTTATACTGTTCACCAGGTAACATGTCCCGTGAGTATTAAACAATCAGGGGAACACACTCTCGTCACTTATACTGTTCACCTGGTAACATGTCCTGTGTATATTAAACCATCAGGGGAACACATTCTCCTCACTTATACTGTTCACCTGCTAACATGTCCCGTGTATATTAAACAATCAGGGGAATACAGTCTACTCACTTATACAGTTCACCTGGTAACATGTCCCGTGTATGTTAAACCATCAGGGGAAGACACTCTCCTCACTTATACTGTTCACCTGCTAACATGTCCCGTGTGTATTAAAGCATCAGGGGAACACAGTCTCCTCACTTATACTGTTCACCAGGTAACATGTCCCGTGTATATTTAACAATCAGGGGAACACACTCTCCTCACTGATACTGTTCACCTGGTAACATGTCCCATGTATATTAAACCATCAGGGGAATACAGTCTCCTCACTTAACCTGTTCAACTGGTAACATGACCCGTGCATATTAAACCATCAGCGGAACACACTCTCCTCACTTATACTGTTCACCTGGTAACATGACCCGTGTATATTAAACCATCAGGGGAAAGCACTCTCCTCACTTATACTGTTCACCTGGTAACATGACCCGTGTATATTAAACCATCAGGGGAAAGCACTCTCCGCACTTATACTGTTCACCTGGTAACATGTCCCGTGTATATTAAACCATCAGCGGAACACACTCTCCTCACTTATACTGTTCACCTGGTAACATGACCCGTGTATATTAAACCATCAGGGGAAAGCACTCTCCTCACTTATACTGTTCACCTGGGAACATGTCCCGTGTATATTAAACCATCAGCGGAACACACTCTCCTCACTTATACTGTTCACCTGGTAACATGTCCCGTGCATATTAAACCATCAGGGGAACACACTCTCCTCACTTATACTGTTCACCTGGTAACATGTCCCGTGCGTGTTAAACAATCAGGGGAACACAGTCCCCTCACTTATACTGTTCACCTGGTAACATGTCCCGTGCATATTAAACCATCAGGGGAACACACTCTCCTCACTTATACTGTTCACCTGGTAACATGTCCCGTGCGTGTTAAACAATCAGGGGAATACACTCTCCTCACTTATACTGATCACCTGGTGACATGTCCCGGGTATATTAAAAAATCATGGGAAATCACTCTCCTCACTTATACTGTTCACCTGGTATCATGTCCTGTGTATATTAAACCAACAGGGGAACACACTCTCCTCACTTATACTGTTCACCTGGTAACATGTCCCGTGCGTGTTAAACAATCACGGGAACACAGTCCCCTCACTTATACTGTTCACCTGGTGACATGTCCCGTGCGTACTCAACAATCAGGGTAACAATCTCTCCTCACTTATATGGTTCACCTGGCAACATGTCACGTGTATACTAAACGATCAGGGGAACACACTCTCCTCACTTATACTGTTCACCTGGGAACATGTCCCGTGTATATTAAACCATCAGGGGAACACACTCTCCTCACTTAAACTGTTCACCTGGTAACAAGTCCCATGTATATTAAACCATCATGGGAACATACTCTCCTCACTTAAACTGTTCACCTGGTAACAAGTCCCATGTATATTAAACCATCAGGGGAACACATTCTCCTCACTTATACTGTTCACCTGGTAACATGTCCCGTGTGTATTAAACCATCAGGGGAACACACTCTCCTCACTTATACAGTTCACCTGGTAACATGTCCCATGTATATTAAACCATCAGGGGAACACACTCTCCTCACTTATACTGTTCACCTGGTAACATGTCCCGCGTATATTAAACCATCAGGGGAACACACTCTCCTCACTTATACTGTTCACCTGGTAACATGTCCCGTGTGTATTAAACCATCAGGTGAACACACTCTCCTCACTTATACTGTTCGCCTGGTAACGTGTCCCGTGTATATTTAACAATCAGGGGAATACACTCTGCTCACTTATACTGTTCACCTGGCAACATGTCCCGTGTATATTAAACCATCAGGGGAACACATAATCCTCACTTATCCTGTTCACCTGCTAACATGTCCCGTGTATATTAAACAATCAGGGGAAAACACTGTCCTCACTTATACTGTTCACCTGGTAACATGTCCCGTGCGTGTTAAACCATCAGGGGAAAACACTCTCCTCACTTATACTGTTCACCTGGTAACATGTCCCGTGCGTGTTAAACCATCAGGGGAAAACACTCTCCTCACTTATACTGTTCACCTGGTGACATGTCCCGTGCGTACTAAACAATCAGGGTAACAATGTCTCTTCACTTATACTGTTCACCTGGCAACATGTCACGTGTATACTAAACGATCAGGGGAACACACTCTCCTCACTTATACTGTTCACCTGGGAACATGTCCCGTGTATATTAAACCATCAGGGGAACACACTCTCCTCACTTAAACTGTTCACCTGGTAACAAGTCCCATGTATATTAAAACAATCAGGGGAACACACTCTCTTCACTTATGCTGTTCACCTGGTAACATGTCCCGCGTATATTAAAACATCAGGGGAACACACTCTCCTCACTTATACACTTCACCTGGTGACACATCCCGTCAGTATTAAACAATCATTGGATCACACTCTCCTCACTTATACTGTTCACCTACTAACATGTCCCTTGTATATTAAACCATCAGGGGAATACAGTCTCCTCACTTATACTGTTCACCTGGTAACATGTCCCGTGTATATTAAACCATCAGGGGAACACACTCTCCTCACTTATACTGTTCGCCTGGTAAAATGACCCGTGTATATTAAACCATCAGGGGAAAGCACTCTCCTCACTTATACTGTTCACCTGGTAACATGTCCCGTGTATATTAAACCATCAGGGGAATACAGTCTCCTCACTTAACCTGTTCACCTGGTAACATGACCCGTGTATATTAATCCATCAGCGGAACACACTCTCCTCACTTATACTGTTCACCTGGTAACATGACCCGTGTATATTAAACCATCAGGGGAACACCCTCTCCTCACTTATACTGTTCACCTGGTAACATGACCCGTGTATATTAAACCATCAGCGGAACACACTCTTCTCACTTATACTGTTCAACTGGTAACATGACCCGTGTATATTAAACCATCAGGGGAAAGCACTCTCCTCACTTATACTGTTCACATGGTAACATGACCCGTGCATATTAAACCATCAGGGGAAAGCACTCTCCGCACTTATACTGTTCACCTGGTAACATGTCCCGTGTATATTAAACCATCAGCGGAACACACTCTCCTCACTTATACTGTTCACCTGGTAACATGACCCGTGTATATTAAACCATCAGGGGAAAGCACTCTGTTCACTTATACTGTTCACCTGGTAACATGTCCTGTGTATATTAAACCATCAGCGGAACACACTCTCCTCACTTATACTGTTCACCTGGTAACATGACCCGTGTCTATTAAACCATCAGGGGAAAGCACTCTCCTCACTTATACTGTTCACCTGGTAACATGTCCCGTGTATATTAAACCATCAGCGGAACACACTCTCCTCACTTATACTGTTCACCTGGTAACATGACCCGTGTCTATTAAACCATCAGGGGAAAGCACTCTCCTCACTTATACTGTTCACCTGGTAACATGTCCTGTGTATATTAAACCATCAGATGAAAGCACTCTCCTCACTTATACTGTTCACCTGGTGACATGTCCCGGGTATGTTAAAAAATCAGGGGAACTCACTCTCCTCACTTATACTGTTCACCTGGTATCATGTCCTGTGTATATTAAACCAACAGGGGAACACACTCTCCTCACGTATACTGTTCACCTGGTAACATGCCCCGTGCGTGTTAAACAATCAGGGGAACACACTCCCCTCAATTATACTGTTCACCTGGTAACATGTCCCGTGTATACTAAACGATCAGGGGAACACACTCTCCTCACTTATACTGTTCACCTGGGAACATGTCCCGTGTATATTAAACCATCAGGGGAACACACTCTCCTCACTTATACTGTTAGCTGGTATCATGTCCCGTGTGTATTAAACCATCAGGGGAACACACTCTCCTCACTTACACTGTTCACCTGGTGACATGTCCCGTGTATATTAAACCATCAGGGGAAAGCACTCTCCTCAATTATACTGTTCACCTGGGAACATGTCCCGTGTATATTAAACCATCAGGGGAATACATTCTCCTCACTTATACTGTTCGCCTGGTAACATGACCCGTGTATATTAAACCATCAGGGGAAAGCACTCTCCTCACTTATACTGTTCACCTGGTAACATGTCCCGTGTATATTAAACCATCAGGGGAACACACTCTCCTCACTTATACTGTTCACCTGGTAACATGACCCGTGTATATTAAACCATCAGCGGAACACACTCTCCTTACTTATACTGTTCACCTGGTAACATGACCCGTGTATATTAAACCATCAGGGGAACACCCTCTCCTCACTTATACTGTTCACCTGGTAACATGACCCGTGTATATTAAACCATCAGCGGAACACACTCTCCTCACTTATACTGTTCACCTGGTAACATGACCCGTGCATATTAAACCATCAGGGGAAAGCACTCTCCGCACTTATACTGTTCACCTGGTAACATGTCCCGTGTATATTAAACCATCAGCGGAACACACTCTCCTCACTTATACTGTTCACCTGGTAACATGACCCGTGTATATTAAACCATCAGGGTATGCACTCTCCTCACTTATACTGTTCACCAGGTAACATGTCGTGTGTATATTAAACCATCAGCGGAACACACTCTCCTCACTTATACTGTTCACCTGGTAACATGACCCGTGTCTATTAAACCATCAGGGGAAAGCACTCTCCTCACTTATACTGTTCACCTGGTAACATGTCCCGTGTACATTAAACCATCAGCGGAACACACTCTCCTCACTTATACTGTTCACCTGGTAACATGACCCGTGTATGTTAAACCATCAGGGGAAAGCACTCTCCTCACTTATACTGTTCACCTGGTGACATGTCCCGGGTATGTTAAAAAATCAGGGGAACTCACTCTCCTCACTTATACTGTTCACCTGGTATCATGTCCTGTGTATATTAAACCAACAAGGGAACACACTCTCCTCACGTATACTGTTCACCTGGTAACATGACCCGTGTATATTAAACCATCAGCGGAACACACTCTCCTCACTTATACTGTTCACCTGGTAACATGACCCGTGTATATTAAACCATCAGGGGAACACCCTCTCCTCACTTATACTGTTCACCTGGTAACATGACCCGTGTATATTAAACCATCAGCGGAACACACTCTTCTCACTTATACTGTTCAACTGGTAACATGACCCGTGTATATTAAACCATCAGGGGAAAGCACTCTCCTCACTTATACTGTTCACCTGGTAACATGACCCGTGCATATTAAACCATCAGGGGAAAGCACTCTCCGCACTTATACTGTTCACCTGGTAACATGTCCCGTGTATATTAAACCATCAGCGGAACACACTCTCCTCACTTATACTGTTCACCTGGTAACATGACCCGTGTATATTAAACCATCAGGGGAAAGCACTCTCCTCACTTATACTGTTCACCTGGTAACATGTCCTGTGTATATTAAACCATCAGCGGAACACACTCTCCTCACTTATACTGTTCACCTGGTAACATGACCCGTGTCTATTAAACCATCAGGGGAAAGCACTCTCCTCACTTATACTGTTCACCTGGTAACATGTCCTGTGTATATTAAACCATCAGTGGAACACACTCTCCTCACTTATACTGTTCACCTGGTAACATGACCCGTGTATGTTAAACCATCAGGGGAAAGCACTCTCCTCACTTATACTGTTCACCTGGTGACATGTCCCGGGTATGTTAAAAAATCAGGGGAACTCACTCTCCTCACTTATACTGTTCACCTGGTATCATGTCCTGTGTATATTAAACCAACAGGGGAACACACTCTCCTCACGTATACTGTTCACCTGGTAACATGCCCCGTGCGTGTTAAACAATCAGGGGAACACACTCCCCTCACTTATACTGTTCACCTGGTAACATGTCCCGTGTATACTAAACGATCAGGGGAACACACTCTCCTCACTTATACTGTTCACCTGGGAACATGTCCCGTGTATATTAAACCATCAGGGGAACACACTCTCCTCACTTATACTGTTAGCTGGTATCATGTCCCGTGTGTATTAAACCATCAGGGGAACACACTCTCCTCACTTACACTGTTCACCTGGTGACATGTCCCGTGTATATTAAACCATCAGGGGAAAGCACTCTCCTCAATTATACTGTTCACCTGGGAACATGTCCCGTGTATATTAAACCATCAGGGGAATAAATTCTCCTCACTTATACTGTTCGCCTGGTAACATGACCCGTGTATATTAAACCATCAGGGGAAAGCACTCTCCTCACATATACTGTTCACCTGGTAACATGTCTCTTGTATATTAAACCATCAGGGGAACACACTCTCCTCACTTACACTGTTCGCCTGGTAACATGTCGCGTGTATATTAAACCATCAGGGCAACACACTCTCCTCACATATACTGTTCACCTGGTAACATGTCTCGTGTATATTAAACCATCAGGGCAACACACTCTCCTCACATATACTGTTCACCTGGTAACATGTCTCTTGTATATTAAACCATCAGGGGAACACACTCTCCTCACTTATACTGTTCACCTGGTAACATGTCGCGTGTATATTGAACCATCAGGGCAACACACTCTCCTCACATATAATGTTCACCTGGTAACATGTCCCGTGTGTATTAAACAATCAGGGGAACACACTCTCTTCACTTATAATGTTCACCTGGTAACATGTCCCGTGTATATTAAACCATCAGGGGAACACACTCACCTCACTTATACTGTTCACCTGGTAACATGTCCCGAGCGTATTAAACAATGAGGGGAACACACTCTCCTCACTTCTACTGTTCACCTGGTAACATGTCCCGTGTGCATTAAAAAATCAGGGGAACACACTCTCCTCACTTATACTGTTCATCTGGTAACATGTCCCGTGTATATTAAACCATCAGGGAAACACACTCTCCTCATTTATACTGTTCATCTGGTAACATGTCCCGTGTATATTAAACCATCAGGGGAAAACATTCTCCTCATTATACTGTTCACCTGGTAACATGTCCCGTGTGTATTAAACAATCAGGGGAACACACTCTCCTCACTTATACTGTTCACCTGGTAACATGTCCCATGTATATGAAACCATCAGGGGAACACACTCTCCTCACTTATACTGTTCACCTGGTAACATGTCCTGTGTATATTAAACCATCAGGGGAACACACTCTCCTCACTTATACTGTTCACCTGGTAACATGTCCCGTGTGCATTAAAAAATCTTGGGAACACTCTCTCCTCACTTATACTGTTCATCTGGTAACATGTCCCGTGTATATTAAACCATCAGGGGAACACACTCTCCTCATTTATACTGTTCATCTGGTAACATGTCCCGTGTATATTAAACCATCAGGGGAATACACTCACCTCACTTATACTGTTCATCTGGTAACATGTCCCGTGTATATTAAACCATCAGGGGAACACACTCACCTCACTTATACTGTTCACCTGGTAACATGTCGCGTGTATATTAAACCATCAGGGCAACACACTCTCCTCACATATATTGTTCACCTGGTGACATGTCCCGTGCGTATTAAACAATCAGGGGAACACACTCTCCTCACTTGTACTTTTCACCTAGTGACATGTCCTGTGTATATTAAACCATCAGGGGAACACACTCTCCTCACTTATACTCTTCACCAGGTAACATGTCCTGTGAATATTAAACCATCAGGGGAACACACTCTCCTCACATATACTGTTCACCTGGTAACATGTCCCGTGTGAATTAAACAATCGGGGAACACACTCTCCTCACTTATACTGTTCACCTGGTAACATGTCCTGTGTCTATTAAACCATCAGGGGAACACACTCTCCTCACTTATACTGTTTACCTGGTAACATATCCTGTGTATGTTAAACCATCAGGGGCACACACTCTCCTCACTTATACTCTTCACCTGGTAACATGTCCCGTGTGTATTAAACCATGAGGGGAACACACTCTCCTCACTTATACTGTTCACCTGGTAACATGTCCCGTGTATATTAAACCATCAGGGGAACACACTCTCCTCACTTATACTGTTCACCTGGTGACATGTCCCGTGTATATTAAACCATCAGGGGAACACACTCTCCTCACTTCTACTCTTCACCTGGTGACACATCCCGTCAGTATTAAACAATCATTGGATCACACTCTCCTCACTTATACTGTTGACCTGGTAACATGTCCCGGGTGTATTAAAGCATCAGGGGAACACAGTCTCCTCACTTATACTGTTCACCTGGTAACATGTGCCGTGTATATTAAACCATCAGGGGAACACATTCTCCTCACTTATACTGTTCACCTGCTAACATGTGCCGTGTATATTAAACAATCAGGGGAACACATTCTCCTCACTTATACTGTTCACCTGCTAACATGTGCCGTGTATATTAAACCATCAGGGGAATACAGTCTCCTCACTTATACTGTTCACCTGGTAACATGTCCCGTGCGTGTTAACCATCAGGGAAACACACTCTCCTCACTCATACTGTTCACCTGGTGACATGTCCCGTGCGTACTAAACAATCAGGGTAACAATCTCTCCTCACTTATACTGTTCACCTGGCAACATGTCACGTGTATACTAAACGATCAGGGGAACACACTCTCCTCACTTATACTGTTCACCTGGGAACATGTCCCGTGTATATTAAACCATCAGGGGAAAGCACTCTCCTCACTTATACTGTTCACCTGGTAACATGTCCCGAGTATATTAAACCATCAGGGGAAAGCACTCTCCTCACTTATACTGTTCACCTGGTGACATGTCCTGTGTATACTAAACGATCAGGGGAACACACTCTCCTCACTTATACTGTTCACCTGGGAACATGTCCCGTGTATATTAAACCATCAGGGGAACACATTCTCCTCACTTAAACTGTTCACCTGGTAACAAGTCCCATGTATATTAAACCATCAGGGGAACACACTCTCCTCACTTAAACTGTTCACCTGGTAACAAGTCCCATGTATATTAAACCATCAGGGGAACACACTCTCCTCACTTATACTGTTCACCTGGTAACATGTCCCGTGTACATAAAACAATCAGGGGAACACACTCTCTTCACTTATGCTGTTCACCTGGTAACATGTCCCGCGTATATTAAAACATCAGGGGAACACACTCTCCTCACTGATACAGTTCACCTGGTAACATGTCCCGTGTGTATTAAAGCATCAGGGGAACACAGTCTCCTCACTTATACTGTTCACCAGGTAACATGTCCCGTGAGTATTAAACAATCAGGGGAACACACTCTCCTCACTTATACTGTTCACCTGGTAACATGTCCTGTGTATATTAAACCATCAGGGGAACACATTCTCCTCACTTATACTGTTCACCTGCTAACATGTCCCGTGTATATTAAACAATCAGGGGAATACAGTCTCCTCACTTATACAGTTCACCTGGTAACATGTCCCGTGTATGTTAAACCATCAGGGGAACACATTCTCCTCACTTATACTGTTCACCTGCTAACATGTCCCGT
The DNA here is from genome assembly GCF_036365525.1 of Heterodontus francisci. NCBI lineage: Eukaryota > Metazoa > Chordata > Chondrichthyes > Heterodontiformes > Heterodontidae > Heterodontus > Heterodontus francisci. The sequence goes on along the minus strand of NW_027140739.1, from coordinate 1,210,889 downwards.
GTGTACTAAAGCATCAGGGGAACACAGTCTCCTCACTTATACTGTTCACCAGGGAACATGTCCCGTGTATATTTAACAATCAGGGGAACACACTCTCCTCACTGATACTGTTCACCTGGTAACATGTCCCATGTATATTAAACCATCAGGGGAATACAGTCTCCTCACTTAACCTGTTCAACTGGTAACATGACCCGTGCATATTAAACCATCAGCGGAACACACTCTCCTCACTTATACTGTTCACCTGGTAACATGACCCGTGTATATTAAACCATCAGGGGAAAGCACTCTCCTCACTTATACTGTTCACCTGGTAACATGACCCGTGTATATTAAACCATCAGGGGAAAGCACTCTCCGCACTTATACTGTTCACCTGGTAACATGTCCCGTGTATATTAAACCATCAGCGGAACACACTCTCCTCACTTATACTGTTCACCTGGTAACATGACCCGTGTATATTAAACCATCAGGGGAAAGCACTCTCCTCACTTATACTGTTCACCTGGGAACATGTCCCGTGTATATTAAACCATCAGCGGAACACACTCTCCTCACTTATACTGTTCACCTGGTAACATGTCCCGTGCATATTAAACCATTAGGGGAACACACTCTCCTCACTTATACTGTTCACCTGGTAACATGTCCCGTGCGTGTTAAACAATCAGGGGAACACAGTCCCCTCACTTATACTGTTCACCTGGTAACATGTCCCGTGCATATTAAACCATCAGGGGAACACACTCTCCTCACTTATACTGTTCACCTGGTAACATGTCCCGTGCGTGTTAAACAATCAGGGGAATACACTCTCCTCACTTATACTGATCACCTGGTGACATGTCCCGGGTATATTAAAAAATCAGGGGAACTCTCTCTCCTCACTTATACTGTTCACCTGGTATCATGTCCTGTGTATATTAAACCAACAGGGGAACACACTCTCCTCACTTATACTGTTCACCTGGTAACATGTCCCGTGCGTGTTAAACAATCAGGGGAACACAGTCCCCTCACTTATACTGTTCACCTGGTGACATGTCCCGTGCGTACTCAACAATCAGGGTAACAATCTCTCCTCACTTATACTGTTCACCTGGCAACATGTCACGTGTATACTAAACGATCAGGGGAACACACTCTCCTCACTTATACTGTTCACCTGGGAACATGTCCCGTGTATATTAAACCATCAGGGGAACACACTCTCCTCACTTAAACTGTTCACCTGGTAACATGTCCCGTGTATATTAAACCATCAGCGGAACACACTCTCCTCACTTATACTGTTCACCTGGTAACATGTCCCGTGTATATTAAACCATCAGGGGAAAGCACTCTCCTCACTTATACTGTTCACCTGGTAACATGTCCCGTGCATATTAAACCATCAGGGGAATACACTCTCCTCACTTATACTGATCACCTGGTGACATGTCCCGGGTATATTAAAAAATCAGGGGAACTCACTCTCCTCACTTATACTGTTCACCTGGTATCATGTCCTGTGTATATTAAACCAACAGGGGAACACACTCTCCTCACTTATACTGTTCACCTGGTAACATGTCCCGTGCGTGTTAAACCATCAGGGGAAAACACTGTCCTCACTTATACTGTTCACCTGGTAACATGTCCCGTGCGTGTTAAACCATCAGGGGAAAACACTCTCCTCACTTATACTGTTCACCTGGTAACATGTCCCGTGCGTGTTAAACCATCAGGGGAAAACACTCTCCTCACTTATACTGTTCACCTGGTGACATGTCCCGTGCGTACTAAACAATCAGGGTAACAATGTCTCTTCACTTATACTGTTCACCTGGCAACATGTCACGTGTATACTAAACGATCAGGGGAACACACTCTCCTCACTTATACTGTTCACCTGGGAACATGTCCCGTGTATATTAAACCATCAGGGGAACACACTCTCCTCACTTAAACTGTTCACCTGGTAACAAGTCCCATGTATATTAAAACAATCAGGGGAACACACTCTCTTCACTTATACAGTTCACCTGGTAACATGTCCCGGGTGTATTAAAGCATCAGGGGAACACAGTCTCCTCACTTATACTGTTCACCAGGTAACATGTCCCGTGAGTATTAAACAATCAGGGGAACACACTCTCCTCACTTATACTGTTCACCTACTAACATGTCCCGTGTATATTAAACCATCAGGGGAATACAGTCTCCTCACTTATACTGTTCACCTGGTAACATGTCCCGTGTATATTAAACCATCAGGGGAACACACTCTCCTCACTTATACTGTTCGCCTGGTAACATGACCCGTGTATATTAAACCATCAGGGGAAAGCAATCTCCTCACTTATACTGTTCACCTGGTAACATGTCCCGTGTATATTAAACCATCAGGGGAATACAGTCTCCTCACTTAACCTGTTCACCTGGTAACATGACCCGTGTATATTAAACCATCAGCGGAACACACTCTCCTCACTTATACTGTTCACCTGGTAACATGACCCGTGTATATTAAACCATCAGGGGAACACCCTCTCCTCACTTATACTGTTCACCTGGTAACATGACCCGTGTATATTAAACCATCAGCGGAACACACTCTTCTCACTTATACTGTTCAACTGGTAACATGACCCGTGTATATTAAACCATCAGGGGAAAGCACTCTCCTCACTTATACTGTTCACCTGGTAACATGACCCGTGCATATTAAACCATCAGGGGAAAGCACTCTCCGCACTTATACTGTTCACCTGGTAACATGTCCCGTGTATATTAAACCATCAGCGGAACACACTCTCCTCACTTATACTGTTCACCTGGTAACATGACCCGTGTATATTAAACCATCAGGGGAAAGCACTCTCCTCACTTATACTGTTCACCTGGTAACATGTCCTGTGTATATTAAACCATCAGCGGAACACACTCTCCTCACTTATACTGTTCACCTGGTAACATGACCCGTGTCTATTAAACCATCAGGGGAAAGCACTCTCCTCACTTATACTGTTCACCTGGTAACATGTCCTGTGTATATTAAACCATCAGCGGAACACACTCTCCTCACTTATACTGTTCACCTGGTAACATGACCCGTGCATGTTAAACCATCAGATGAAAGCACTCTCCTCACTTATACTGTTCACCTGGTGACATGTCCCGGGTATGTTAAAAAATCAGGGGAACTCACTCTCCTCACTTATACTGTTCACCTGGTATCATGTCCTGTGTATATTAAACCAACAGGGGAACACACTCTCCTCACGTATACTGTTCACCTGGTAACATGCCCCGTGCGTGTTAAACAATCAGGGGAACACACTCCCCTCACTTATACTGTTCACCTGGTAACATGTCCCGTGTATACTAAACGATCAGGGGAACACACTCTCCTCACTTATACTGTTCACCTGGGAACATGTCCCGTGTATATTAAACCATCAGGGGAACACACTCTCCTCACTTATACTGTTAGCTGGTATCATGTCCCGTGTGTATTAAACCATCAGGGGAACACACTCTCCTCACTTACACTGTTCACCTGGTGACATGTCCCGTGTATATTAAACCATCAGGGGAAAGCACTCTCCTCAATTATACTGTTCACCTGGGAACATGTCCCGTGTATATTAAACCATCAGGGGAATACATTCTCCTCACTTATACTGTTCGCCTGGTAACATGACCCGTGTATATTAAACCATCAGGGGAAAGCACTCTCCTCACTTATACTGTTCACCTGGTAACATGTCCCGTGTATATTAAACCATCAGGGGAATACAGTCTCCTCACTTAACCTGTTCACCTGGTAACATGACCCGTGTATATTAAACCATCAGCGGAACACACTCTCCTCACTTATACTGTTCACCTGGTAACATGACCCGTGTATATTAAACCATCAGGGGAACACCCTCTCCTCACTTATACTGTTCACCTGGTAACATGACCCGTGTATATTAAACCATCAGCGGAACACACTCTTCTCACTTATACTGTTCACCTGGTAACATGACCCGTGTATATTAAAACAATCAGGGGAAAGCACTCTCCTCACTTATACTGTTCACCTGGTAACATGACCCGTGCATATTAAACCATCAGGGGAAAGCACTCTCCGCACTTATACTGTTCACCTGGTAACATGTCCCGTGTATATTAAACCATCAGCGGAACACACTCTCCTCACTTATACTGTTCACCTGGTAACATGAACCGTGTATATTAAACCATCAGGGGATGCACTCTCCTCACTTATACTGTTCACCTGGTAACATGTCCTGTGTATATTAAACCATCAGCGGAACACACTCTCCTCACTTATACTGTTCACCTGGTAACATGACCCGTGTCTATTAAACCATCAGGGGAAAGCACTCTCCTCACTTATACTGTTCACCTGGTAACATGTCCCGTGTATATTAAACCATCAGCGGAACACACTCTCCTCACTTATAGTGTTCACCTGGTAACATGACCCGTGTATGTTAAACCATCAGGGGAAAGCACTCTCCTCACTTATACTGTTCACCTGGTGACATGTCCCGGGTATGTTAAAAAATCAGGGGAACTCACTCTCCTCACTTATACTGTTCACCTGGTATCATGTCCTGTGTATATTAAACCAACAAGGGAACACACTCTCCTCACGTATACTGTTCACCTGGTAACATGACCCGTGTATATTAAACCATCAGCGGAACACACTCTCCTCACTTATACTGTTCACCTGGTAACATGACCCGTGTATATTAAACCATCAGGGGAACACCCTCTCCTCACTTATACTGTTCACCTGGTAACATGACCCGTGTATATTAAACCATCAGCGGAACACACTCTTCTCACTTATACTGTTCAACTGGTAACATGACCCGTGTATATTAAACCATCAGGGGAAAGCACTCTCCTCACTTATACTGTTCACCTGGTAACATGACCCGTGCATATTAAACCATCAGGGGAAAGCACTCTCCGCACTTATACTGTTCACCTGGTAACATGTCCCGTGTATATTAAACCATCAGCGGAACACACTCTCCTCACTTATACTGTTCACCTGGTAACATGACCCGTGTATATTAAACCATCAGGGGAAAGCACTCTCCTCACTTATACTGTTCACCTGGTAACATGTCCTGTGTATATTAAACCATCAGCGGAACACACTCTCCTCACTTATACTGTTCACCTGGTAACATGACCCGTGTCTATTAAACCATCAGGGGAAAGCACTCTCCTCACTTATACTGTTCACCTGGTAACATGTCCTGTGTATATTAAACCATCAGCGGAACACACTCTCCTCACTTATACTGTTCACCTGGTAACATGACCCGTGTATGTTAAACCATCAGGGGAAAGCACTCTCCTCACTTATACTGTTCACCTGGTGACATGTCCCGGGTATGTTAAAAAATCAGGGGAACTCACTCTCCTCACTTATACTGTTCACCTGGTATCATGTCCTGTGTATATTAAACCAACAGGGGAACACACTCTCCTCACGTATACTGTTCACCTGGTAACATGCCCCGTGCGTGTTAAACAATCAGGGGAACACACTCCCCTCACTTATACTGTTCACCTGGTAACATGTCCCGTGTATACTAAACGATCAGGGGAACACACTCTCCTCACTTATACTGTTCACCTGGGAACATGTCCCGTGTATATTAAACCATCAGGGGAACACACTCTCCTCACTTATACTGTTAGCTGGTATCATGTCCCGTGTGTATTAAACCATCAGGGGAACACACTCTCCTCACTTACACTGTTCACCTGGTGACATGTCCCGTGTATATTAAACCATCAGGGGAAAGCACTCTCCTCAATTATACTGTTCACCTGGGAACATGTCCCGTGTATATTAAACCATCAGGGGAATACATTCTCCTCACTTATACTGTTCGCCTGGTAACATGACCCGTGTATATTAAACCATCAGGGGAAAGCACTCTCCTCACTTATACTGTTCACCTGGTAACATGTCCCGTGTATATTAAACCATCAGGGGAACACCCTCTCCTCACTTATACTGTTCACCTGGTAACATGACCCGTGTATATTAAACCATCAGCGGAACACACTCTTCTCACATATACTGTTCACCTTGTAACATGACCCGTGTATATTAAACCATCAGGGAAAAGCACTCTCCTCACTTATACTGTTCACCTGGTAACATGACCCGTGCATATTAAACCATCAGGGGAAAGCACTCTCCGCACTTATACTGTTCACCTGGTAACATGTCCCGTGTATATTAAACCATCAGCGGAACACACTCTCCTCACTTATACTGTTCACCTGGTAACATGACCCGTGTATATTAAACCATCAGGGGAAAGCACTCTCCTCACTTATACTGTTCACCTGGTAACATGTCCTGTGTATATTAAACCATCAGCGGAACACACTCTCCTCACTTATACTGTTCACCTGGTAACATGACCCGTGTCTATTAAACCATCAGGGGAAAGCACTCTCCTCACTTATACTGTTCACCTGGTAACATGTCCCGTGTATATTAAACCATCAGCGGAACACACTCTCCTCACTTATACTGTTCACCTGGTAACATGACCCGTGTATGTTAAACCATCAGGGGAAAGCACTCTCCTCACTTATACTGTTCACCTGGTGACATGTCCCGGGTATGTTAAAAAATCAGGGGAACTCACTCTCCTCACTTATACTGTTCACCTGGTATCATGTCCTGTGTATATTAAACCAACAGGGGAACACACTCTCCTCACGTATACTGTTCACCTGGTAACATGCCCCGTGCGTGTTAAACAATCAGGGGAACACACTCCCCTCACTTATACTGTTCACCTGGTAACATGTCCCGTGTATACTAAACGATCAGGGGAACACACTCTCCTCACTTATACTGTTCACCTGGGAACATGTCCCGTGTATATTAAACCATCAGGGGAACACACTCTCCTCACTTATACTGTTAGCTGGTATCATGTCCCGTGTGTATTAAACCATCAGGGGAACACACTCTCCTCACTTACACTGTTCACCTGGTGACATGTCCCGTGTATATTAAACCATCAGGGGAAAGCACTCTCCTCAATTATACTGTTCACCTGGGAACATGTCCCGTGTATATTAAACCATCAGGGGAATACATTCTCCTCACTTATACTGTTCACCTGGTAACATGAGCCGTGTATATTAAACCATCAGGGGAAAGCACTCTCCTCACTTATACTGTTCACCTGGTAACATGTCCCGTGTACATAAAACAATCAGGGGAACACACTCTCCTCACTTATACTGTTCACCTGGTAACATGTCCCGCGTATATTAAAACATCAGGGGAACACACTCTCCTCACTTATACTCTTCACCTGGTGACACATCCCGTCAGTATTAAACAATCAGGGGAACACACTCTCCTCACTTATACAGTTCACCTGGTAACATGTCCCGGGTGTATTAAAGCATCAGGGGAACACAGTCTCCTCACTTATACTGTTCACCTGGTAACATGTCCCGCGTATATTAAAACATCAGGGGAACACACTCTCCTCACTTATACTCTTCACCTGGTGACACATCCCGTCAGTATTAAACAATCAGGGGAACACACTCTCCTCACTTATACTCTTCACCAGGTAACATGTCCCGTGAGTATTAAACAATCAGGGGAACACACTCTCCTCACTTATACTGTTCACCTGGTAACATGTCCCGTGTATATTAAACCATCAGGGGAACACACTCTCCTCACTTATACTGTTCACCTAGTAACACGTCCCGTGTGTATTAAACCATCAGGGGAACACACTCTCCTCACTTATACTGTTCGCCTGGTAACATGACCCGTGTATATTAAACCATCAGCGGAACACACTCTCCTCACTTATACTGTTCACCTGGTAACATGACCCGTGTATGTTAAACCATCAGGGGAAAGCACTCTCCTCACTTATACTGTTCACCTGGTGACATGTCCCGGGTATGTTAAAAAATCAGGGGAACTCACTCTCCTCACTTATACTGTTCACCTGGTATCATGTCCTGTGTATATTAAACCAACAGGGGAACACACTCTCCTCACGTATACTGTTCACCTGGTAACATGCCGCGTGCGTGTTAAACAATCAGGGGAACACACTCCCCTCACTTATACTGTTCACCTGGTAACATGTCCCGTGTATACTAAACGATCAGGGGAACACACTCTCCTCACTTATACTGTTCACCTGGGAACATGTCCCGTGTATATTAAACCATCAGGGGAACACACTCTCCTCACTTATACTGTTAGCTGGTATCATGTCCCGTGTGTATTAAACCATCAGGGGAACACACTCTCCTCACTTACACTGTTCACCTGGTGACATGTCCCGTGTATATTAAACCATCAGGGGAAAGCACTCTCCTCAATTATACTGTTCACCTGGGAACATGTCCCGTGTATATTAAACCATCAGGGGAATACATTCTCCTCACTTATACTGTTCACCTGGTAACATGAGCCGTGTATATTAAACCATCAGGGGAAAGCACTCTCCTCACTTATACTGTTCACCTGGTAACATGTCCCGTGTACATAAAACAATCAGGGGAACACACTCTCCTCACTTATACTGTTCACCTGGTAACATGTCCCGCGTATATTAAAACATCAGGGGAACACACTCTCCTCACTTATACTCTTCACCTGGTGACACATCCCGTCAGTATTAAACAATCAGGGGAACACACTCTCCTCACTTATACAGTTCACCTGGTAACATGTCCCGGGTGTATTAAAGCATCAGGGGAACACAGTCTCCTCACTTATACTGTTCACCTGGTAACATGTCCCGCGTATATTAAAACATCAGGGGAACACACTCTCCTCACTTATACTCTTCACCTGGTGACACATCCCGTCAGTATTAAACAATCAGGGGAACACACTCTCCTCACTTATACTCTTCACCAGGTAACATGTCCCGTGAGTATTAAACAATCAGGGGAACACACTCTCCTCACTTATACTGTTCACCTGGTAACATGTCCCGTGTATATTAAACCATCAGGGGAACACACTCTCCTCACTTATACTGTTCACCTAGTAACACGTCCCGTGTGTATTAAACCATCAGGGGAACACACTCTCCTCACTTATACTGTTCGCCTGGTAACATGACCCGTGTATATTAAACCATCAGGGGAACACACTATCCTCACTTATACTGTTCACCTGGTAACATGTCCCATGTATATTAAACCATCAGGGGAATACAGTCTCCTCACTTAACCTGTTCACCTGGTAACATGACCCGTGTATATTAAACCATCAGCGGAACACACTCTCCTCACTTATACTGTTCACCTGGTAACATGACCCGTGTATATTAAACCATCAGGGGAAAGCACTCTCCTCACTTATACTGTTCACCTGGTAACATGACCCGTGTATATTAAACCATCAGGGGAAAGCACTCTCCGCACTTATACTGTTCACCTGGTAACATGTCCCGTGTATATTAAACCATCAGCGGAACACACTCTCCTCACTTATACTGTTCACCTGGTAACATGACCCGTGTCTATTAAACCATCAGGGGAAGGCACTCTCCTCACTTATACTGTTCACCTGGTAACATGTCCCGTGTATATTAAAACATCAGGGGAAAGCACTCTCCTCACTTATACTGTTCACCTGGTGACATGTCCCGGGTCTATTAAAAAATCAGGGGAACTCACTCTCCTCACTTATACTGTTCACCTGGTAACATGTCCCGTGCGTGTTAAACAATCAGGGGAACACACTCCCCTCACTTATACTGTTCACCTGGTATCATGTCCTGTGTATATTAAACCAACAGGGGAACACACTCTCCTCACGTATACTGTTCACCTGGTAACATGTCCCGTGCGTGTTAAACAATCAGGGGAACACACTCCCCTCACTTATACTGTTCACCTGGTAACATGTCCCGTGTGTGTTAAACCATCAGGGGAACACACTCTCCTCACTTATACTGTTCACCTGGTGACATGTCCCGTGCGTACTAAACAATCAGGGTAACAATCTCTCCTCACTTATACTGTTCACCTGGCAACATGTCCCGTGTATACTAAACGATCAGGGGAACACACTCTCCTCACTTATACTGTTCACCTGGGAACATGTCCGGTGTATATTAAACCATCAGGGGAACACACTCTCCTCACTTATACTGTTAGCTGGTATCATGTCCCGTGTGTATTAAACCATCAGGGGAACACAATCTCCTCACTTACACTGTTCACCTGGTGACATGTCCCGTGTATATTAAACCTTCAGGGGAAAGCACTCTCCTCAATTATACTTTTCACCTGGGAACATGTCCCGTGTATATTAAACCATCAGGGGAATACATTCTCCTCACTTATACTGTTCACCTGGTAACATGACCCGTGTATATTAAACCATCAGGGGAAAGCACTCTCCTCACTTATACTGTTCACCTGGTAACATGTCCCGTGTATATTCAACCATCAGCGGAACACACTCTCCTCACTTATAGTGTTCACCTGGTAACATGACCCGTGTATATTAAACCATCAGGGGAAAGCACTCTCCTCACTTATACTGTTCACCTGAGAACATGTCCCGTGTATATTAAACCATCAGCGGAACACACTCTCCTCACTTATACTGTTCACCTGGTAACATGACCTGTGTCTATTAAACCATCAGGGGAAAGCACTCTCCTCACTTATACTGTTCACCTGGTAACATGTCCCGTGTATATTAAACCATCAGCGGAACACACTCTCCTCACTTATACTGTTCACCTGGTAACATGACCCGTGTATATTAAACCATCAGGGGAAAGCACTCTCCTCACTTATACTGTTCACCTGGTGACATGTCCCGGGTATATTAAAAAATCAGGGGAACTCACTCTCCTCACTTATACTGTTCACCTGGTATCATGTCCTGTGTATATTAAACCAACAAGGTAACACACTCTCCTCACGTATACTGTTCACCTGGTAACATGTCCCGTGCGTGTTAAACAATCAGGGGAACACACTCCCCTCACTTATACTGTTCACCTGGTAACATGTCCCGTGTGTGTTAAACCATCAGGGGAACACACTCTCCTCACTTATACTGTTCACCTGGTGACATGTCCCGTGCGTACTAAACAATCAGGGTAACAATCTCTCCTCACTTATACTGTTCACCTGGCAACATGTCCCGTGTATACTAAACGATCAGGGGAACACACTCTCCTCACTTATACTGTTCACCTGGGAACATGTCCCGTGTATATTAAACCATCAGGGGAACACCCTCTCCTCACTTATACTGTTCACCTGGTATCATGTCCCGTGTGTATTAAACCATCAGGGGAACACACTCTCCTCACTTATACTGTTCACCTGGTAACATGTCCTGTGTATATTAAACCATTTAGGGGAACACATTCTCCTCACTTATACTGTTCACCTGGTAACATGTCCCGGGTGTATTAAAGCATCAGGGGAACACACTCTCCTCACTTATACTGTTCACCTGGTAACATGTCCCGTGAGTATTAAACAATCAGGGGAACACACTCTCCTCACTTATACTGTTCACCTGGTAACATGTCCCGCGTATATTAAAACATCAGGGGAACACACTCTCCTCACTTATACTCTTCACCTGGTGACACATCCCGTCAGTATAAAACAATCAGGGGAACACACTCTCCTCACTTATACAGTTCACCTGGTAACATGTCCCGGGTGTATTAAAGCATCAGGGGAACACAGTCTCCTCACTTATACTGTTCACCTGGTAACATGTCCCGCGTATATTAAAACATCAGGGGAACACACTCTCCTCACTTATACTCTTCACCTGGTGACACATCCCGTCAGTATTAAACAATCAGGGGAACACACTCTCCTCACTTATACTGTTCACCAGCTAACATGTCCCGTGAGTATTAAACAATCAGGGGAACACACTCTCCTCACTTATACTGTTCACCTGGTAACATGTCCCGTGTATATTAAACCATCAGGGGAACACACTCTCCTCACTTATACTGTTCACCTGGTAACACGTCCCGTGTGTATTAAACCATCAGGGGAACACACTCTCCTCACTTATACTGTTCGCCTGGTAACATGACCCGTGTATATTAAACCATCAGGGGAACACACTATCCTCACTTATACTGTTCACCTGGTAACATGTCCCATGTATATTAAACCATCAGGGGAATACAGTCTCCTCACTTAACCTGTTCACCTGGTAACATGACCCGTGTATATTAAACCATCAGCGGAACACACTCTCCTCACTTATACTGTTCACCTGGTAACATGACCCGTGTATATTAAACCATCAGGGGAAAGCACTCTCCTCACTTATACTGTTCACCTGGTAACATGACCCGTGTATATTAAACCATCAGGGGAAAGCACTCTCCGCACTTATACTGTTCACCTGGTAACATGTCCCGTGTATTTTAAACCATCAGCGGAACACACTCTCCTCACTTATACTGTTCACCTGGTAACATGACCCGTGTATATTAAACCATCAGGGGAAAGCACTCTCCTCACTTATACTGTTCACCTGGTGACATGTCCCGGGTATATTAAAAAATCAGGGGAACTCACTCTCCTCACTTATACTGTTCACCTGGTATCATGTCCTGTGTATATTAAACCAACAAGGTAACACACTCTCCTCACGTATACTGTTCACCTGGTAACATGTCCCGTGCGTGTTAAACAATCAGGGGAACACACTCCCCTCACTTATACTGTTCACCTGGTAACATGTCCCGTGTGTGTTAAACCATCAGGGGAACACACTCTCCTCACTTATACTGTTCACCTGGTGACATGTCCCGTGCGTACTAAACAATCAGGGTAACAATCTCTCCTCACTTATACTGTTCACCTGGCAACATGTCCCGTGTATACTAAACGATCAGGGGAACACACTCTCCTCACTTATCCTGTTCACCTGGGAACATCTCCCGTGTATATTAAACCATCAGGGGAACACACTCTCCTCACTTATACTGTTAGCTGGTATCATGTCCCGTGTGTATTAAACCATCAGGGGAACACAATCTCCTCACTTACACTGTTCACCTGGTGACATGTCCCGTGTATATTAAACCTTCAGGGGAAAGCACTCTCCTCAATTATACTGTTCACCTGGGAACATGTCCCGTGTATATTAAACCATCAGGGGAATACATTCTCCTCACTTATACTGTTCACCTGGTAACATGACCCGTGTATATTAAACCATCAGGGGAAAGCACTCTCCTCACTTATACTGTTCACCTGGTAACATGTCCCGTGTATATTAAACCATCAGCGGAACACACTCTCCTCACTTATAGTGTTCACCTGGTAACATGACCCGTGTATATTAAACCATCAGGGGAAAGCACTCTCCTCACTTATAATGTTCACCTGGGACCATGTCCCGTGTATATTAAACCATCAGCGGAACACACTCTCCTCACTTATACTGTTCACCTGGTAACATGACCTGTGTCTATTAAACCATCAGGGGAAAGCACTCTCCTCACTTATACTGTTCACCTGGTAACATGTCCCGTGTATATTAAACCATCAGCGGAACACACTCTCCTCACTTATACTGTTCACCTGGTAACATGACCCGTGTATATTAAACCATCAGGGGAAAGCACTCTCCTCACTTATACTGTTCACCTGGTGACATGTCCCGGGTATATTAAAAAATCAGGGGAACTCACTCTCCTCACTTATACTGTTCACCTGGTATCATGTCCTGTGTATATTAAACCAACAAGGTAACACACTCTCCTCACGTATACTGTTCACCTGGTAACATGTCCCGTGCGTGTTAAACAATCAGGGGAACACACTCCCCTCACTTATACTGTTCACCTGGTAACATGTCCCGTGTGTGTTAAACCATCAGGGGAACACACTCTCCTCACTTATACTGTTCACCTGGTGACATGTCCCGTGCGTACTAAACAATCAGGGTAACAATCTCTCCTCACTTATACTGTTCACCTGGCAACATGTCCCGTGTATACTAAACGATCAGGGGAACACACTCTCCTCACTTATACTGTTCACCTGGGAACATGTCCCGTGTATATTAAACCATCAGGGGAACACCCTCTCCTCACTTATACTGTTCACCTGGTATCATGTCCCGTGTGTATTAAACCATAAGGGGAACACACTCTCCTCACTTATACTGTTCACCTGGTAACATGTCCTGTGTATATTAAACCATTTAGGGGAACACATTCTCCTCACTTATACTGTTCACCTGGTAACATGTCCCGGGTGTATTAAAGCATCAGGGGAACTCACTCTCCTCACTTATACTGTTCACCTGGTAACATGTCCCGTGTGTATTAAACAATCAGGGGAACACACTCTCCTCACTTATACTGTTCACCTGGTAACATGTCCCGTGAGTATTAAACAATCAGGGGAACACACTCTCCTCACTTACACTGTTCACCTGGTAAAATGTCCCGTGTATATTAAACCATCAGGGGAAAACACTCTCCTCACTTATACTGTTCACCTGGTAACATGTCCCGGGTGTATTAAAGCATCAGGGGAACACACTCTCCTCACTTATACTGTTCACCTGGTAACATGTCCCGTGAGTATTAAACAATCAGGGGAACACACTCTCCTCACTTATACTGTTCACCTGGTAACACGTCCCGTGTGTATTAAACGATCAGGAGAACACACTCTCCTCACTTATACTGTTCGCCTGGTAACGTGTCCCGTGTATATTTAACAATCAGGGGAAAACACTCTGCTCACTTAAAATGTTCACCTGGTAACATGTACCGTGTATATTAAACCATCAGGGGAACACATTCTCCTCACTTATACTGTTCGCCTGGTAACGTGTCCCGTGTGTATTAAAACATCAGGGGAATACAGTCTCCTCACTTAACCTGTTCACCTGGTAACATGACCCGTGTATATTAAACCATCAGCGGAACACACTCTCCTCACTTATACTGTTCACCTGGTAACATGTCCCATGTATATTAAACCATCAGGGGAATACAGTCTCCTCACTTAACCTGTTCACCTGGTAACATGACCCGTGTATATTAAACCATCAGCGGAACACACTCTCCTCACTTATACTGTTCACCTGGTAACATGACCCGTGTATATTAAACCATCAGGGGAAAGCACTCTCCTCACTTATACTGTTCACCTGGTAACATGACCCGTGTATATTAAACCATCAGGGGAAAGCACTCTCCTCACTTATACTGTTCACCTGGTAAAATGTCCCGTGTATATTAAACCATCAGCGGAACACACTCTCCTCACTTATACTGTTCACCTGGTAACATGACCCGTGTATATTAAACCATCAGGGGAAAGCACTCTCCTCACTTATACTGTTCACCTGGGAACATGTCCCGTGTATATTAAACCATCAGCGGAACACACTCTCCTCACTGATACTGTTCACCTGGTAACATGACCCGTGTATATT
Source organism: Heterodontus francisci (assembly GCF_036365525.1). Classification (NCBI taxonomy): domain Eukaryota; kingdom Metazoa; phylum Chordata; class Chondrichthyes; order Heterodontiformes; family Heterodontidae; genus Heterodontus; species Heterodontus francisci. Next base: position 1,195,375 of record NW_027140739.1, on the reverse strand, counting down.
AAACCATCAGGGGAAAGCACTCTCCTCACTTATACTGTTCACCTGGTATCATGTCCTGTGTATATTAAACGAACAGGGGAACACACTCTCCTCACGTATACTGTTCACCTGGTAACATGTCCCGTGCGTGTTAAACAATCAGGGGAACACACTCCCCTCACTTATACTGTTCACCTGGTAACATGTCCCGTGTGTGTTAAACCATCAGGGGAACACACTCTCCTCACTTATACTGTTCACCTGGTGACATGTCCCGTGCGTACTAAACAATCAGGGTAACAATCTCTCCTCACTTATACTGTTCACCTGGCAACATGTCCCGTGTATACTAAACGATCAGGGGAACACACTCTCCTCACTTACACTGTTCACCTGGGAACATGTCCCGTGTATATTAAACCATCAGGGGAACACACTCTCCTCACTTATACTGTTCACCTGGTATCATGTCCCGTGTGTATTAAACCATCAGGGGAACACACTCTCCTCACTTACACTGTTCACCTGGTGACATGTCCCGTGTATATTAAACCATCAGGGGAAAGCACTCTCCTCAATTATACTGTTCACCTGGGAACATGTCCGGTGTATATTAAACCATCAGGGGAATACATTCTCCTCACTTATACTGTTCACCTGGTAACATGTCCCGTGTATATCAAACCATCAGGGGAAAGCACTCTCCTCACTTATACTGTTCACCTGGTAACTTGTCCCTAGCGTATTAAACCATCAGGGGAACACACTCTCCTCAATTATGCTGTTCACCTGGTAACATGTCCCGCGTATATTAAACCATCAGGGGAACACTCTCTCCTCACTTCTACTCTTCACCTGGTGACACGTCCCGTCAGTATTAAACAATCATTGGATCACACTCTCCTCACTTATACTTTTCACCTGGTAACATGTCCCGCGTATATTAAACCATCAGGGGAACACATTCACCTCACTTATACTGTTCACCTGGTAACATGTCCCGGGTGTATTAAAGCATCAGGGGAACACACTCTCCTCACTTATACTGTTCACCTGGTAACATGTCCCGTGAGTATTAAACAATCAGGGGAACACACTCTGCTCACTTATACTGTTCACCTGGTAAAATGTCCCGTGTATATTAAACCATCAGGGGAAAACACTCTCCTCACTTATACTGTTCACCTGGTAACATGTCCCGCGTGTATTAAAGCATCAGGGGAACACACTCTCCTCACTTATACTGTTCACCTGGTAACATGTCCCGTGAGTATTCAACAATCAGGGGAACACACTCTCCTCACTTATACTGTTCACCTGGTAACATGTCCCGGGTGTATTAAAGCATCAGGGGAACACACTCTCCTCACTTATACTGTTCACCTGGTAACATGTCCCGTGAGTATTAAACAATCAGGGGAACACACTCTCCTCACTTATACTGTTCACCTGGTAAAATGTCCCGTGTATATTAAACCATCAGGGGAAAACACTCTCCTCACGTATACTGTTCACCTGGTAACATGTCCCGGGTGTATTAAAGCATCAGGGGAACACATTCTCCTCACTTATACTGTTCACCTGGTAACATGTCCCGTGAGTATTAAACAATCAGGGGAACACACTCTCCTCACTTATACTGTTCACCTGGTAAAATGTCCCTTGTATATTAAACCATCAGGGGAAAACACTCTCCTCACTTATACTGTTCACCTGGTAACATGTACCGTGTATATTAAACCATCAGGGGAAAGCACTCTCCTCACTTATACTGTTCACCTGGTGACATGTCCCGGGTATATTAAAAAATCAGGGGAACTCACTCTCCTCACTTATACTGTTCACCTGGTATCATGTCCTGTGTATATTAAACCAACAGGGGAACACACTCTCCTCACTTATACTGTTCACCTGGTAACATGTCCCGTGCGCATTAAAAAATCAGGGGAACACACTCCCCTCACTTATACTGTTCACCTGGTAACATGTCCCGTGTGTGTTAAACCATCATGGGAACACTCTCTCTTCACTTATACTGTTCACCTGGTGACATGTCCCGTGCGTACTAAACAATCAGGGTAACAATCTCTCCTCACTTATACTGTTCACCTGGCAACATGTCCCGTGTATACTAAACGATCAGGGGAACACACTCTCCTCACTTATACTGTTCACCTGGGAACATGTCCCGTGTATATTAAACCATCAGGGGAACACACTCTAATCACTTATACTGTTCACCTGGTATCATGTCCCGTGTGTATTAAACCATCAGGGGAACACACTCTCCTCACTTACACTGTTCACCTGGTGACATGTCCCGTGTATATTAAACCATCAGGGGAAAGCACTCTCCTCAATTATACTGTTCACCTGGGAACATGTCCCGTGTATATTAAACCATCAGGAGAACACACTCTCCTCACTTATACTGTTCACCTGGTAACATGTCCCGCGTATATTAAACGATCAGGGGAACACACTATCCTCCTTTCTATTCTTCACCTGGTGACACGTCCCGTCAGTATTAAACAATCATTGGATCACACTCTCCTCACTTATACTTTTCACCTGGTAACATGTCCCGCGTATATTAAACCATCAGGGGAACACACTCTCCTCACTTATACTGTTCACCTGGTAACATGTCCCGGGTGTATTAAAGCATCAGGGGAACACACTCTCCTCACTTATACTGTTCACCTGGTAACATGTCCCGTGAGTATTAAACAATCAGGGGAACACACTCTCCTCACTTATACTGTTCACCTGGTAAAATGTCCCGTGTATATTAAACCATCATGGGAAAACACTCTCCTCACTTATACTGTTCACCTGGTAACATGTCCCGGGTGTATTAAAGCATCAGGGGAACACACTCTCCTCACTTATACTGTTCACCTGGTAACATGTCCCGTGAGTATTAAACAATCAGGGGAACACACTCTCCTCACTTATACTGTTCGCCTGGTAACGTGTCCCGTGTATATTTAACAATCAGGGGAAAACACTCTGCTCACTTAAAATGTTCACCTGGTAACATGTACCGTGTATATTAAACCATCAGGGGAACACACTCTCCTCACTTATACTGTTCGCCTGGTAACGTGTCCCGTGTATATTTAACAATCAGGGGAACACACTCTGCTCACTTATACTGTTCACCTGGTAACATGTCCCATGTATATTAAACCATCAGGTGAACACACTCTCCTCACTTAACCTGTTCACCTGGTAACAAGACCCGTGTATATTAAACCATCAGCGGAACACACTCTCCTCACTTATACTGTTCACGTGGTAACATGACCCGTGTATATTAAACCATCAGGGGAAAGCACTCTCCTCACTTATACTGTTCACCTGGTAACATGACCCGTGTATATTAAACCATCAGGGGAAAGCACTCTCCTCACTTATACTGTTCACCTGGTAACATGTCCCGTGTATATTAAACCATCAGCGGAACACACTCTCCTCACTTATACTGTTCACCTGGTAACATGACCCGTGTATATTAAACCATCAGGGGAAAGCACTCTCCTCACTTATACTGTTCACCTGGGAACATGTCCCGTGTATATTAAACCATCAGCGGAACACACTCTCCTCACTTATACTGTTCACCTGGTAACATGTCCCGTGTGTATTAAACAATCAGGGGAACACACTCTCCTCACTTATACTGTTCACCTGGTAACATGTCCTGTGTATATTAAACCATCAGGGGAACACATTCTCCTCACTTATACTGTTCAGATGCTAACATGTCCCGTGTATATTAAACCATCAGGGGAATACAGTCTCCTCACTTATACTGTTCACCTGGTAACATGTCCCGTGTATATTAAACCATCAGGGGAACACACTCTCCTCACTTATACTGTTCACCTGGTAACATGTCCCGTGTGTATTAAACCATCAGGGGAACACACTCTGCTCACTTATTCTGTTCACCTGTTGACATGTCCCGTGTGCATTAAACAATCAGGGGAAAACACTCTCCTCACTTATACTGTTCACCTGGTAACATGTCCCGTGTGTTTTAAACCATCAGGGGAACACACTCTCCTCACTTATACTGTTCACCTGGTAACATGTCCCGCGTATATTAAACGATCAGGGGAACACACTATCCTCCTTTCTATTCTTCACCTGGTGACACGTCCCGTCAGTATTAAACAATCATTGGATCACACTCTCCTCACTTATACTTTTCACCTGGTAACATGTCCCGCGTATATTAAACCATCAGGGGAACACATTCTCCTCACTTATACTGTTCACCTGGTAACATGTCCCGGGTGTATTAAAGCATCAGGGGAACACACTCTCCTCACTTATACTGTTCACCTGGTAACATGTCCCGTGAGTATTAAACAATCAGGGGAACACACTCTCCTCACTTATACTGTTCACCTGGTAAAATGTCCCGTGTATATTAAACCATCATGGGAAAACACTCTCCTCACTTATACTGTTCACCTGGTAACATGTCCCGGGTGTATTAAAGCATCAGGGGAACACACTCTCCTCACTTATACTGTTCACCTGGTAACATGTCCCGTGAGTATTAAACAATCAGGGGAACACACTCTCCTCACTTATACTGTTCGCCTGGTAACGTGTCCCGTGTATATTTAACAATCAGGGGAAAACACTCTGCTCACTTAAAATGTTCACCTGGTAACATGTACCGTGTATATTAAACCATCAGGGGAACACACTCTCCTCACTTATACTGTTCGCCTGGTAACGTGTCCCGTGTATATTTAACAATCAGGGGAACACACTCTGCTCACTTATACTATTCACCTGGTAACATGTCCCGTGTATATTTAACAATCAGGGGAACACACTCTCCTCACTTATACTGTTCACCTGGTAACATGTCCCATGGATATTAAACCATCAGGTGAACACACTCTCCTCACTTAACCTGTTCACCTGGTAACAAGACCCGTGTATATTAAACCATCAGCGGAACACACTCTCCTCACTTATACTGTTCACGTGGTAACATGACCCGTGTATATTAAACCATCAGGGGAAAGCACTCTCCTCACTTATACTGTTCACCTGGTAACATGACCCGTGTATATTAAACCATCAGGGGAAAGCACTCTCCTCACTTTTACTGTTCACCTGGTAACATGTCCCGTGTATATTAAACCATCAACGGAACACACTCTCCTCACTTATACTGTTCACCTGGTAACATGACCCGTGTATATTAAACCATCAGGGGAAAGCACTCTCCTCACTTATACTGTTCACCTGGGAACATGTCCCGTGTATATTAAACCATCAGCGGAACACACTCTCCTCACTTATACTGTTCACCTGGTAACATGTCCCGTGTGCATTAAACAATCAGGGGAACACACTCTCCTCACTTATACTGTTCTCCTGTTGACATGTCCCGTGTGCATTAAACAATCAGGGGAACACACTCTCCTCACTTATACTGTTCACCTGGTGACATGTCCCGTGTGTATTAAACAATCAGGGGAACACACTCTCCTCACTTATACTGTTCACCTGGTAACATGTCCCGTGTGTATTAAACAATCAGGGCAAAACACTCTCCTCACTATTCTGTTCACCTGGTAACATGTCCCGTGTGAATTAAAAGATCAGGGGAACACACTCTCCTCACTTATACTGTTTACCTTGTGACATGTCCCGTGCGTATTAAACAATCAGGGGAACACACTCTCCGCACTTATACTGTTCATCTGGTAACATGTCCCGTGCATATTAAACAATCAGGGGAACACACTCTCCTCACTTATACTGTTCGCCTGGTAACATGTCCCGTGTATATGAAACCATCAGGGGAACACACTCTCCTCACTTCTACTGTTCACCTGGTAACATGTCCCGTGTGCATTAAAAAATCAGGGGAACACACTCTCCTCACTTATACTGTTCATCTGGTGACGTGTCCCATGTATATTAAACCATCAGGGGAACACACTCTCCTCACATAGACTGTTCCTCTGGTGACCTGTCCCGTGTGCATTAAACAATCAGGGGATCACACTCTCCTCACTTATACTGTTCATCTGGTAACATGTCCCGTGTGCATTAAACCATCATGGGAACACACTCTCCTCACTTATACTGTTCATCTGGTAACATGTCCCGTGTGCATTAAACAATCAGGGGATCACACTCTCCTCACTTATACTGTTCATCTGGTAACATGTCCCGTGTGCATTAAACCATCATGGGAACACACTCTCCTCACTTATACTGTTCACCTGGTAACATGTCCCGTCGATATTAAACCATCAGGGGAACACACTCTCCTCACTTATACTGTTCCCCTAGTGACCTGTCCCGTGTGCATTAAACATTCAGGGGAACACACTCTCCTCACTTATACTGTTCACCTGGTAACATGTCCTGTGTATATTAAACCATCAGGGGAACACACTCTCTTCACTTATCCTGTTCATCTGGTAACATGTCCCATGTATATTAAACCATCAGGGGAACACACTCTCCTCACTTATACTGTTCACCTGGTGACATGTCCCGTGTTTATTAAACAATCAGGGGAACACACTCTCCTCACTTATACTGTTCACCTGGTAACATGTCCTGTGTATATTAAACCATCAGGGGAACACACTCTCTTCACTTATCCTGTTCATCTGGTAACATGTCCCATGTATATTAAACCATCAGGGGAACACACTCTCCTCACTTATACTGTTCACCTGGTAACATGTCCTGTGTGCATTAAACAATCAGGGGAACACACTCTCCTCACTTATACTGTTCAGCTGGTAACATGTCCCGTGTGTATTAAACCATCAGGGGAACACACTCTCCTCACTTATACTGTTCATCTGGTAACATGTCCCGTGTGTATTAAACAATCATGGGAACACACTCTCCTCACTTATTGAGTTCACCTGGGAACATGTCCCGTGTGCATTAAACCATCAGGGGAACACACTCTCCTCACTTATTCTGTTCACCTGGTAACATGTCCCGTGTGTATTAAACAATCAGGGGAACACACTCTCCTCACTTATTGAGTTCACCTGGGAACATGTCCCGTGTGCATTAAACCATCAGGGGAAAGCACTCTCCTCACTTATTCTGTTCACCTGGAAACATGTCCCGTGTGTATTAAACAATCAGGGGAACACACTCTCCTCACTTACACTGTTCACCTGGTAACATGTCCCGTGTGTATTAAACAATCAGGGGAACACACTCTCCTCACTTATAAAGTTCACCTGTTGACATGTCCCGTGTGTATTAAACAATCAGGGGAACACACTCTCCTCACTTATACTGTTCACCTGGTAACATGTCCCGTGTGTATTAAACATTCAGGGGAACACACTCTCCTCAATTATACTGTTCATCTGGTAACATGTCCCGTGTGTATTAAACAATCAGGGGAACACACTCTCCTCACTTATACTGTTCACCTGGTAACATGTCCCGTGTGTATTAAACATTCAGGGGAACACACTCTCCTCAATTATACTGTTCATCTGGTAACATGTCCCGTGTGTTTTAAACAATCAGGGGAACACACTCTCCTCACTAATACTGTTCACCTGGTAACATGTCCCGTGTGTATTAAACATTCAGGGGAACACACTCTCATCACTTATACTGTTCACCTGGTAACATGTCCCGTGTGCATTAAACCATCAGGGGAACACACACTCCTCACTTATACTGTTCACCTGGTATCATGTCCCGTGTGTATTAAACAATCAGGGGAACACACTCTCTTCACTTATACTTTTCACCTGGTGACATGTCCCGTGTGTATTAAACCATCAGGGGAACACACTCTCCTCACTTATACTGTTCACCTGGTAACATGTCCCGTGTGTATTAAACAATCAGGGGAACACACACTTCTCACTTATACTGTTCACCTGGTAACATGTCCCGTGTGTATAAAACAATCAGGGGAACACACTCTCCTCACTTTTGCTGTTCACCTGTTAACATGTCCCGTGTGTATTAAACAATCAGGGGAACACACAATCCTCACTTATATTGTTCACCTGGTAACATGTCCCGTGTGTATTAAACAATCAGGGGAACACACACTCCTCACTTATATTGTTCACCTGGTAACATGTCCCGTGTGTATTAAACAATCAGGGGAACACACTCTCCTCACTTATACTTTTCACCTGGTAACATGTCCCGTGTGTATTAAACAATCAGGGGAACACACTCTCCTCACTTATACTGTTCACCTGGTAACATGTCCTGTGTTGTTAAACCATCAGGGGAAAACACTCTCCTCACTTCGACTGTTCACCTCGTAACATGTCCCGTGCGTATTAAACAATCAGGGGAACACACTCTCCTCACTTATGCTGTTCACCTGGTGACGTGACCCGTCTGCATTAAACCATCAGGGGAACACACTCTCCTCACTTATGCTGTTCACCTGGTGACATGTCCCGTGCGTATTAAACAATCAGGGGAACACACTCTCCTCACTTTTACTTTTCACCTGGTAACATGTCCCGTGGGCTTTAAACCACCATGGGAAAACACTCTCCTCACTATTCTGTTCACCTGGTAACATGTCCCGTGTGAATTAAACATTCAGGGGAACACAATCTCCTCAATTATACTGTTCACCTGGTAACATGTCCTGTGTGTATAAAACCATCAGGGGAACACACTCTCCTCACTTATACTGTTCACCTGGTAACATGTCCCGTGAGAATTAAACATTCAGGGGAACACAATCTCCTCAATTATACTGTTCACCTGGTAACATGTCCTGTGTGTATAAAACCATCAGGGGAACACACTCTCCTCACTTTTACTTTTCACCAGGTAACATGTCCCGTGGGCTTTAAACCACCATGGGAAAACACTCTCCTCACTATTCTGTTCACCTGGTAACATGTCCCGTGTGAATTAAACATTCAGGGGAACACAATCTCCTCAATTATACTGTTCACCTGGTAACATGTCCTGTGTGTATAAAACCATCAGGGGAACACACTCTCCTCACTTTTACTTTTCACCTGGTAACATGTCCCGTGGGCTTTAAACCACCATGGGAAAACACTCTCCTCACTATTCTGTTCACCTGGTAACATGTCCCGTGTGAATTAAACATTCAGGGGAACACAATCTCCTCAATTATACTGTTCACCTGGTAACATGTCCTGTGTGTATAAAACCATCAGGGCAACACACTCTCCTCACTTATACTGTTCACCTGCTGACATGTCCCGTGTGCATTAAACAATCAGGGGAACACACTCACCTCACTTATTCTGTTCACCTGGTGACATGTCCCGTGTGCATTAAAAACTCAGGGGAACAAACTCTCCTCAAATATACTGTTCATCTGGTAACATGTCCCGTGCGTATTAAAGAATCAGGGGAACACACTCTCCTCAATTTTACTGTTCACCTGGTAACATGTCCTGTGTGTATAAAACCATCAGGGGAACACTCTCTCCTCACTTATACTGTTCACCTGCTGACATGTCCCGTGTGCATTAAACAATCAGGGGAACACACTCACCTCACTTATTCTGTTCACCTGGTGACGTGACCCGTGTGTACTAAACAATCAGGGGAACACACTCTCCTCACTTATACTGTTCATCTGGTAACATGTCCCGTGTGTACTAAACAATCAGGGGAACACTCTCTCCTCACTTATACTGTTCACCTGGTAACATGTCCCGTGTGTACTAAACAATCAGGGGAACACTCTCTCCTCACTTATACTGTTCACCTGGTAACATGTCCCGTGTGTACTAAACAATCAGGGGAACACACTCTCCTCACTTATACTGTTCATCTGGTAACATGTCCCGTGCATATTAAACAATCAGGGGAACACACTCTCCTCACTTATACTGTTCACCTGGTAACATGTCCCGTGTGTACTAATCAATCAGGGGAACACACTCTCCTCACTTATACTGTTCATCTGGTAACATGTCCCGTGCATATTAAACAATCAGGGGAACACACTCTCCTCACTTATACTGTTCACCTGGTAACATGTCCCGTGTGTATTAAACAATCAGGGGAACACACTCTCCTCACTTCTGCTGTTCACCTGGTAACATGTCCCGTGTGCATTAAAAAATCACGGGAACACACTCTCCTCACTTATACTGTTTACCTTGTGACATGTCCCGTGCGTATTAAACAATCAGGGGAACACACTCTCCTCACTTAGACTGTTCACCTGGTAACATGTCCCGTGTGAATTAAACCATCAGGGGAACACACTCTCCTCACTTATACTGTTCACCTGGTAACAAGTCCCATGTATATTAAACCATCAGGGGAAAGCAATCTCCTCACTTATACTGTTCACCTGGTAACATGTCCCGTGCGTATTTAACCATCAGGGGAACACACTCTCCTCACATATACTGTTCACCTGGTATCATGTCCCGTGTATATTAAACCATCAGGGGAACACACTCACCTCACTTACACTCTTCACTTGGTTACATGTCCCGTGCGTATTAAACAATCAGGGGATCTCACTCTCTTCACTTTTACTGTTCACCTGTTGACATGTCGTGTGTTTTAAACCATCAGGGGAACACACTCTCCTCACTTATACTGTTCACCTTGTAACATGTCCCGTGTGTATTGAACAATCAGGGGAACACACTCTCCTCAATTATACTGTTCTCCTGTTGACATGTCCCGTGTGCATTAAACAATCAGGGGAACACACTCTCCTCACTTATACTGTTCACCTGGTGACATGTCCCGTGTGTATTAAACCATCAGGGGAACTCACTCTCCTCACTTATACTGTTCACCTTGTAACATGTCCCGTGTGTATTAAACAATCTGGGGAACACATTCTCCTCACTTATACGGTTCACCTGGTAACATGTCCCGTGTGTATTAAACAATCTGGGGAACACATTCTCCTCACTTATACGGTTCACCTGGTAACATGTCCCGTGTGCATTAAACAATCAGGGGAACACACTCTCCTCACTTATACTGTTCTCCTGTTGACATGTCCCGTGTGCATTAAACAATCAGGGGAACACACTCTCCTCACTTATACTGTTCACCTGGTGACATGTCCCGTGTGTATTAAACAATCAGGGGAACACACTCTCCTCACTTATACTGTTCACCTGGTAACATGTCCCGTGTGTATTGAACAATCAGGGGAACACACTCTCCTCACTTATACTGTTCACCTGGTAACATGTCCCGTGTGTATTAAACAATCAGGGCAAAACAATCTCCTCACTATTCTGTTCACCTGGTAACATGTCCCGTGTGAATTAAAAGATCAGGGGAACACACTCTCCTCACTTATACTGTTTACCTTGTGACATGTCCCGTGCGTATTAAACAATCAGGGGAACACACTCTCCGCACTTATACTGTTCATCTGGTAACATGTCCCGTGCATATTAAACAATCAGGGGAACACACTCTCCTCACTTATACTGTTCGCCTGGTAACATGTCCCGTGTATATGAAACCATCAGGGGAACACACTCTCCTCACTTCTACTGTTCACCTGGTAACATGTCCCGTGTGCATTAAAAAATCAGGGGAACACACTCTCCTCACTTATACTGTTCATCTGGTAACGTGTCCCATGTATATTAAACCATCAGGGGAACACACTCTCCTCACATAGACTGTTCCTCTGGTGACCTGTCCCGTGTGCATTAAACAATCAGGGGATCACACTCTCCTCACTTATACTGTTCATCTGGTAACATGTCCCGTGTGCATTAAACCATCATGGGAACACACTCTCCTCACTTATACTGTTCATCTGGTAACATGTCCCGTGTGCATTAAACCATCAGGGGAACACACTCTCTTCACTTATACTGTTCACCTGGTAACATGTCCTGTGTATATTAAACCATCAGGGGAACACACTCTCCTCACTTATACTGTTCAACTGGTAACATGTCCTGTGTATATTAAACCATCAGGGGAACACACTCTCTTCACTTATACTGTTCACCTGGTAACATGTCCCGTGTGAATTAAACAATCAGGGGAACACACTCTCTTCACTTATACTGTTCACCTGGTAACATGTCCCGTCGATATTAAACCATCAGGGGAACACACTCTCCTCACTTATACTGTTCCCCTAGTGACCTGTCCCGTGTGCATTAAACATTCAGGGGAACACACTCTCCTCACTTATACTGTTCACCTGGTAACATGTCCTGTGTATATTAAACCATCAGGGGAACACACTCTCTTCACTTATCCTGTTCATCTGGTAACATGTCCCATGTATATTAAACCATCAGGGGAACACACTCTCCTCACTTATACTGTTCACCTGGTGACATGTCCCGTGTTTATTAAACAATCAGGGGAACACACTCTCCTCACTTATACTGTTCACCTGGTAACATGTCCTGTGTATATTAAACCATCAGGGGAACACAATCTCTTCACTTATCCTGTTCATCTGGTAACATGTCCCATGTATATTAAACCATCAGGGGAACACACTCTCCTCACTTATTGAGTTCAACTGGGAACATGTCCCGTGTGTATTAAACAATCATGGGAACACACTCTCCTCACTTAGACTGTTCACCTGGTAACATGTCCCGTGTGTATTAAACAATCAGGGGTAAACACGCTCCTCACTTATACTGTTCACCTGGTAACATGTCCCGTTTGCATTAAACAATCAGGGGAACACACTCTCCTCACTTATTGAGTTCACCTGGTAACATGTCCCGTGTGCATTAAACCATCAGGGGAAAGCACTCTCCTCACTTATTCTGTTCACCTGGTAACATGTCCCGTTTGCATTAAACAATCAGGGGAACACACTCTCCTCACTTATTGAGTTCACCTGGTAACATGTCCCGTTTGCATTAAACAATCAGGGGAACTCACTCTCCTCACTTATTGAGTTCACCTGGTAACATGTCCCGTGTGCATTAAACCATCAGGGGAAAGCACTCTCCTCACTTATACTGTTCACCTGGTAACATGTCCCGTGTGTATTAAACAATCAGGGGAACACACTATCCTCACTTATTGAGTTCACCTGGGAACATGTCCCGTGTGTATTAAACAATCAGGGAACACACTCTCCTCACTTACACTGTTCACCTGGTAACATGTCCCGTGTGTATTAAACAATCAGGGGAACACACTCTCCTCACTTATAAAGTTCACCTGTTGACATGTCCCGTGTGTATTAAACAATCAGGGGAACACACTCTCCTCACTTATACTGTTCACCTGGTAACATGTCCCGTGTGTATTAAACATTCAGGGGAACACACTCTCCTCAATTATACTGTTCATCTGGTAACATGTCCCGTGTGTATTAAACAATCAGGGGAACACACTCTCCTCACTTATACTGTTCACCTGGTAACATGTCCCGTGTGTATTAAACATTCAGGGGAACACACTCTCCTCAATTATACTGTTCATCTGGTAACATGTCCCGTGTGTATTAAACAATCAGGGGAACACACTCTCCTCACTAATACTGTTCACCTGGTAACATGTCCCGTGTGTATTAAACATTCAGGGGAACACACTCTCATCACTTATACTGTTCACCTGGTAACATGTCCCGTGTGCGTTAAACCATCAGGGGAACACACACTCCTCACTTATACTGTTCACCTGGTATCATGTCCCGTGTGTATTAAACAATCAGGGGAACACACTCTCCTCACTTATACTTTTCACCTGGTGACATGTCCCGTGTGTATTAAACAATCAGGGGAACACACTCTCCTCACTTATACTGTTCACCTGGTAACATGTCCCGTGTGTATTAAACAATCAGGGGAACACACACTTCTCACTTATACTGTTCACCTGGTAACATGTCCCGTGTGTATAAAACAATCAGGGGAACACACTCTCCTCACTTTTGCTGTTCACCTGTTAACATGTCCCGTGTGTATTAAACAATCAGGGGAACACACACTCCTCACTTATATTGTTCACCTGGTAACATGTCCCGTGTGTATTAAACAATCAGGGGAGCACACACTCCTCACTTATATTGTTCACCTGGTAACATGTCCCGTGTGTATTAAACAATCAGGGGAACACATTCTCCTCACTTATACTTTTCACCTGGTAACATGTCCCGTGTGTATTAAACAATCAGGGGAACACACTCTCCTCACTTATACTGTTCACCTGGTAACATGTCCTGTGTTGTTAAACCATCAGGGGAAAACACTCTCCTCACTTCGACTGTTCACCTCGTAACATGTCCCGTGCGTATTAAACAATCAGGGGAACACACTCTCCTCACTTATGCTGTTCACCTGGTGACGTGACCCGTCTGCATTAAACCATCAGGGGAACACACTCTCCTCACTTATGCTGTTCACCTGGTGACATGTCCCGTGCGTATTAAACAATCAGGGGAACACACTCTCCTCACTTTTACTTTTCACCTGGTAACATGTCCCGTGGGCTTTAAACCACCATGGGAAAACACTCTCCTCACTATTCTGTTCACCTGGTAACATGTCCCGTGTGAATTAAACATTCAGGGGAACACAATCTCCTCAATTATACTGTTCACCTGGTAACATGTCCTGTGTGTATAAAACCATCAGGGGAACACACTCTCCTCACTTATACTGTTCACCTGGTAACATGTCCCGTGTGAATTAAACATTCAGGGGAACACAATCTCCTCAATTATACTGTTCACCTGGTAACATGTCCTGTGTGTATAAAACCATCAGGGGAACACACTCTCCTCACTTTTACTTTTCACCTGGTAACATGTCCCGTGGGCTTTAAACCACCATGGGAAAACACTCTCCTCACTATTCTGTTCACCTGGTAACATGTCCCGTGTGAATTAAACATTCAGGGGAACACAATCTCCTCAATTATACTGTTCACCTGGTAACATGTCCTGTGTGTATAAAACCATCAGGGGAACACACTCTCCTCACTTTTACTTTTCACCTGGTAACATGTCCCGTGGGCTTTAAACCACCATGGGAAAACACTCTCCTCACTATTCTGTTCACCTGGTAACATGTCCCGTGTGAATTAAACATTCAGGGGAACACAATCTCCTCAATTATACTGTTCACCTGGTAACATGTCCGGTGTGTATAAAACCATCAGGGGAACACACTCTCCTCACTTATACTGTTCACCTGCTGACATGTCCCGTGTGCATTAAACAATCAGGGGAACACACTCACCTCACTTATTCTGTTCACCTGGTGACATGTCCCGTGTGCATTAAAAACTCAGGGGAACAAACTCTCCTCAAATATACTGTTCATCTGGTAACATGTCCCGTGCGTATTAAACAATCAGGGGAACACACTCTCCTCAATTTTACTGTTCACCTGGTAACATGTCCTGTGTGTATAAAACCATCAGGGGAACACTCTCTCCTCACTTATACTGTTCACCTGCTGACATGTCCCGTGTGCATTAAACAATCAGGGGAACACACTCACCTCACTTATTCTGTTCACCTGGTGACGTGACCCGTGTGTACTAAACAATCAGGGGAACACACTCTCCTCACTTATACTGTTCATCTGGTAACATGTCCCGTGTGTACTAAACAATCAGGGGAACACTCTCTCCTCACTTATACTGTTCACCTGGTAACATGTCCCGTGTGTACTAAAAAATCAGGGGAACACTCTCTCCTCACTTATACTGTTCTCCTGGTAACATGTCCCGTGTGTACTAAACAATCAGGGGAACACACTCTCCTCACTTATACTGTTCATCTGGTAACATGTCCCGTGCATATTAAACAATCAGGGGAACACACTCTCCTCACTGATACTGTTCACCTGGTAACATGTCCCGTGTGTACTAAACAATCAGGGGAACACACTCTCCTCACTTATACTGTTCATCTGGTAACATGTCCCGTGCATATTAAACAATCAGGGGAACACACTCTCCTCACTTATACTGTTCACCTGGTAACATGTCCCGTGTGTATTAAACAATCAGGGGAACACACTCTCCTCACTTCTGCTGTTCACCTGGTAACATGTCCCGTGTGCATTAAAAAATCAGGGGAACACACTCTCCTCACTTATACTGTTTACCTTGTGAAATGTCCCGTGCGTATTAAACAATCAGGGGAACACACTCTCCTCACTTATACTGTTCATCTGGTAACATGTCCTGTGCGTATTAAACAATCAGGGGAACACACTCTCCTCACTTATACTGTTCACCTGGTAACATGTCCCGTGTATATGAAACCATCAGGGGAACACACTCTCCTCACTTCTACTGTTCACCTGCTAACATGTCCCGTGTGTATTAAACCATCAGGGGAACACACTCTCCTCACTTATACTGTTCACCTGGTAACATGTCCCGTGTGTATTAAACAATCAGGGGAACACACTCTCCTCACATAGACTGTTCCCCTGGTGGCCTGTCCCGTGTGCATTAAACAATCAGGGGAACACACTCTCCTCACTTCTCCTGTTCATCTGGCAACATGTCCTGTGTATATTAAAGCATCAGGGGAACACACTCTCCTCACTTATACTGTTCACCTGGTAACATGTCCCGTGTGCAATAAAATATCAGGGGAACACACTCTCCTTACTTATACTGTTCATCTGGTAACGTGTCCCGTGTATATTAAATAATCAGGGGAACACACTCTCCTCACTTATACTGTTCAGCTGGTAACATGTCCCGTGTGCATTAAAAAATCAGGGGAACACACTCTCCTCACTTATACTGCTCACCTGGTAACATGTCCCGTGTATATGAAACCATCAGGTGAACACAATCTCCTCACTTATACTGTTCACCTGGTAACATGTCCCATGTATATTAAACCATCAGGGGAACACACTCTCCTCACTTATACTGTTCACCTGGTAACATGTCCTGTGTGCATTAAACAATCAGGGGAACACACTCTCCTCACTTATACTGTTCATCTGGTAACATGTCCCGTGTGTATTAAACAATCAGGGGAACACACACTCCTCATGTTACGAGATGAACAGTATAAGTGAGCAGAGTGTGTTCCCCTGATGGTTTAACATACACGGGACATGTAACCTGGTGAACAGTATAAGTGAGGGGAATGTGTTCCCCTGATGGATTAATACGAACGGGATATGTCACCAGGTGAACAGTGTAAGTGAGGAGAGTGTGTTCCCTGATTGTTTAATACACACGGGACATGTATCCAGGTGAACAGTATAAGTGAGGAGAGTGTGTTCCCCTGATTGTTTAATGTACACAGGACATGTTACCAGATGAACAGCATAAGTGAGCAGATTGTATTCCCCTGATGGTTTAATATACACGGGACATGTTACCAGGTGAACAGTATAAGTGAGCAGAGTGTGTTCCCCTGATTGTTTACAACACTCAGGACATGTTACCAGGTGAACAGTATAAGTGAGGAGAGTGTGTTCCCCTGATTGTTTAATATACACAGGACATGTTACCAGGTGAACAGTATAAGTGAGGAGAGTGTGTTCCCCTGATGGTTTAATACACACAGGACATGTTACCAGGTAAACAGTATAAGTGAGGAGAGTGTGTTCCCCTGATGGTTTAATATACATAGGACATGTTCCCAAGTGAACAGTATAAGTGAGGAGAGTGTGTTCCCCTGATTGTTTAATACACTTGGGACATGTCACCAGGTGAACAGCATATGAGAGGAGAGTCAGTTCCCCTGATGGTTGAATACACAGGGGACATGTCACCAGGTGAACAGCATACGAGAGGAGAGTGTGTTCCCCTGATGATTTAATACACTTGGGACATGTCACCAGGTGAACAGTATAATTGAGGAGAGTGTGTTCCCCTGATGGTTTAATACACACGGGACATGTCACCAGGTGAACAGTGTAAGTGAGGAGAGTGTGTTCCCCTGATGGTTTAATACACACAGGACATGTCACTCGGTGAACAGTATAAGTGAGGAGAGTGTGTTCCCCTGATTGTTGAAAATCAACGGGACATGTTACCAGGTGAGCAGTATAAGTGAGCAGATTGTGTTCTCCTGATGGTTTAATAGACACGGGACATGTTACCAGGTGTACAGTATAAGTGAGGAGAGTGTGTTCCCCTGATTGTTTAATACGCACGGGACATGTCACCAGCTGAACAGTATAAGTGAGGAGAGTGTGTTCCCCTGATGGTTTAATATACACGGGACATGTTACCAGGTGAACAGTAGAAGTGAGGAGAGTGTGTTCCCCTGATGGTTTAATACACACAGGACATGTTACCAGGTGAACAGTATAAGTGAGGCGAGTGTGTTCCCCTGTTGGTTTAATGCACACGGGACATGTTACCAGGTGAACAGTATAAGTGAGGAGAGTGTGTTCCCCTGATGGTTTAATATACACAGGACATGTTACCAGGTGATCAGTATAAGTGAGGAGAGTGTGTTCCCCTGATGGTTTAATATACATTGGACATGTTACCAGGTGAAAAGTATAAGTCCGGACAGTGTGTTCCCCTTATGGTTTAATATACACAGGACATGTTGCCAGGTAAACAGTCTATGTGAGGAGAGTGTGTACACCTGATGGTTTAATATACAAGGGATATGTTACCAGCTCTAGAGTAGAAGTGAAGAGAGTGTGTTCCCCTGATGCTTCTATATACACAGGACATGTTACCAGGTGAACAGCATAAGTGAGTAGAGTTTGTTCCCCTGATTGTTAAATATACACGGGACATGTCACCAGGTGAACAGTATAAGTGAGGGGAATGTGCTCCCCTGATGGTTTAATATACACGGGACATGTTACCAGGAGAACAGTGTAAGTGAGGAGAGTGTTTTCCCCTGATGGTTTAATATACACGGGACATGTTACCAGATGAACAGCATAAGTGAGTAGAGTGTGTTCCCTTGATGGTTTAATACTCACGGGACATGTTACCAAGTGAACAGTATAAGTGAGGCGAGAGTGTTCCCCTGATGGTTTAATATACACAGGACATGTTACAAGGTGAAAGGTATAAGTCCGGACAGTGTGTTCCCCTGATGTTTTAATATACACAGGACATGTTACAGGGTAAACAGTATAAGTGAGGAGAATGTGTTCCCCTGATGCTTTAATATACACGGGCCATGTTACCAGATGAACTGCATAAGTGAGGAGAGTGTTTTCCCCTGATGGTTTAATAGACACGGGACATGTTACCAGATGAACAGTGTAAGTGAGGACAGTATGTTCCCCTGATGGTTTAATACGCACGGGACATGTTACCAGGTGAACAGTATAAGTGAGGAGTGTGTGTTCCCTTAATGGTTTAATATACACGGGACATGTCACCAGGTGAACAGTATAAGTGAGGAGAGTGTGTTGCCCTGATTGTTTAAAACGCACGGGACATGTCACCAGGTGAACAGTATAAGTGAGGAGAGTGTGTTTCCCTGATGGTTTAATATACACGGGACATGTCACCAGGTGAACAGTGTAAGTGAGGAGAGTGTGTTCCCCTGATGGTTTCATATACATGGGACATGTTACCAGGTGAACAGGATAAGTGAAGAGAATGTGTTCCCCTGATGGTTTAATACACACTGGACATGTCACCAGGTGAACAGTATAAGTGAGGCGAGTGAGTTCCCCTGATTGTTTAATACACACAGGATATGTTAGCAGCTGAACAGTATAAGTGAGGAGAGTGTGTTCCCCTGATGGTTTAATATACACGGGACATGTTACCAGATGAACAGCATAAGTGAGTAGAGTGTGTTCCCCTGATGGTTTAATACACACAGGATATGTTAGCAGCTGAACAGTATAAGTGAGGAGAGTGTGTTCCCCTGATGGTTTAATATACACGGGACATGTTACCAGATGAACAGCATAAGTGAGTAGAGTGTGTTCCCCTGATGGTTTAATACTCACGGGACATGTTACCAAGTGAACAGTATAAGTGAGGAGAGTGTGTTCCCCTGATGGTTTAATACGCACGGGACATGTTACCAAGTGAACAGTATAAGTGAGGCGAGAGTGTTCCCCTGATGGTTTAATATACAGAGGACAGGTTACAAGGTGAAAGGTATAAGTCCGGACAGTGTGTTCCCCTGATGTTTTAATATACACAGGACATGTTACAGGGTAAACAGTATAAGTGAGGAGAATGTGTTCCCCTGATGCTTTAATATACACGGGCCATGTTACCAGATGAACTGCATAAGTGACGAGAGTGTTTTCCCCTGATGGTTTAATAGACACGGGACATGTTACCAGATGAACAGTGTAAGTGAGGACAGTATGTTCCCCTGATGGTTTAATACGCACGGGACATGTTACCAGGAGAACAGTATAAGTGAGGAGTGTGTGTTCCCTTAATGGTTTAATATACACGGGACATGTCACCAGGTGAACAGTATAAGTGAGGAGAGTGTGTTGACCTGATTGTTTAAAACGCACGGGACATGTCACCAGGTGAACAGTATAAGTGAGGAGAGTGTGTTTCCCTGATGGTTTAATACACACGGGACATGTCACCAGGTGAACAGTGTAAGTGAGGAGAGTGTGTTCCCCTGATGGTTTAATATACACGGGACATGTTACCAGGTGAACAGTGTAAGTGAGGAGAGTGTGTTCCCCTGATTGTTTAATACACACGGGACATGTTACCAGGTGAACAGCATAGTGAGGAGAGTGTGTTCCCCTGATTGTTTAATATGCACGGGACATGTTACCAGGTGAACAGTATATGTGAGGAGAGTGTGTTCCCCTGATTGTTTAATACACACGGGACATGTTACCAGGTGAACAGAATAGTGAGGAGAGTGTGTTCCCCTGATAGTTTAATGCACACGGGACATGTGACAAGGTGAACAGTGTAAGTGAGCAGAGTGAGTTCCCCGGATTGTTTAATACTGACAGGACATGTCACCATGTGAACAGTATAAGTGAGGAGAGTGCGTTCCCCTGATTGTTTAATACGCACGGGACATGTTACCTGGTGAACAGTAGAAGTGAGGAGAGTGTGTTCCCCTGATGGTTTCATATACATGGGACATGTTACCAGGTGAACAGGATAAGTGAAGAGAATGTGTTCCCCTGATGGTTGAATACACACTGGACATGTCACCAGGTGAACAGTGTAAGTGATTAGAGTGTGTTCCCCTGATTGTTTAATACACACGGGACATGTTACCAGGTGAACAGTATAAGTGAGGAGAGTGTATTCCCCTGAAGGTTTAATATACACAGGACATGTCACTAGGTGAAAAGTATAAGTGAGAAGAGTGTGTTCCCCAGATGGCTTTATATGCACGGGACATGTTACCTGAGGAAGAGTATAAGTGAGGCGAGAGAGTTCCCCTGATGGTTTAATATACACAGGATATGTCACTAGGTGAAAAGTATAAGTGAGCAGAGTGTGTTCCCCAGATGGCTTTATATACACGGGACATGTTACCAGGTGAACAGAATAGTGAGGAGAATGTGTTCCCCTGATTGTTTAATATGCACGGGACATGTCACCAGGTGAACAGTATAAGTGAGGAGAGGGTGTTCCCCTGATTGTTTAATGCACACGGGACATGTAACAAGGTGAACAGTAGAAGTGAGGAGAGTGTGTTCCCCTGATTGTTTAATGCACAAGGGTCACGTCACAAGGTGAACAGTGTAAGAGAGGAGATTGTGTTCCCCTGATTGTTTAATATACACGGGACATGTCACCAGGTGAACAGTATAAGTGAGGAGAGTGTGTTACCCTGATTGTTTAATGCGCACGGGACATGTTACCAGGTGAACAGTACAAGTGAGGAGAGTGTGGTACCCTGATTGTTTAATGCGCACGGGACATGTTACCATGTGAACAGTATAAGTGAGGTGAGTGTTTTCCCCTGATTGTTTAATACACACGGGACATGTCACCAGGTGAACAGTATAAGTGAGGAGAGTGTGTTCCCCTGATGGTTTAATATACACGGGACATGTCACCAGGTGAACAGTATAAGTGAGGAGAGTGTGTTCCCCTGATTGTTTAATGCACACGGGTCACGTCACAAGGTGAACAGTATAAGTGAGGAGAGTGTGTTCCCCTGATGGTTTAATGCGCACGGGACATGTTACCAGGTGAACAGAATAAGTTAGGAGAGTGTGTTCCCCTGATGGTTTAATATACAGGGGACATGTCACCATGTGAACAGTATAAGTGAGGAGAGTGTGTTCCCCTGATTGTTTAATACGCACGGGACATGTCAGCAGGTGAAGAGTATAAGTGAGGAGAGTGTGTTCCCCTGATGGTTTAACATACACGGGACATGTTATCAGGTGAACAGTATAAGTGAGGAGATTGTGTTCCCCTGATGGTTTAATATACACGTAACATGTTACCAGGTGAACAGTGTAAGTGAGGAGAGTGTGTTCCCCTGATGGTTTAATGCACACAGGACATGTTACCAGGTGAACAGTATAAGTGAGGAGAGTGTGTTCCCCTGATTGTTTAATACACACGGGACATGTCACCAGGTGAACAGTATAAGTGAGGAGAGTGTGTTCCCCTGATTGTTTAATACACACGGGACATGTCACCAGGTGAACAGTATAAGTGAGGAGAGTGTGTTCCCCTGAAGGTTTAATATACACAGGACATGTTACCTGGTGAAGAGTATATGTGAGGAGAGTGTGTTCCCCTGATGGTTTAATACACACGGGACCTGTCACCAGGTGAACAGTATAAGTGAGGAGAGTGTGTTCCTCTGATGGTTTAATACACACAGGACATGTTACCAGGTGAAGAGTATAAGTGAGGAGAGTGTGTTCCTATGATTGTTTAATATACACGGGACATGTTACCAGGTGACCAGTATAAGGGAGGAGAGAGTGTGTTCCTCTGATGGTTTAATACACACAGGACATGTTACCAGGTGAACAGTATAAGTGAAGAGAGTGTGTTCCCATGATGCTTTCATATACACGGGACATGTTACCAGGTGAACAGTATAATTGAAGAGAGTGTTTTCCCCTGATGGTTTAATATACACAGGACATGTTACCAGGTGAACAGTATAAGTGAGGAGAGGGTGTTCCCCTGATTGTTTAATGTACACAGGACATGTTACCAGGTGAACAGTATAAGTGAGGAGAGTGTGTTCCCCTGATTGTTTAATATACACCGGACATGTTACCAGGTGAACAGTATAAGTGAGGAGAGGGTGTTCCCCTGATTGTTTAATGCACACGGGACATGTCACCAGGTAAACAGTATATGTGAGGAGAGTGTGTTCCCCTGATTGTTTAATGCACACGGGACATGTTACCAGATGAACAGGAGAAGTGAGGAGAGTGTGTTCCCCTGATTTTTTAATACACACGGGACATGTTACCAGGTGAACAGTATAAGTGAAGAGAGAGTGTTCCCCTGATGGTTAAATATACACAGGACATGTTACCAGGTGAACAGTATAAGTGAGGAGAGTGTGTTCCCCTGATTGTTTAATACACATGGGACATGTTACCATGTGAACAGAAGAGTGAGCAGAGTGTGTTCCCCTGATTGTTTAATACGCACGGGACATGTCACCAGGTGAACAGTATAAGTGAGGAGAGTGTGTTCCCCTGATTGTTTAATACACATGGGACATGTTACCATGTGAACAGAAGAGTGAGGAGAGTGTGTTCCCCTGATTGTTTAATGCACACAGGACATGTTACCAGGTGAACAGTCGAAGTGAGGAGAGTGTGTTCCAATGATGGTTTAATATACACGGGACATGTTACCAGGTGAACAGTATAAGTGAGGAGAGTGTGTTCCCCTGATTGTTTAATGCACACGTGACATGTTACCAGGTGAACAGTCGAAGTGAGGAGAGTGTGTTCCAATGATGGTTTAATATACACGGGAAATGTTACGAGGTGAACAGTATAAGTGAGGAGAGTGTGTTCCCCTGATGGTTTAATATACACGGAACATGTTACGAGGTGAACAGTATAAGTGAGGAGAGTGTGTTCCTCTGATGGTTTAATATACACAGGACATGTCACCAGGTGAACAGGATAAGTGAGGAGAGTGTGTTCCCCTGAAGGTTTAATATACACAGGACATGTTACCTGGTGAAGAGTATAAGTGAGGAGAGTGTGTTCCCCTGATGGTTTAATATACACAGGACATGTTACCAGGTGAACAGTATAAGTGAGCAGAATGTGTTCCTCTGATGGTTTAATATACACAGGACATGTTACCAGCTGACCAGTATAAGGGAGGAGACTGTGTTCACCTGATTGTTTAATAAACACGGGACATGTCACCAGGTGAACAGTATAAGTGAGGAGAGTGTGTTCCCCTGAAGGTTTAATATGCACGGGACATGTTACCAGATGAAAAGTATAAGTGAGGAGAGTGTGTTCCCTTGATTGTTTAATGCACACGGGACAGGTCACCAGGGGAACAGTCTAAGTGAGGAGAGTGTGTTCCCCTTATGGTTTCATATACACAGGACATGTTACGAGGTGAACAGTATAAGTGAGGAGAGTGTGTTACCCTGATTGTTTAATACGCACGGGACATGTCACCAGGTGAACAGTATAAGTGAGGAGAGTGTGTTCCCCTGATGGTTTAATATACACAGGACATGTTACCAGGTGAACAGTATAAGTGAGGAGAGTGTGTTCCCCTGATTCTTGAATATACACGGGTCATGTTACCAGGTGAACAGTATAAGTGAGGAGAGTGTGTTCCCCTGATGGTTTAATATACACAGGACATGTTACCAGGTGAACAGTATAAGTGAGGAGAGAGTGTTCCCCTGATTGTTTAATAAACACGGGACATGTCACCAGGTGAACAGTATAAGTGAGGAGAGTGTGTTCCCCTGATTGTTTAATATACACGGGACATGTCACCAGGTGAACAGTATAAGTGAGGAGAGTGTGTTCCCCTGATTGTTTAATACACACGCGACATGTTACGAGGTGAACAGTATAAGTGAGGAGAGTGTGTTACCCTGATTGTTTAATACGCACGGGACATGTCACCGGGT
This sequence comes from Heterodontus francisci, assembly GCF_036365525.1. Classification (NCBI taxonomy): domain Eukaryota; kingdom Metazoa; phylum Chordata; class Chondrichthyes; order Heterodontiformes; family Heterodontidae; genus Heterodontus; species Heterodontus francisci. Next base: position 1,170,405 of record NW_027140739.1, on the reverse strand, counting down.
GAACAGTATAAGTGAAGAGAGTGTGTTCCCCTGATGGTTTAATATACACAGGACATGTTACCAGGTGAACAGTATAAGTGAGGAGAGTGTGTTCCCCTGATGGTTTAATATACACGGGACATGTTTCCAGGTGAAGAGTATAAGTGAGGAGATTGTGTTCCCCTGATGGTTTAACATACACGGGATATGTTACCAGGTGAACTGTATAAGTGAGGAGAGTGTGTTCCCCTGATGGTTTAATATACACGGGACATGTTACCAGATGAACAGCATAAGTGAGGAGAGTGTGTTCACCTTTTGGTTTAATATCGACGGGACATATCACCAAATGAACAGTGTAAGTGAGGAGAGTGTGTTCCCCTGATGTTTTAATATACACGGGACACGTTACCAGATGAACAGTATAAGTGAGGAGAGTGTGTTCCCCAGATTTTTTAATGCACACGGGACATGTTACCAGGTGAACAGTAGAAGTGAGGAGAGTGTGTTCCCATGATGGTTTCATATACACAGGACATGTTACCAGGTGAACAGTATAAGTGAGGAGAGGGTGTTCCCCTGATGGTTTAATATACACGGGACATGTCACCAGGTGAACAGCATAAGTGAGGAGAGTGTGTTCCCCTGATTGTTTAATATACACGGGACATGTTACCAGGTTACCAGTATAAGGGAGGAGAGAGTGCTCCCCTGATTGTTTAATAAACACGGGACATGACACCAGGTGAACAGTATAAGTGAGGAGAGTGTGTTCCCCTGATGGTTTAATAAACACGGGACATGTTACCAGATGAACAGTATAAGTGAGGAGAGTGTGTTCCCCTTATGGTTTAATATCGACGGGACATATGACCAGATGAACAGAAGAAGTGAGGAGAGTGTGTTCCCCTGATGGTTTAATATACACGGGACACGTTTCCAGATGAACATTATAAGTGAGGAGAGTGTGTTCCCCTGATTTTTTAATGCACACGGGACATGTTACCAGGTGAACAGTGGAAGTGAGGAGAGTGTGTTCCCATGATGGTTTCATATACACGGGGCATGTTACCAGGTGAACAGTATAAGTGAGGAGAGTGTGTTCCACTGATGGTTTAATATGCACAGGACATGTTGCCAGGTGAACAGTATAAGTGAGGAGAGTGTGTTCCCCTGATGGTTTAATATGCACAGGACATGTTGCCAGGTGAACAGTATAAGTGAGGAGAGTGTGTTCCCCTGATGGTTTAAAATACACAGGACATGTTACCAGGTGAACAGTATAAGTGAGGAGAGTGTGTTCCCCTGATTCTTCAATATACACGGGACATGTCACCGGTTGAACAGTATAAGTGAGGAGAGTGTGTTCCCCTGATGGTTTAATATGCACAGGACATGTTGCCAGGTGAACAGTATAAGTGAGGAGAGTGTGTTCCCCTGATGGTTTAATATACACAGGACATGTTACCAGGTGAACAGTATAAGTGAGGAGTGTGTGTTCCCCTGATGGTTTAATATACACAGGACATGTTACCAGGTGAACAGCATAAGTGAGGAGAGTGTGATCCCCTGATTCTTTAATATACACGGGACATGTTACCAGGTGAACAGTGTAAGTGAGGAGAGTGTGTTCCCCTGATGGTTTAATATACACAGGACATGTTACCAGGTGAACAGGATAAGTGAGGAGAGTGTGTTCCCCTGATTGTTTAATAGACACGGGACATGTCACCAGGTGAACAGTATAAGTGAGGAGAGTGTGTTCCCCTGATTGTTTAATATACACGGGACATGTCACCAGGTGAACAGTATAAGTGAGGAGAGTGTGTTCACCTGATTGTTTAATAAACACGGGACATGTCACCAGGTGAACAGTATAGGTGAGGAGAGTGTGTTCCCCTGATGGTTTAATATACACGGGACATGTTACCAGGTGAACAGTATAAGTGAGGAGAGTGTGTTCACCTGATTGTTTAATACACACGCGACATGTTACGAGGTGAACAGTATAAGTGAGGAGAGTGTGTTACCCTGATTGTTTAATACGCACGGGACATGTTACCAGGTGAACAGTATAAGTGAGGAGAGTGCGTTCCCCTGATTGTTTAATATACACGGGACATGTCACCAGTTGAACAGTATAAGTGAGGAGAGTGTGTTCCCCTGATGGTTTAATATACACGGGACATGTTACCAGATGAACAGTATAAGTGAGGAGAGTGTGTTCCCCTGATTGTTTAATACACACGCGACATGTTACGAGGTGAACAGTAAAAGTGAGGAGAGTGTGTTCCCCTGATGGTTTAATGTACACGGGACATGTTACCAGGTGAACAGTATAAGTGAGGAGAGTGTGTTCCCATGATGGTTTAATATACACAGGACATGTTACCAGGTGAACAGTATAAGTGAGGAGAGTGTGTTCCCCTGATTGTTTAATGCACACGGGACAGGTCACCAGGGGAACAGTCTAAGTGAGGAGAGTGTGTTCCCCTTATGGTTTAATATCGACGGGACATATGACCAGATGAACAGAAGAAGTGAGGAGAGTGTGTTCCCCTGATAGTTTAATATACAAGGGACACGTTACCAGATGAACAGTATAAGTGAGGAGAGTGTGTTCCCCTGATTTTTCAATGCACACGGGACATGTTACCAGGTGAACAGTATAAGTGAAGAGAGTGTGTTCCCCTAATGGTTTAATATACACAGGACATGTTACCAGGTGAACAGTATAAGTGAGGAGAGTGTGTTCCCCTGATTGTTTAATACACACGCGACATGTTACGAGGTGAACAGTATAAGTGAGGAGAGTGTGTTCCCCTGATTGTTTAATACACACAGGACATGTCACCAGGTGAACAGTATAAGTGAGGAGAATGTATTCCACTGATGGTTTAATATACACAGGACATGTTACCAGGTGAACAGTATAAGTGAGGAGAGAATGTTCCCCTGATTGTTTAATATACACGGGACATGTTACCAGGTGAAATGTATGAGTGAGGAGAGAGTGTTCCCCTGATTTTTTAATAAACACGGGACATGTCACCAGGTGAACAGTAAAAGTGAGGAGAGTGTGTACCCCTGATGGTTCAATATACACGGGACACGTTACCAGATGAACAGTATAAGTGAGGAGAGTGTGTTCCCCTGATTTTTTAATGCACACGGGACATGTCACCAGGTGAACAGTGGAAGTGAGGAGAGTGTGTTCCCATGATGGTTTCATATAAATGGGACATGTAACCAGGTGAACAGTATAAGTGAGGAGAGGGTGTTCCCCTGATTGTTTAATACACGCGGGACATGTCACCAGGTGAACAGTATATGTGAGGAGAGTGTGCTCCCATGATTGTTTAATGCACACCGGACATGTTACGAGGTGAACAGTATAAGTGAGGAGAGAATGTTCCCCTGATTTTTTAATAAACACGGGACATGTCACCAGGTGAACAGTAAAAGTGAGGAGAGTGTGTTCCCCTGATTTTTTAATGCACACGGGACATGTCACCAGGTGAACAGTGGAAGTGAGGAGAGTGTGTTCCCATGATGGTTTCATATAAACGGGACATGTAACCAGGTGAACAGTATAAGTGAGGAGAGGGTGTTCCCCTGATTGTTTAATACACGCGGGACATGTCACCAGGTGAACAGTATATGTGAGGAGAGTGTGCTCCCATGATTGTTTAATGCACACCGGACATGTTACGAGGTGAACAGTATAAGTGAGGAGAGAATGTTCCCCTGATTTTTTAATAAACACAGGACATGTCACCAGGTGAACAGTATATGTGAGGAGAGTGTGTTACCCTGATTGTTTAATACGCACGGGACATGTTACCAGGTGAACAGTATATGTGAGGAGAGTGTATTCCACTGATGGTTTAATATACACAGGACATGTTACCAGGTGAACAGTATAAGTGAGGAGAGAATGTTCCCCTGATTTTTTAATAAACACGGGACATGTCACCAGGTGAACAGTAAAAGTGAGGAGAGTGTGTACCCCTGATGGTTCAATATATACGGGACACGTACCAGATGAACAGTATAAGTGATGAGAGTGTGTTCCCCTGATTTTTTAATGCACACGGGACATGTCACCATGTGAACAGTGGAAGTGAGGAGAGTGTATTCCCATGATGGTTTCATATAAACGGGACATGTAACCAGGTGAACAGTATAAGTGAGGAGAGTGTGCTCCCATGATTGTTTAATGCACACCGGACATGTTACGAGGTGAACAGTATATGTGAGGAGAGTGTGTTACCCTGATTGTTTAATACGCACGGGACATGTTACCAGGTGAACAGTTTCAGTGAGGAGAGTGTGTTCCCCTGATGGTTTAATATACACGGGACAGGTCACCAGGGGAACAGTCTAAGTGAGGAGAGTGTGTTCCCTTTATGGTTTAATATCGACGGGACATATGACCAGATGAACAGAAGAAGTGAGGAGAGTGTGTTCCCCTGATGGTTTAATACACACGGGACACTTAACCAGATGAACAGTATAAGTGAGGAGAGTGTGTTCCCCTGATTTTTTAATGCACACGGGACATGTTACCAGGTGAACAGTATAAGTGAAGAGAGTGTGTTCCCCTAATGGTTTAATATACACAGGACATGTTACCAGGTGAACAGTATAAGTGAGGAGAGTGTGTTCCCCTGATTGTTTAATACACACGCGACATGTTACGAGGTGAACAGTATAAGTGAGGAGAGTGTGTTCCCCTGATTGTTTAATACACACAGGACATGTCACCAGGTGAACAGTATAAGTGAGGAGAATGTATTCCACTGATGGTTTAATATACACATGACATCTTACCAGGTGAACAGTATAAGTGAGGAGAAAATGTTCCCCTGATTGTTTAATATACACGGGACATGTTACCAGGTGAAATGTATAAGTGAGGAGAGAGTGTTCCCCTGATTTTTTAATAAACACGGGACATGTCACCAGGTGAACAGTAAAAGTGAGGAGAGTGTGTACCCCTGATGGTTCAATATACGCGGGACACGTTACCAGATGAACAGTATAAGTGAGGAGAGAGTGTTCCCCTGATTTTTTAATGCACACGGGACATGTCACCAGGTGAACAGTGGAAGTGAGGAGAGTGTGTTCCCATGATGGTTTCATATAAACGGGACATGTAACCAGGTGAACAGTATAAGTGAGGAGAGTGTGCTCCCATGATTGTTTAATGCACACCGGACATGTTAAGAGGTGAACAGTATATGTGAGGAGAGTGTGTTACCCTGATTGTTTAATACGCACGGGACATGTTACCAGGTGAACAGTATATGTGAGGAGAGTGTGCTCCCATGATTGTTTAATGCACACCGGACATGTTACGAGGTGAACAGTATATGTGAGGAGAGTGTGTTACCCTGATTGTTTAATACGCACGGGACATGTTACCAGGTGAACAGTTTCAGTGAGGAGAGTGTGTTCCCCTGATGGTTTAATGCACACGGGACAGGTCACCAGGGGAACAGTCTAAGTGAGGAGAGTGTGTTCCCTTTATGGTTTAATATCGACGGGACACTTAACCAGATGAACAGTATAAGTGAGGAGAGTGTGTTCCCCTGATTTTTTAATGCACACGGGACATGTTACCATTTGAACAGGAGAAGTGAGGAGAGTGTGTTCCCATGATGTTTTCATATAAACGGGACATGTTACCAGGTGAACAGTATAAGTGAAGAGAGTGTGTTCCCATAATGATTTAATATACACAGGACATGTTACCAGGTGAACAGTATAAGTGAGGAGAGAGTGTTCGCCTGATTGTTTAATATACACGGGACATGTTACCAGGTGAACCGTGTAAGTGAGGAGAGTGTGTTCCCTTGATGGTTTAATATACACGGGACATGTTACCAGGTGAACAGTATAAGTGAGGAGAGTGTGTTCCCCTGATGGTTTAATATACACGGGACATGTCACCAGGTGAACAGTATAAGTGAGGAGAGTGTGTTCACCTGATTGTTTAATACACACGCGACATGTTACGAGGTGAACAGTATAAGTGAGGAGAGTGTGTTACCCTGATTGTTTAATACGCACGGGACATGTTACCAGGTGAACAGTGTAAGTGAGGAGAGTGTGTTCCCCTGATTGTTTAATATACACGGGACATGTCACCAGGTGAACAGTATAAGTGAGGAGAGTGTGTTCCCCTGATGGTTTAATATACACGGGACATGTTACCAGATGAACAGTATAAGTGAGGAGAGTGTATTCCCCTGATTGTTTAATACACACGCGACATGTTACGAGGTGAACAGTAAAAGTGAGGAGAGTGTGTTCCCATGATGGTTTAATATACACAGGACATGTTACCAGGTGAACAGTATAAGTGAGGAGAGTGTGTTCCCCTGATTGTTTAATGCACACGGGACAGGTCACCAGGGGAACAGTCTAAGTGAGGAGAGTGTGTTCCCCTTATGGTTTAATATCGACGGGACATATGACCAGATGAACAGAAGAAGTGAGGAGAGTGTGTTCCCCTGATAGTTTAATATACAAGGGACACGTTACCAGATGAACAGTATAAGTGAGGAGAGTGTGTTCCCCTGATTTTTCAATGCACACGGGACATGTTACCAGGTGAACAGTATAAGTGAAGAGAGTGTGTTCCCCTAATGGTTTAATATACACAGGACATGTTACCAGGTGAACAGTATAAGTGAGGAGAGTGTGTTCCCCTGATTGTTTAATACACACGCGACATGTTACGAGGTGAACAGTATAAGTGAGGAGAGTGTGTTCCCCTGATTGTTTAATACACACAGGACATGTCACCAGGTGAACAGTATAAGTGAGGAGAATGTATTCCACTGATGGTTTAATATACACAGGACATGTTACCAGGTGAACAGTATAAGTGAGGAGAGAATGTTCCCCTGATTGTTTAATATACACGGGACATGTTACCAGGTGAAATGTATGAGTGAGGAGAGAGTGTTCCCCTGATTTTTTAATAAACACGGGACATGTCACCAGGTGAACAGTAAAAGTGAGGAGAGTGTGTACCCCTGATGGTTCAATATACACGGGACACGTTACCAGATGAACAGTATAAGTGAGGAGAGTGTGTTCCCCTGATTTTTTAATGCACACGGGACATGTCACCAGGTGAACAGTGGAAGTGAGGAGAGTGTGTTCCCATGATGGTTTCATATAAATGGGACATGTAACCAGGTGAACAGTATAAGTGAGGAGAGGGTGTTCCCCTGATTGTTTAATACACGCGGGACATGTCACCAGGTGAACAGTATATGTGAGGAGAGTGTGCTCCCATGATTGTTTAATGCACACCGGACATGTTACGAGGTGAACAGTATAAGTGAGGAGAGAATGTTCCCCTGATTTTTTAATAAACACGGGACATGTCACCAGGTGAACAGTAAAAGTGAGGAGAGTGTGTTCCCCTGATTTTTTAATGCACACGGGACATGTCACCAGGTGAACAGTGGAAGTGAGGAGAGTGTGTTCCCATGATGGTTTCATATAAACGGGACATGTAACCAGGTGAACAGTATAAGTGAGGAGAGGGTGTTCCCCTGATTGTTTAATACACGCGGGACATGTCACCAGGTGAACAGTATATGTGAGGAGAGTGTGCTCCCATGATTGTTTAATGCACACCGGACATGTTACGAGGTGAACAGTATAAGTGAGGAGAGAATGTTCCCCTGATTTTTTAATAAACACAGGACATGTCACCAGGTGAACAGTATATGTGAGGAGAGTGTGTTACCCTGATTGTTTAATACGCACGGGACATGTTACCAGGTGAACAGTATATGTGAGGAGAGTGTATTCCACTGATGGTTTAATATACACAGGACATGTTACCAGGTGAACAGTATAAGTGAGGAGAGAATGTTCCCCTGATTTTTTAATAAACACGGGACATGTCACCAGGTGAACAGTAAAAGTGAGGAGAGTGTGTACCCCTGATGGTTCAATATATACGGGACACGTACCAGATGAACAGTATAAGTGATGAGAGTGTGTTCCCCTGATTTTTTAATGCACACGGGACATGTCACCATGTGAACAGTGGAAGTGAGGAGAGTGTATTCCCATGATGGTTTCATATAAACGGGACATGTAACCAGGTGAACAGTATAAGTGAGGAGAGTGTGCTCCCATGATTGTTTAATGCACACCGGACATGTTACGAGGTGAACAGTATATGTGAGGAGAGTGTGTTACCCTGATTGTTTAATACGCACGGGACATGTTACCAGGTGAACAGTTTCAGTGAGGAGAGTGTGTTCCCCTGATGGTTTAATATACACGGGACAGGTCACCAGGGGAACAGTCTAAGTGAGGAGAGTGTGTTCCCTTTATGGTTTAATATCGACGGGACATATGACCAGATGAACAGAAGAAGTGAGGAGAGTGTGTTCCCCTGATGGTTTAATACACACGGGACACTTAACCAGATGAACAGTATAAGTGAGGAGAGTGTGTTCCCCTGATTTTTTAATGCACACGGGACATGTTACCAGGTGAACAGTATAAGTGAAGAGAGTGTGTTCCCCTAATGGTTTAATATACACAGGACATGTTACCAGGTGAACAGTATAAGTGAGGAGAGTGTGTTCCCCTGATTGTTTAATACACACGCGACATGTTACGAGGTGAACAGTATAAGTGAGGAGAGTGTGTTCCCCTGATTGTTTAATACACACAGGACATGTCACCAGGTGAACAGTATAAGTGAGGAGAATGTATTCCACTGATGGTTTAATATACACATGACATCTTACCAGGTGAACAGTATAAGTGAGGAGAAAATGTTCCCCTGATTGTTTAATATACACGGGACATGTTACCAGGTGAAATGTATAAGTGAGGAGAGAGTGTTCCCCTGATTTTTTAATAAACACGGGACATGTCACCAGGTGAACAGTAAAAGTGAGGAGAGTGTGTACCCCTGATGGTTCAATATACGCGGGACACGTTACCAGATGAACAGTATAAGTGAGGAGAGAGTGTTCCCCTGATTTTTTAATGCACACGGGACATGTCACCAGGTGAACAGTGGAAGTGAGGAGAGTGTGTTCCCATGATGGTTTCATATAAACGGGACATGTAACCAGGTGAACAGTATAAGTGAGGAGAGTGTGCTCCCATGATTGTTTAATGCACACCGGACATGTTAAGAGGTGAACAGTATATGTGAGGAGAGTGTGTTACCCTGATTGTTTAATACGCACGGGACATGTTACCAGGTGAACAGTATATGTGAGGAGAGTGTGCTCCCATGATTGTTTAATGCACACCGGACATGTTACGAGGTGAACAGTATATGTGAGGAGAGTGTGTTACCCTGATTGTTTAATACGCACGGGACATGTTACCAGGTGAACAGTTTCAGTGAGGAGAGTGTGTTCCCCTGATGGTTTAATGCACACGGGACAGGTCACCAGGGGAACAGTCTAAGTGAGGAGAGTGTGTTCCCTTTATGGTTTAATATCGACGGGACACTTAACCAGATGAACAGTATAAGTGAGGAGAGTGTGTTCCCCTGATTTTTTAATGCACACGGGACATGTTACCATTTGAACAGGAGAAGTGAGGAGAGTGTGTTCCCATGATGTTTTCATATAAACGGGACATGTTACCAGGTGAACAGTATAAGTGAAGAGAGTGTGTTCCCATAATGATTTAATATACACAGGACATGTTACCAGGTGAACAGTATAAGTGAGGAGAGAGTGTTCGCCTGATTGTTTAATATACACGGGACATGTTACCAGGTGAACCGTGTAAGTGAGGAGAGTGTGTTCCCTTGATGGTTTAATATACACGGGACATGTTACCAGGTGAACAGTATAAGTGAGGAGAGTGTGTTCCCCTGATGGTTTAATATACACGGGACATGTCACCAGGTGAACAGTATAAGTGAGGAGAGTGTGTTCACCTGATTGTTTAATACACACGCGACATGTTACGAGGTGAACAGTATAAGTGAGGAGAGTGTGTTACCCTGATTGTTTAATACGCACGGGACATGTTACCAGGTGAACAGTGTAAGTGAGGAGAGTGTGTTCCCCTGATTGTTTAATATACACGGGACATGTCACCAGGTGAACAGTATAAGTGAGGAGAGTGTGTTCCCCTGATGGTTTAATATACACGGGACATGTTACCAGATGAACAGTATAAGTGAGGAGAGTGTATTCCCCTGATTGTTTAATACACACGCGACATGTTACGAGGTGAACAGTAAAAGTGAGGAGAGTGTGTTCCCATGATGGTTTAATATACACAGGACATGTTACCAGGTGAACAGTATAAGTGAGGAGAGTGTGTTCCCCTGATTGTTTAATGCACACGGGACAGGTCACCAGGGGAACAGTCTAAGTGAGGAGAGTGTGTTCCCCTTATGGTTTAATATCGACGGGACATATGACCAGATGAACAGAAGAAGTGAGGAGAGTGTGTTCCCCTGATAGTTTAATATACAAGGGACACGTTACCAGATGAACAGTATAAGTGAGGAGAGTGTGTTCCCCTGATTTTTCAATGCACACGGGACATGTTACCAGGTGAACAGTATAAGTGAAGAGAGTGTGTTCCCCTAATGGTTTAATATACACAGGACATGTTACCAGGTGAACAGTATAAGTGAGGAGAGTGTGTTCCCCTGATTGTTTAATACACACGCGACATGTTACGAGGTGAACAGTATAAGTGAGGAGAGTGTGTTCCCCTGATTGTTTAATACACACAGGACATGTCACCAGGTGAACAGTATAAGTGAGGAGAATGTATTCCACTGATGGTTTAATATACACAGGACATGTTACCAGGTGAACAGTATAAGTGAGGAGAGAATGTTCCCCTGATTTTTTAATAAACACGGGACATGTCACCAGGTGAACAGTAAAAGTGAGGAGAGTGTGTACCCCTGATGGTTCAATATACACGGGACACGTACCAGATGAACAGTATAAGTGAGGAGAGTGTGTTCCCCTGATGGTTTAATATACACGGGACAGGTCACCAGGGGAACAGTCTAAGTGAGGAGAGTGTGTTCCCTTTATGGTTTAATATCGACGGGACATATGACCAGATGAACAGAAGAAGTGAGGAGAGTGTGTTCCCCTGATGGTTTAATACACACGGGACACTTAACCAGATGAACAGTATAAGTGAGGAGAGTGTGTTCCCCTGATTTTTTAATGCACACGGGACATGTTACCATTTGAATAGGAGAAGTGAGGAGAGTGTGTTCCCCTGATGGTTTAATATACACGGGACATGTTACCAGGTGAACAGTATAAGTGAGGAGAGTGTGTTCCCCTGATTGTTTAATAAACACGGGACATGTCACCAGGTGAACAGTATAAGTGAGGAGAGTGTTTTCCCCTGATGTTTTAATATACACGGGACATGTTACCAGATGAACAGTATAAGTGAGGAGAGTGTGTTCACCTTATGGTTTAATATCGACGGGACACGTTACCAGATGAACAGTATTAGTGAGGAGAGTGTGTTCCCCTGATTTTTTAATGCACACGGGACATGTTGCCAGGTGAACAGTGGAAGTGAGGAGAGTGTGTTCCCATGATGGTTTCATATACACGGGACTTGTTACCAGGTGAACAGTATAAGTGAAGAGAGTGTGTTCCCCTGATGGTTTAATATACACAGGACATGTTACCAGTTGATCAGTGTATGTGCGGGGAGTGTGTTCCCCTGATTGTTTAATGCACACTGGACATGTGACAAGCAGAACATTATAAGTGAGGAGAGTGTGTTCTCCTGATGGCTTAATGCCCACGGGACATGTTACCAGGTGAACAGTGGAAGTGAGGAGAGTGTGTTCCCATGATGGTTTCATATACACGGGACATAGAACATAGAACATAGAACATACAGCACAGAACAGGCCCTTCGGCCCACAATGTTGTGCCGATCCTTTGTCCTCTGTCAAGGACAATTTAATCTATACCCCATCATTCTCCTTTATCCATATACCTATCCAAAAGCCTTTTGAAAGTCCCTAAAGTTTCTGACTCAACAACTTCCCCGGGCAAGGCATTCCATGCCTCGACCACTCTCTGGGTAAAGAACCTTCCCCTGACATCCCCCTTATATCTCCCACCCTTCACCTTAAATTTATGACCCCTTGTAACGCTTTGCTCCACCCGGGGAAAAAGTTTCTGACTGTCTACCCTATCTATTCCCCTGATCATCTTATAAACCTCTATCATGTCACCCCTCATCCTTCTCCTTTCTAATGAGAAGAGGCCTAGAATGTTCAGCCTTTCCTCGTAAGACTTATTCTCCATTCCAGGCAACATCCTGGTAAATCTCCTCTGCACCCTCTCCAAGGCTTCCACATCCTTCCTAAAATGAGGCGACCAGAACTGCACACAGTACTCCAAATGAGGCCTTACCAAGGTCCTGTACAGCTGCATCATCACCTCACGGCTCTTAAATTCAATCCCTCTGCTAATGAACGCTAACACCCCATATGCCTTCTTCACAGCCCTATCCACTTGAGTTGCAACTTTCAATGATCTATGCACATAGACCCCAAGGTCTCTCTGCTCCTCCACATGCCCAAGAACCCTACCGTTAACCCAGTATTTTGCATTCATGTTTGTCCTTCCAAAATGGACGACCTCACACTTTTCAGGGTTAAACTCCATCTGCCACTTTTCAGCCCAGCACTGCAACCTATCCAAGTCCCTTTGCAGACGACAATAGCCCTCCTCGGTATCCACAACTCCACCAACCTTTGTATCATCTGCAAATTTACTGACCCACCCTTCGACTTCCTCATCCAAGTCGTTAATAAAAATCACAAACAGGAGAGGACCCAGAACTGATCCCTGCGGCACGCCACTGGTAACTGGGCTCCAGGCTGAGTATTTACCATCTAAGACCACTCTCTGCCTTCTATCAGTTAGCCAATTCTTAATCCAACTGGCCACATTCCCCACTATCCCATGCCTCCTGACTTTCTCCATAAGTCTACCATGGGGGACCTTATCAAATGCCTTACTAAAATCCATGTACACCACATCCACTGGTTTACCCTCATCCACTTGCTTGGTCACCTGCTCAAAGAATTCAATCAGGCTTGTGAGGCAAGACCTACCCCTCACAAAACCGTGCTGACTGTCCCGAATCAAGCAGTGTCTTTCCAGATGCTCAGAAATCCTATCCCTCAGCACCTTTTCCATCAACTTGCCTACCACCGAAGTAAGACTAACTGGCCTGTAATTCCCAGGGTTGTTCCTATTCCCTTTCTTGAACAGGGGCACAACATTTGCCACCCTCCAATCACCTGGTACCACCCCCGTCAGCAGAGAAGATGAAAAGATCATTGCCAGCGGCTCTGCAATTTCATCCCTTGCTTCCCATAACATCCTTGGATATACCCCGTCAGGCCCGGGAGACTTGTCTATCTTCAAGTTATTCAAAAACCCCAACACATCTTCCCTCCTAACGAGCACTTCCTCGAGCTTACCAGTCTGTTTCACACCGTCCTCTTCAGTAATACACCCCTTCTCATTCGTAAATACCGAAGAGAAGTACTCATTCAAAACCTCACTTATCTCTTCCGGCTCAACACACAGTCTCCCGCTATTGTCCTTGACCGGACCTACGGTCCCCCTAGTCATCCTCATATTTCTGACATACGCGTAAAAGGCCTTGGGGTTTTCTTTTATCCTACCCGCCAAGCATTTTTCATGCCCTCTCTTAGCTCTCCTAATCCCTTTCTTCAGATCCTTCCTGGCCATCTTGTATCCCTCCAGAGCTATGCCTGTGCCCTTTTTCCTCAACTTTATATACGCATCCTTCTTCTTCCTAACAAGACTCTCAACCTCTCTTGTCAACCACGGTTCCCTCACATGACCATCCCTTCCCTGTCTGACAGGGACATGCTTATCAATGGCCCCTACTATCTGCTCCTTGAAAAAGTTCCACATTTCGACCGTGCCCTTCCCTGCCAGCATATGCTCCCAACTTATGCTCCTCAGTTCCTGCCTGACAGCATCATATCTACCCTTCCCCCAATTGTAAACCTTGCCCTGTTGCACATACCTATCCTTCTCCATTACCACAGTGAATGCTACAGAATTGTGATCACTATCTCCAAAGTGCTCGCCCACCAACAGCTCTATCACTTGCCCTGGTTCATTACCTAGTACCAAATCCAATATTGCCTCCCCTCTGGTCGGGCAGTCTACATACTGAGTCAGAAAAGCTTCCTGGACATACTGCACAAACACTACCCCATCCAAACTATTCGATCTAAAGAGTTGCCAATCAATATTTGGGAAGTTGAAATCCCCCATAATTACTACCCTGTGACTTCTGCTCCTTTCCAAAATCTGTTTCCCAATCTGCTCTTCCACCTCCCTGCTGCTATTGGGGGGCCTATAGAAAACTCCCATCAAGGTGACTGCTCCTTTCCTGTTCCTGACCTCAACCCACAGTGCCTCAGTCGGCAGATCCTCCTCGAAAATTCTTTCAGCAGTTGTTACACTATTTCTAACTAACAATGCCACCCCCCCACCTCTTTTACCACCATTCCTAATCTTATGAAAACATCTATAACCAGGTACCTCCAAAAACCATTCCTCCCCCTCACCTATCCACGTTTCAGTGATGGCCACAACATCGTAGTGTTCGCCTGATTGTTTAATATACACGGGACATGTAACCAGGTGAACAGTATATGTGAGGAGAGTGTGTTCCCCTGATGGTTTAATATACACAGGACATGTTACCAGGTGAACAGTATAAGTGAGGAGAGTGTGTTCCCCTGATGGTTTAATATACACGGGACATGTTACCAGATGAACAGTATAAGTGAGGAGAGTGTGTTCCCCTGATTGTTTAATACACACGCGACATGTTAAGAGGTGAACAGTATAAGTGAGGAGAGTGTGTTCCCCTGATTGTTTAATAAACACGGGACATGTCACCAGGTGAACAGTATAAGTGAGGAGAGTGTGTTCCCCTGATTGTTTAATATACACGGGACATGTTACCAGATGAACAGTATAAGTGAGGAGAGTGTGTTCCCCTGATTGTTTAATACACACGCGACATGTTACGCGGTGAACAGTATAAGTGAGGAGAGTGTGTTACCCTGATTGTTTAATACACACGCGACATGTTACGAGGCGAACAGTATAAGTGAGGAGAGAGTTTTCCCCTGATTGTTTAATACACACGGGACATGTTACCAGGTGAACAGCATAAGTGAGGAGAGTGTGTTCCCCTGATTGTTTAATACACACAGGACATGTCACCAGGTGAACAGTATAAGTGAGGAGAGTGTGTTCCCCTGATGGTTTAATATACACGGGACATGTTACCATATGAACAGTATAAGTGAGGAGAGTGTGTTCCCCTGATTTTTTAATGCACACGGGACATGTTACCATTTGAACAGGAGAAGTGAGGAGAGTGTGTTCCCATGATGTTTTCATATACACGGGACATGTTACCAGGTGAACAGTATAAGTGAAGAGAGTGTGTTCCCCTAATGGTTTAATATACACAGGACATGTTACCAGGTGAACAGTATAAGTGAGGAGAGAGTGTTCGCCTGATTGTTTAATATACACGGGACATGTTACCAGGTGAACAGTGTAAGTGAGGAGAGTGTGTTCCCCTGATGGTTTAATATACACGGGACATGTTACCAGGTGAACAGTATAAGTGAGGCGAGAGTGTTCGCCTGATTGTTTAATATACACGGGACATGTTACCAGGTGAACTGTATAAGTGAGGAGAGAGTGTTCCCCTGATTGTTTAATAAACACGGGACATGTCACCAGGTGAACAGTATAAGTGAGGAGAGTGAGTTCCCCTGATTGTTTAATATACACGGGACATGTTACCAGGTGAACTGTATAAGTGAGGAGAGAGTCTTCCCCTGATTGTTTAATAAACACGGGACATGTCACCAGGTGAACAGTATAAGTGAGGAGAGTGTGTTCCCCTGATGGTTTAATATACACGGGACATGTTACCAGATGAACAGTATAAGTGAGGAGAGTGTGTTCACCTTATGGTTTAATATCGACGGGACACGTTACCAGATGAACAGTATTAGTGAGGAGAGTGTGTTCCCCTGATTTTTTAATGCACACGGGACATGTTGCCAGGTGAACAGTGGAAGTGAGGAGAGTGTGTTCCCATGATGGTTTCATATACACGGGACTTGTTACCAGGTGAACAGTATAAGTGAAGAGAGTGTGTTCCCCTGATGGTTTAATATACACAGGACATGTTACCAGGTGATCAGTGTAAGTGAGGAGAGGGTGTTCCCCTGATTGTTTAATACACACGGGACATGTCACCAGGTGAACAGTGTATGTGAGGGGAGTGTGTTCCCCTGATTGTTTAATGCACACGGGACATGTGACAAGCTGAACATTATAAGTGAGGAGAGTGTGTTCTCCTGATGGTTTAATATACACAGGACATGTTACCAGGTGATCAGTGTAAGTGAGGAGAGGGTGTTCCCCTGATTGTTTAATACACATGGGACATGTCACCACGTGAACAGTATAAGTGAGGAGAGTGTGTTCCCCTGATGGCTTAATGCACACGGGACATGTTACCAGGTGAACAGTGGAAGTGAGGAGAGTGTGTTCCCATGATGGTTTAATATACACGGGACATGTAACCAGGTGAACAGTATAAGTGAGGAGAGTGTGTTCCCCTGATGGTTTAATATACACAGGACATGTTACGAGGTGAACAGTATAAGTGAGGAGAGTGTGTTCCCCTGATTGTTTAATAAACACGGGACATGTTACGAGGTGAACAGTATAAGTGAGGAGAGTGTGTTACCCTGATTGTTTAATAAACACGGGACATGTCACCAGGTGAACAGTGTATGTGAGGGGTGTGTGTTCCCCTGATTGTTTAATAAACACGGGACATGTCACCAGGTGAACAGTATAAGTGAGTAGAGTGAGTTCCCCTGATGGTTTAATGCACACGGGACATGTTACCAGGTGAACAGTGGAAGTGAGGAGAGTGTGTTCCCCTGATGGTTTAATATACACGGGACATGTTACAAGATGAACAGTATAAGTGAGGAGATTGTGTTCCCCAGATTGTTTAATACACACGCGACATGTTACGAGGTGAACAGTATAAGTGAGGAGAGTGTGTTACCCTGATTGTTTAATAAACACGGGACATGTCACCAGGTGAACAGTATAAGTGAGTAGAGTGAGTTCCCCTGATGGTTTAATATACACGGGACATGTTACCATATGAACAGTAAAAGTGAGGAGAGTGTGTTCCCCTGATTGTTTAATGCACACGGGACAGGTCACCAGATGAACAGAAGAAGTGAGGAGAGTGTGTTCCCCTTAAGGTTTAATACACACGGGACACGTTACCAGATGAACTGTATAAGTGAGGATAGTGTGTTCCCCTGATTTTTTAATGCACACGGGACATGTTACCATTTGAACAGGAGAAGTGAGGAGAGCGTGTTCCCATGATGTTTTCATATACACGGGACATGTTACCAGGTGAACAGTATAAGTGAAGAGAGTGTGTTCCCCTAATGGTTTAATAAACACAGGACATGTTACCAGGTGAACAGTATAAGTGAGGAGAGAGTGTTCGCCTGATTGTTTAATATACACGGGACATGTTACCAGGTGAACAGTGCAAGTGAGGAGAGTGTGTTCCCCTGATGGTTTAATATACACGGGACATGTTACCAGGTGAACAGTATAAGTGAGGAGAGAGTGTTCGCCTGAATGTTTAATATACACGGGACATGTTACCAGGTGAACTGTATAAGTGAGGAGAGAGTGTTCCCCTGATTGTTTAATATATACAGGACATGTTACCAGGTGAACTGTATAAGTGAGGAGAGAGTCTTCCCCTGATTGTTTAATAAACACGGGACATGTTACGAGGTGAACAGTATAAGTGAGGAGAGTGTGTTCCCCTGATGGTTTAATATACACGGGACATTTTACCAGATGAACGGTATAAGTGAGGAGAGTGTGTTCACCTTATGGTTTAATATCGACGGGACACGTTACCAGATGAACAGTATTAGTGAGGAGAGTGTGTTCCCCTGATTTTTTAATGCACACGGGACATGTTGCCAGGTGAACAGTGGAAGTGAGGAGAGTGTGTTCCCATGATGGTTTCATATACATGGGACTTGTTACCAGGTGAACAGTATAAGTGAAGAGAGTGTGTTCCCCTGATGGTTTAATATACACAGGACATGTTACCAGGTGATCAGTGTAAGTGAGGAGAGGGTGTTCCCCTGATTGTTTAATACACACGGGACATGTCACCAGGTGAACAGTGTATGTGAGGGGTGTGTGTTCCCCTGATTGTTTAATGCACACGGGACATGTGACAAGCTGAACATTATAAGTGAGGAGAGTGTTTTCTCCTGATGGTTTAATATACACCGGACATGTCACCACGTGAACAGTATAAGTGAGGAGAGTGTGTTCCCCTGATGGCTTAATGCACACGGGACATGTTACCAGGTGAACAGTGGAAGTGAGGAGAGTGTGTTCCCAGGATGGTTTCATATACACGGGACATGTAACCAGGTGAACAGTATAAGTGAGGAGAGTGTGTTCCCCTGATGGTTTAATATACACAGGACATGTTACCAGGTGAACAGAATAAGTGAGGAGAGTGTGTTCCCCTGATTGTTTAATAAACACGGGACATGTTACCAGGTGAACAGTATAAGTGAGGAGAGTGTGTTCCCCTGATTGTTTAATAAACACGGGACAGGTTACGAGGTGAACAGTATAAGTGAGGAGAGTGTGTTCCCCTGATTGTTTAATAAACACGGGACATGTCACCAGGTGAACAGTATAAGTGAGGAGAGTGTGTTCCCCTGATGGTTTAATATACACGGGACATGTTACCAGGTGAACAGTATAAGTGAGGAGAGTGTGTTCCCCTGATTGTTTAATAAACACGGGACAGGTTACGAGGTGAACAGTATAAGTGAGGAGAGTGTGTTCCCCTGATTGTTTAATAAACACGGGACAGGTTACGAGGTGAACAGTATAAGTGAGGAGAGTGTGTTCCCCTGATTGTTTAATAAACACGGGACATGTCAACAGGGGAACAGTCTAAGTGAGGAGAGTGTGTTCCCCTTATGGTTTAATATCGACGGGACATATGTCCAGATGAACAGAAGAAGTGAGGAGAGTGTGTTCCCCTGATAGTTTAATATACAAGGGACACGTTACCAGATGAACAGTATAAGTGAGGAGAGTGTGTTCCCCTGATTTTTTAATGCACACGGGACATGTTACCAGGTGAACAGTATAAGTGAAGAGAGTGTGTTCCCCTAATGGTTTAATATACGCAGGACATGTTACCAGGTGAACAGTATAAGTGAGGAGAGTGAGTTCCCCTGATGGTTTAGTATACACGGGACACGTTACCAGATGAACAGTAGAAGTGGGAGAGTGTGTTCCCCTGATTTTTTAATGCACACGGGACATTTTACCAGGTGAACAGTAGAAGTGAGGAGAGTGTGTTCCCCTGATGGTTTAATATACACAGGACATGTTACCAGGTGAACAGAATAAGTGAGGAGAGTGTGTTCCCATGATGGTTTCATATACACGGGACATGTTACCAGGTGAACAGTATAAGTGAGGAGAGTGTTTTCCCCTGATTGTTTAATACACACGCGACATGTTACGAGGTGAACAGTATAAGTGAGGAGAGTGTGTTACCCTGATTGTTTAATACACACAGGAAATGTCACAAGGTGAACAGTATAAGTGAGGAGAATGTATTCCCCTGATGGTTTAATATAAACAGGACATGTTACCAGGTGAACAGTATAAGTGAGGAGAGAATGTTCCCCTGATTGTTTAATATACACGGGACATGATACCTGGTGAACTGTATAAGTGAGGAGAGAGTGTTCCCCTGATTTTTTAATAAACACGGGACATGTCACCAGGTGAACAGTAAAAGTGAGGAGAGTGTGTACCCCTGATGGTTTAATATACACGGGACATGTTACCAGATGAACAGTATAAGTGAGGAGAGAGTGTTCACCTTATGGTTTAATATCGACCGGACATATTACCAAATGAACTGTATAAGTGAGGAGAGTGTGTTCCCCTGATGGTTCAATATACACGGGACACGTTACCAGATGAACAGTATAAGTGAGGAGAGTGTGTTCCCCTGATTTTTTAATGCACACGGCACTTGTTACCAGGTGAACAGTGGAAGTGAGGAGAGTGTGTTCCCATGATGGTTTCATATACAAGGGACATGTAACCAGGTGAAGAGTACAAGTGAGGAGATTGTGTTCCCCTGATGGTTTAATATGCACAGGACATGTTACCAGGTGAACAGTATAAGTGAGGAGAGGGTGTTCCCCTGATGGTTTAATATACACGGGACATGTTACCAGGTGAACAGTATAAGTGAGGAGAGTGTGTTCCCCTGATTTTTTAATGCACACGGGACATGTTACCAGGTGAACAGTATAAGTGAGGAGAGTGTGTTACCCTGATTGTTTAATATACACAGGACATGTTACCAGTTGAACAGTATAAGTGAGGAGAGTGTGTTCCCCTGATTGTTTAATACGCACGGGACATGTTACCAGGTGAACAGTATAAGTGAGGAGAGAGTGTTCCCCTGATTGTTTAATACACATGGGACATGTTACCAGGTGAACAGTATAAGTGAGGAGAGTGTGTTCACCTTATGGTTTAATATCGACGGTACATATGACCAGATGAACAGAAGAAGTGAGGAGAGTGTGCTCCCCTGATGGCGTAATGCACACGGGACATGTTACCAGGTGAACAGTATAAGTGAGGAGAGTGTGTTCCCCTGATTGTTTAATACACACGCGACATGTTACGAGGTGAACAGTATAAGTGAGGAGAGTGTGTTCCCCTGATTGTTTAATACACACGCGACATGTTACGAGGTGAACAGTATAAGTGAGGAGAGTGTGTTCCCCTGATGGTTTAGTATACACGGGACACGTTACCAGATGAACAGTAGAAGTGAGGAGAGTGTGTTCCCCTGATTTTTTAATGCACACGGGACATTTTACCAGGTGAACAGTAGAAGTGAGGAGAGTGTGTTCCCATGATGGTTTCATATACACGGGACATGTTGCCAGGTGAACAGTATAAGTGAGGTGAGTGTGTTCCCCTGATTGTTTAATAAACACGGGACATGTCACCAGGGGAACAGTACAAGTGAGGAGAGTGTGTTCCCCTGATGGTTTAATATACAAAGGACATGTTACCAGGTGAACAGTATAAGTGAGGAGAGTGTGTTCCCCTGATGGTTTAATATGCACGGGACATGTTACCAGATGAACAGTATAAGTGAGGAGAGTGTGTTCCCCCGATTTTTTAATGCACACGGGACATGTCACCAGGTGAACAGTATAAGTGAGGAGTGTGTGTTCCCCTGATGGTTTAATATACACGGGACATGTTACCAGATGAACAGTATAAGCGAGGAGAGTGTGTTCCCCTGATTGTTTAATGCACACGGGACAGGTCACCAGGGGAACAGTCTAAGTGAGGAGAGTGTGTTCCCCTTATGGTTTAATATCGACGGTACATATGACCAGGTGAACAGAAGAAGTGAGGAGAGTGTGCTCCCCTGATGGTTTAATATACACGGGACACGTTACCAGATGAACAGTATAAGTGAGGAGAGTGTGTTCCCCTGATTTTTTAATGCACACGGGACATGTTACCAGGTGAACAGTAGAAGTGAGGAGAGTGTGTTCCCATGATGGTTTCATATACACGGGACATGTTACCAGGTGAACAGTATAAGTGAAGAGAGTGTGTTCCCCTAATGGTTTAATATACACAGGACATGTTACCAGGTGAACAGTATAAGTGAGGAGAGGGTGTTCCCCTGATGGTTTAGTATACACGGGACACGTTACCAGATGAACAGTATAAGTGAGGAGAGTGTGTTCCCCTGATGGTTGCATATACACGGGACATGTTACCAGGTGAACAGTATAAGTGAAGAGTGTTTGTTCCCCTGATGGTTTAATATACTCAGGACATGTTACCAGGTGAACAGTATAAGTGAAGAGAGTGTGTTCCCCTAATGGTTTAATATACACAGGACATGTTACCAGGTGAACAGTATAAGTGAGGAGAGGGTGTTCCCCTGATGGTTTAGTATACACGGGACACGTTACCAGATGAACAGTATAAGTGAGGAGAGTGTGTTCCCCTGATGGTTTCATATACACGGGACATGTTACCAGGTGAACAGTATAAGTGAGGAGAGTGTGTTCCCCTGATTGTTTAATACTCACGGGACATGTTAACAGGTGAACAGTATAAGTGAGGAGAGTGTGTTCCCCTGATTGTTTAATACACACGGGACATGTTACCAGGTGAACAGTATAAGTGAGGAGAGTTTGTTCCCCTGATTGTTTAATACTCACGGGACATGTTAACAGGTGAACAGTATAAGTGAGGAGAGTGTGTTCCCCTGATTGTTTAATACACACGGGACATGTTACCAGGTGAACAGTATAAGTGAGGAGAGTGTGTTACCCTGATTGTTTAATACACACAGGACATGTTACCAGGTGAACAGTATAAGTGAGGAGAGTGTGTTCCCCTGATTGTTTAATACGCACGGGACATGTTACCAGGTGAACAGTATAAGTGAGGAGAGAGTGTTCCCCTGATTGTTTAATATACACGGGACATGTTACCAGGTGAACAGTATAAGTGAGGAGAGTGTGTTCACCTTATGGTTTAATATCGACGGTACATATGACCAGATGTACAGAAGAAGTGAGGAGAGTGTGCTCCCCTGATGGCGTAATGCACACTGGACATGTTACCAGGTGAACAGTATAAGTGAGGAGAGTGTGTTCCCCTGATTGTTTAATACACACGGGACACGTTACCAGATGAACAGTAGAAGTGAGGAGAGTGTGTTCCCCTGATTTTTTAATGCACACGGGACATTTTACCAGGTGAACAGTAGAAGTGAGGAGAGTGTGTTCCCATGATGGTTTCATATACACGGGACATGTTACCAGGTGAACAGTATAAGTGAGGAGAGTGTGTTCCCCTGATTGTTTAATACACACGCGACATGTTACGAGGTGAACAGTATAAGTGAGGAGAATGTGTTCCCCTGATTGTTTAATATACACGGGACATGGTACCAGGTGAACTGTATAAGTGAGGAGAGTGTGTTCCCCTGATGGTTTAATACACACAGGACATGTCACCAGGTGAACAGTATAAGTGAGGAGAATGTATTCCCCTGATTGTTTAATATACACGGGACATGGTACCAGGTGAACTGTATAAGTGAGGAGAGTGTGTTCCCCTGATGGTTTAATATACACGGGACATGTTACCAGTTGAACAGTATAAGTGAGGAGAATGTATTCCCCTGATTGTTTAATATACACGGGACATGTTACCAGGTGAACAGTATAAGTGAGGAGAGTGTGCTCCCCTGATGGTTTAATATACACGGGACACGTTACCAGATGAACAGTGTAAGTGAGGAGAATGTGTTCCCCTGATTGTTTAATACACACGGGACATGTTACCAGATGATCAGTATAAGTGAGGAGAGAGTGTTCACCTTATGGTTTAATATCGACGGGACATATGACCAAATGAACAGTATAAGTGAGGAGAGTGTGCTCCCCTGATGGTTTAATACTCACGGGACATGTTACCAGGTAAACAGTATAAGTGAGGAGAGTGTGTTCCCCTGATGGTTTAATATACACGGGACACGTTACCAGATGAACAGTATAAGTGAGGAGAGAGTGTTCACCTTATGGTTTAATATCGACGGGACATATGACCAAATGAACAGTATAAGTGAGGAGAGTGTGCTCCCCTGATGGTTTAATACTCACGGGACATGTTACCAGGTGAACAGTATAAGTGAGGAGAGTGTGTTCCCCTGATGGTTTAATATACACGGGACATGTTACCAGGTGAACAGTATAAGTGAGGAGAGTGTGTTCCCCTGATTTTTTAATGCACACGGGACATGTTACCAGGTGAACAGTATAAGTGAGGAGAGTGTGTTCCCCTGATGGTTTAATATACACGGGACATGTTACCAGGTGAACAGTATAAGTGAGGAGAGTGTGTTCCCCTGATGGTTTAATATACACGGGACATGTTACCAGGTGAACAGTATAAGTGAGGAGAGTGTGTTCCCCTGATTTTTTAATACACACGGGACATGTTACCAGGTGAACAGTATAAGTGAAGAGAGTGTGTTCCCCTAATGGTTTAATATACACAGGACATGTTACCAGGTGAACAGTATAAGTGAGGAGAGTGTGTTCCCCTGATTGTTTAATATACAAGGTACATGTTACCAGGTGAACAGTATAAGTGAGGAGAGTGTGTTCCCCTGATGGTTTAGTATACACGGGACACGTTACCAGATGAACAGTATAAGTGAGGAGAGTGTGTTCGCCTGATGGTTTCATATACACGGGACATGTTACCAGGTGAACAGTATAAGTGAAGAGAGTGTGTTCCCCTGATGGTTTAATATACACAGGACATGTTACCAGGTGAACAGTATAAGTGAGGAGAGTGTGTTCCCCTGATTGTTTAATACACACGGGACATGTTACCAGGTGAACAGTATAAGTGAGGAGAGTGTGTTACCCTGATTGTTTAATACACACAGGACATGTTACCAGGTGAACAGTATAAGTGAGGAGAGTGTGTTCTCTTGATTGTTTAATACGCACGGGACATGTTACCAGGTGAACAGTATAAGTGAGGAGAGAGTGTTCCCCTGATTGTTTAATACACATGGGACATGTTACCAGGTGAACAGTATAAGTGAGGAGAGTGTGTTCACCTTATGGTTTAATATCGACGGTACATATGACCAGATGAACAGAAGAAGTGAGGAGAGTGTGCTCCCCTGATGGCGTAATGCACACGGGACATGTTACCAGGTGAACAGTATAAGTGAGGAGAGTGTGTTCCCCTGATTGTTTAATACACACGCGACATGTTACGAGGTGAACAGTATAAGTGAGGAGAGTGTGTTCCCCTGATTGTTTAATACACACGCGACATGTTACGAGGTGAACAGTATAAGTGAGGAGAGTGTGTTCCCCTGATGGTTTAGTATACACGGGACACGTTACCAGATGAACAGTAGAAGTGAGGAGAGTGTGTTCCCATGATGGTTTCATATACACGGGACATGTTACCAGGTGAACAGTATAAGTGAGGAGAGTGTGTTCCCCTGATTGTTTAATACACACGCGACATGTTACCAGGTGAACAGTATAAGTGAGGAGAGGGTGTTCCCCTGATGGTTTAGTATACACGGGACACGTTACCAGATGAACAGTATAAGTGAGGAGAGTGTGTTCCCCTGATGGTTTCATATACACGGGACATGTTACCAGGTGAACAGTATAAGTGAAGAGAGTGTGTTCCCCTGATTGTTTAATACACACGGGACATGTTACCAGGTGAACAGTATAAGTGAGGAGAGTGTGTTACCCTGATTGTTTAATACACACAGGACATGTTACCAGGTGAACAGTATAAGTGAGGAGAGTGTGTTCCCCTGATTGTTTAATACGCACGGGACATGTTACCAGGTGAACAGTATAAGTGAGGAGAGAGTGTTCCCCTGATTGTTTAATACACATGGGACATGTTACCAGGTGAACAGTATAAGTGAGGAGAGTGTGTTCACCTTATGGTTTAATATCGACGGTACATATGACCAGATGAACAGAAGAAGTGAGGAGAGTGTGCTCCCCTGATGGCGTAATGCACACGGGACATGTTACCAGGTGAACAGTATAAGTGAGGAGAGTGTGTTCCCCTGATTGTTTAATACACACGCGACATGTTACGAGGTGAACAGTATAAGTGAGGAGAGTGTGTTCCCCTGATTGTTTAATACACACGCGACATGTTACGAGGTGAACAGTATAAGTGAGGAGAGTGTGTTCCCCTGATGGTTTAGTATACACGGGACACGTTACCAGATGAACAGTATAAGTGAGGAGAGTGTGTTCCCCTGATTGTTTAATACACACGCGACATGTTACGAGGTGAACAGTATAAGTGAGGAGAGTGTGTTCCCCTGATTGTTTAATACACACGCGACATGTTACGAGGTGAACAGTATGAGTGAGGAGAGTGTGTTCCCCTGATTGTTTAATACACACAGGACATGTCACCAGATGAACAGTATAAGTGAGGAGAATGTATTCCCCTGATTGTTTAATATACACGGGACATGTTACCAGGTGAACTGTATAAGTGAGGAGAGTGTGCTCCCCTGATGGTTTAATATACACGGGACACGTTACCAGATGAACAGTGTAAGTGAGGAGAATGTGTTCCCCTGATTGTTTAATACACACGGGACATGTTACCAGATGATCAGTATAAGTGAGGAGAGAGTGTTCACCTTATGGTTTAATATCGACGGGACATATGACCAAATGAACAGTATAAGTGAGGAGAGTGTGCTCCCCTGATGGTTTAATACTCACGGGACATGTTACCAGGTAAACAGTATAAGTGAGGAGAGTGTGTTCCCCTGATGGTTTAATATACACGGGACACGTTACCAGATGAACAGTATAAGTGAGGAGAGAGTGTTCACCTTATGGTTTAATATCGACGGGACATATGACCAAATGAACAGTATAAGTGAGGAGAGTGTGCTCCCCTGATGGTTTAATACTCACGGGACATGTTACCAGGTGAACAGTATAAGTGAGGAGAGTGTGTTCCCCTGATGGTTTAATATACACGGGACATGTTACCAGGTGAACAGTATAAGTGAGGAGAGGGTGTTCCCCTGATTTTTTAATGCACACGGGACATGTTACCAGGTGAACAGTAGAAGTGAGGAGAGTGTGTTCCCATGATGGTTTCATGCACACGGGACATGTTACCAGGTGAACAGTATAAGTGAAGAGAGTGTGTTCCCCTGATGGTTTAATATACACGGGACATGTTACCAGGTGAACAGTATAAGTGAGGAGAGTGTGTTCCCCTGATTTTTTAATGCACACGGGACATGTTACCAGGTGAACAGTATAAGTGAGGAGAGTGTGTTCCCCTGATGGTTTAATATACACGGGACATGTTACCAGGTGAACAGTATAAGTGAGGAGAGTGTGTTCCCCTGATGGTTTAATATACACGGGACATGTTACCAGGTGAACAGTATAAGTGAGGAGAGTGTGTTCCCCTGATTTTTTAATACACACGGGACATGTTACCAGGTGAACAGTATAAGTGAAGAGAGTGTGTTCCCCTAATGGTTTAATATACACAGGACATGTTACCAGGTGAACAGTATAAGTGAGGAGAGTGTGTTCCCCTGATTGTTTAATATACAAGGTACATGTTACCAGGTGAACAGTATAAGTGAGGAGAGTGTGTTCCCCTGATGGTTTAGTATACACGGGACACGTTACCAGATGAACAGTATAAGTGAGGAGAGTGTGTTCGCCTGATGGTTTCATATACACGGGACATGTTACCAGGTGAACAGTATAAGTGAAGAGAGTGTGTTCCCCTGATGGTTTAATATACACAGGACATGTTACCAGGTGAACAGTATAAGTGAGGAGAGTGTGTTCCCCTGATTGTTTAATACACACGGGACATGTTACCAGGTGAACAGTATAAGTGAGGAGAGTGTGTTACCCTGATTGTTTAATACACACAGGACATGTTACCAGGTGAACAGTATAAGTGAGGAGAGTGTGTTCACTTGATTGTTTAATACGCACGGGACATGTTACCAGGTGAACAGTATAAGTGAGGAGAGAGTGTTCCCCTGATTGTTTAATACACATGGGACATGTTACCAGGTGAACAGTATAAGTGAGGAGAGTGTGTTCACCTTATGGTTTAATATCGACGGTACATATGACCAGATGAACAGAAGAAGTGAGGAGAGTGTGCTCCCCTGATGGCGTAATGCACACGGGACATGTTACCAGGTGAACAGTATAAGTGAGGAGAGTGTGTTCCCCTGATTGTTTAATACACACGCGACATGTTACGAGGTGAACAGTATAAGTGAGGAGAGTGTGTTCCCCTGATTGTTTAATACACACGCGACATGTTACGAGGTGAACAGTATAAGTGAGGAGAGTGTGTTCCCCTGATTGTTTAGTATACACGGGACACGTTACCAGATGAACAGTAGAAGTGAGGAGAGTGTGTTCCCATGATGGTTTCATATACACGGGACATGTTACCAGGTGAACAGTATAAGTGAGGAGAGTGTGTTCCCCTGATTGTTTAATACACACGCGACATGTTACCAGGTGAACAGTATAAGTGAGGAGAGGGTGTTCCCCTGATGGTTTAGTATACACGGGACACGTTACCAGATGAACAGTATAAGTGAGGAGAGTGTGTTCCCCTGATGGTTTCATATACACGGGACATGTTACCAGGTGAACAGTATAAGTGAAGAGAGTGTGTTCCCCTGATTGTTTAATACACACGGGACATGTTACCAGGTGAACAGTATAAGTGAGGAGAGTGTGTTCCCCTGATTGTTTAATACGCACGGGACATGTTACCAGGTGAACAGTATAAGTGAGGAGAGTGTGTTCCCCTGATTGTTTAATACGCACGGGACATGTTACCAGGTGAACAGTATAAGTGAGGAGAGAGTGTTCCCCTGATTGTTTAATACACATGGGACATGTTACCAGGTGAACAGTATAAGTGAGGAGAGTGTGTTCACCTTATGGTTTAATATCGACGGTACATATGACCAGATGAACAGAAGAAGTGAGGAGAGTGTGCTCCCCTGATGGCGTAATGCACACGGGACATGTTACCAGGTGAACAGTATAAGTGAGGAGAGTGTGTTCCCCTGATTGTTTAATACACACGCGACATGTTACGAGGTGAACAGTATAAGTGAGGAGAGTGTGTTCCCCTGATTGTTTAATACACACGCGACATGTTACGAGGTGAACAGTATAAGTGAGGAGAGTGTGTTCCTCTGATGGTTTAGTATACACGGGACACGTTACCAGATGAACAGTATAAGTGAGGAGAGTGTGTTCCCCTGATTGTTTAATACACACGCGACATGTTACGAGGTGAACAGTATAAGTGAGGAGAGTGTGTTCCCCTGATTGTTTAATACACACGCGACATGTTACGAGGTGAACAGTATGAGTGAGGAGAGTGTGTTCCCCTGATTGTTTAATACACACAGGACATGTCACCAGATGAACAGTATAAGTGAGGAGAATGTATTCCCCTGATTGTTTAATATACACGGGACATGTTACCAGGTGAACAGTATAAGTGAGGAGAGTGTGCTCCCCTGATGGTTTAATATACACGGGACACGTTACCAGATGAACAGTGTAAGTGAGGAGAATGTGTTCCCCTGATTGTTTAATACACACGGGACATGTTACCAGATGATCAGTATAAGTGAGGAGAGAGTGTTCACCTTATGGTTTAATATCGACGGGACATATGACCAAATGAACAGTATAAGTGAGGAGAGTGTGCTCCCCTGATGGTTTAATACTCACGGGACATGTTACCAGGTAAACAGTATAAGTGAGGAGAGTGTGTTCCCCTGATGGTTTAATATACACGGGACACGTTACCAGATGAACAGTATAAGTGAGGAGAGAGTGTTCACCTTATGGTTTAATATCGACGGGACATATGACCAAATGAACAGTATAAGTGAGGAGAGTGTGCTCCCCTGATGGTTTAATACTCACGGGACATGTTACCAGGTGAACAGTATAAGTGAGGAGAGTGTGTTCCCCTGATGGTTTAATATACACGGGACATGTTACCAGGTGAACAGTATAAGTGAGGAGAGGGTGTTCCCCTGATTTTTTAATGCACACGGGACATGTTACCAGGTGAACAGTAGAAGTGAGGAGAGTGTGTTCCCATGATGGTTTCATGCACACGGGACATGTTACCAGGTGAACAGTATAAGTGAAGAGAGTGTGTTCCCCTGATGGTTTAATATACACGGGACATGTTACCAGGTGAACAGTATAATTGAGGAGAGTGTGTTCCCCTGATTGTTTAATACACACGGGACATGTCACCAGGTGAACATTATAAGTGAGGAGAGTGTGTTCCCCTGATTGTTTAATACACACGGGACATGTCACCAGGTGAACAGTATAATTGAGGAGAGTGTGTTCCCCTGATTGTTTAATACACACGGGACATGTCACCAGGTGAACAGTATAAGTGAGGAGAGTGTGTTCCCCTGATTTTTTAATACACACGGGACATGTCACCAGGTGAACATTATAAGTGAGGAGAGTGTGTTCCCCTGATTGTTTAATACACACGGGACATGTCACCAGGTGAACAGTATAATTGAGGAGAGTGTGTTCCCCTGATTGTTTAATACACACGGGACATGTCACCAGGTGAACAGTATAAGTGAGGAGAGTGTGTTCCCCTGATTTTTTAATGCACACGGGACATGTTACCAGGAGAACAGTATAAGTGAGGAGAGGGTGTTCCCCTGATTGTTTAATACACACGGGACATGTCACCAGGTGAACAGTATAAGTGAGGAGAGTGTGCTCCCCTGATGGTTTAATATACACGGGACACGTTACCAGATGAACAGTGTAAGTGAGGAGAATGTGTTCCCCTGATTGTTTAATACACACGGGACATGTTACCAGATGATCAGTATAAGTGAGGAGAGAGTGTTCACCTTATGGTTTAATATCGACGGGACATATGACCAAATGAACAGTATAAGTGAGGAGAGTGTGTTCCCCTGATGGTTTAATATACACGGTACACGTTACCAGATGAACAGTATAAGTGAGGAGAGAGTGTTCACCTTATGGTTTAATATCGACGGGACATATGACCAAATGAACAGTATAAGTGAGGAGAGTGTGCTCCCCTGATGGTTTAATACTCACTGGACATGTTACCAGGTGAACAGTATAAGTGAGGAGAGTGTGTTCCACTGATTGTTTAATACACACGGGACATGTCACCAGGTGAACAGTATAAGTGAGGAGAGTGTGTTCCCCTGATGGTTTAATATACACGGGACATGTTACCAGGTGAACAGTATAAGTGAGGAGAGTGTGTTCCCATGATGGTTTCATATACACGGGACATGTTACCAGGTGAACAGTATAAGTGAGGAGAGTGTGTTCCCCTGATTTTTTAATGCACACGGGACATGTTACCAGGCGAACAGTAGAAGTGAGGAGAGTGTGTTCCCCTGATGGTTTAATATACACGGGACATGTTACCAGGTGAACAGTATAAGTGAGGAGAGTGTGTTCCCCTGATGGTTTCATATACACGGGACATGTTACCAGGTGAACAGTATAAGTGAGGAGAGTGTGTTCCCCTGATTTTTTAATGCACACGGGACATGTTACCAGATGAACAGTAGAAGTGAGGAGAGTGTGTTCCCCTGATGGTTTAATATACACAGGACATGTTACCAGATGAACAGTATAAGTGAGGAGAGTGTGTTCCCCTGATTGTTTAATACACACGGGACATGTTACCAGGTGAACAGTATAAGTGAAGAGAGTGTGTTCCCCTGATGGTTTAATATACACAGGACATGTTACCAGGTGAACAGTATAAGTGAGGAGAGTGTGTTCCCCTGATGGTTTAATATACACAGGACATGTTACCAGATGAACAGTATAAGTGAGGAGAGTGTGTTCCCCTGATTGTTTAATACACACGGGACATGTTACCAGGTGAACAGTATAAGTGAGGAGAGTGTGTTACCCTGATTGTTTAATACACACAGGACATGTTACCAGGTGAACAGTATAAGTGAGGAGAGAGTGTTCCCCTGATTGTTTAATATACACGGGACATGTTACCAGGTGAACAGTATAAGTGGGGAGAGTGTGTTCACCTTATGGTTTAATATCGACGGTACATATGACCAGATGAACAGAAGAAGTGAGGAGAGTGTGCTCCCCTGATGGCGTAATGAACACGGGACATGTTACCAGGTGAACAGTATAAGTGAGGAGAGTGTGTTCCCCTGATTGTTTAATACACACGGGACATGTTACCAGGTGAACAGTATAAGTGAGGAGAGTGTGTTACCCTGATTGTTTAATACACACAGGACATGTTACCAGGTGAACAGTATAAGTGAGGAGAGTGTGTTCCCCTGATTGTTTAATACGCACGGGACATGTTACCAGGTGAACAGTATAAGTGAGGAGAGAGTGTTCCCCTGATTGTTTAATACACATGGGACATGTTACCAGGTGAACAGTATAAGTGAGGAGAGTGTGTTCACCTTATGGTTTAATATCGACGGTACATATGACCAGATGAACAGAAGAAGTGAGGAGAGTGTGCTCCCCTGATGGCGTAATGCACACGGGACATGTTACCAGGTGAACAGTATAAGTGAGGAGAGTGTGTTCCCCTGATTGTTTAATACACACGCGACATGTTACGAGGTGAACAGTATAAGTGAGGAGAGTGTGTTCCCCTGATTGTTTAATACACACGCGACATGTTACGAGGTGAACAGTATAAGTGAGGAGAGTGTGTTCCCCTGATGGTTTAGTATACACGGGACACGTTTCCAGATGAACAGTATAAGTGAGGAGAGTGTGTTCCCCTGATTGTTTAATACACACGCGACATGTTACGAGGTGAACAGTATAAGTGAGGAGAGTGTGTTCCCCTGATTGTTTAATACACACGCGACATGTTACGAGGTGAACAGTATGAGTGAGGAGAGTGTGTTCCCCTGATTGTTTAATACACACAGGACATGTCACCAGATGAACAGTATAAGTGAGGAGAATGTATTCCCCTGATTGTTTAATATACACGGGACATGTTACCAGGTGAACAGTATAAGTGAGGAGAGTGTGCTCCCCTGATGGTTTAATATACACGGGACACGTTACCAGATGAACAGTGTAAGTGAGGAGAATGTGTTCCCCTGATTGTTTAATACACACGGGACATGTTACCAGATGATCAGTATAAGTGAGGAGAGAGTGTTCACCTTATGTTTTAATATCGACGGGACATATGACCAAATGAACAGTATAAGTGAGGAGAGTGTGCTCCCCTGATGGTTTAATACTCACGGGACATGTCACCAGGTGAACAGTATAAGTGAGGAGAGTGTGTTCCCCTGATGGTTTAATATACACGGGACATGTTACCAGGTGAACAGTAGAAGTGAGGAGAGTGTGTTCCCATGATGGTTTCATGCACACGGGACATGTTACCAGGTGAACAGTATAAGTGAAGAGAGTGTGTTCCCCTGATGGTTTAATATACACGGGACATGTTACCAGGTGAACAGTATAATTGAGGAGAGTGTGTTCCCCTGATTGTTTAATACACACGGGACATGTCACCAGGTGAACAGTATAAGTGAGGAGAGTGTGTTCCCCTGATGGTTTAATATACACGGGACATGTCACCAGGTGAACAGTATAAGTGAGGAGAGTGTGTTCCCCTGATGGTTTAATATACACGGGACATGTTACCAGGTGAACAGTAGAAGTGAGGAGAGTGTGTTCCCATGATGGTTTCATGCACACGGGACATGTTACCAGGTGAACAGTATAAGTGAAGAGAGTGTGTTCCCCTGATGGTTTAATATACACGGGACATGTTACCAGGTGAACAGTATAATTGAGGAGAGTGTGTTCCCCTGATTGTTTAATACACACGGGACATGTCACCAGGTGAACAGTATAAGTGAGGAGAGTGTGTTCCCCTGATTGTTTAATACACACGGGACATGTCACCAGGTGAACATTATAAGTGAGGAGAGTGTGTTCCCCTGATTTTTTAATGCACACGGGACATGTTACCAGGAGAACAGTATAAGTGAGGAGAGGGTGTTCCCCTGATTTTTTAATACGCACGGGACATGTCACCAGGTGAACAGTATAAGTGAGGAGAGTGTGTTCCCCTGATTTTTTAATGCACACGGGACATGTTACCAGGAGAACAGTATAAGTGAGGAGAGGGTGTTCCCCTGATTGTTTAATACACACGGGACATGTCACCAGGTGAACAGTATAAGTGAGGAGAGTGTGCTCCCCTGATGGTTTAATATACACGGGACACGTTACCAGATGAACAGTGTAAGTGAGGAGAATGTGTTCCCCTGATTGTTTAATACACACGGGACATGTTACCAGATGATCAGTATAAGTGAGGAGAGAGTGTTCACCTTATGGTTTAATATCGACGGGACATATGACCAAATGAACAGTATAAGTGAGGAGAGTGTGTTCCCCTGATGGTTTAATATACACGGTACACGTTACCAGATGAACAGTATAAGTGAGGAGAGAGTGTTCACCTTATGGTTTAATATCGACGGGACATATGACCAAATGAACAGTATAAGTGAGGAGAGTGTGCTCCCCTGATGGTTTAATACTCACTGGACATGTTACCAGGTGAACAGTATAAGTGAGGAGAGTGTGTTCCCCTGATTGTTTAATACACACGGGACATGTCACCAGGTGAACAGTATAAGTGAGGAGAGTGTGTTCCCCTGATGGTTTAATATACACGGGACATGTTACCAGGTGAACAGTATAAGTGAGGAGAGTGTGTTCCCATGATGGTTTCATATACACGGGACATGTTACCAGGTGAACAGTATAAGTGAGGAGAGTGTCTTCCCCTGATTGTTTAATACACACGGGACATGTTACCAGGTGAACAGTATAAGTGAGGAGAGTGTGTTCCCCTGATGGTTTAATATACACGGGACATGTTACCAGGTGAACAGTATAAGTGAGGAGAGTGTGTTCCCATGATGGTTTCATATACACGGGACATGTTACCAGGTGAACAGTATAAGTGAGGAGAGTGTGTTCCCCTGATTTTTTAATGCACACGGGACATGTTACCAGGCGAACAATAGAAGTGAGGAGAGTGTGTTCCCCTGATGGTTTAATATACACGGGACATGTTACCAGGTGAACAGTATAAGTGAGGAGAGTGTGTTCCCCTGATGGTTTCATATACACGGGACATGTTACCAGGTGAACAGTATAAGTGAGGAGAGTGTGTTCCCCTGATTTTTTAATGCACACGGGACATGTTACCAGATGAACAGTAGAAGTGAGGAGAGTGTGTTTCCCTGATGGTTTAATATACACAGGACATGTTACCAGATGAACAGTATAAGTGAGGAGAGTGTGTTCCCCTGATTGTTTAATACACACGGGACATGTTACCAGGTGAACAGTATAAGTGAAGAGAGTGTGTTCCCCTGATGGTTTAATATACACAGGACATGTTA
This sequence comes from Heterodontus francisci, assembly GCF_036365525.1. Classification (NCBI taxonomy): domain Eukaryota; kingdom Metazoa; phylum Chordata; class Chondrichthyes; order Heterodontiformes; family Heterodontidae; genus Heterodontus; species Heterodontus francisci. The sequence goes on along the minus strand of NW_027140739.1, from coordinate 1,135,056 downwards.
CCAGGTGAACAGTATAAGTGAGGAGAGTGTGTTCCCCTGATGGTTTAATATACACAGGACATGTTACCAGATGAACAGTATAAGTGAGGAGAGTGTGTTCCCCTGATTGTTTAATACACACGGGACATGTTACCAGGTGAACAGTATAAGTGAGGAGAGTGTGTTACCCTGATTGTTTAATACACACAGGACATGTTACCAGGTGAACAGTATAAGTGAGGAGAGAGTGTTCCCCTGATTGTTTAATATACACGGGACATGTTACCAGGTGAACAGTATAAGTGGGGAGAGTGTGTTCACCTTATGGTTTAATATCGACGTACATATGACCAGATGAACAGAAGAAGTGAGGAGAGTGTGCTCCCCTGATGGCGTAATGAACACGGGACATGTTACCAGGTGAACAGTATAAGTGAGGAGAGTGTGTTCCCCTGATTGTTTAATACACACGGGACATGTTACCAGGTGAACAGTATAAGTGAGGAGAGTGTGTTACCCTGATTGTTTAATACACACAGGACATGTTACCAGGTGAACAGTATAAGTGAGGAGAGTGTGTTCCCCTGATTGTTTAATACGCACGGGACATGTTACCAGGTGAACAGTATAAGTGAGGAGAGTGTGTTCCCCTGATTGTTTAATACACATGGGACATGTTACCAGGTGAACAGTATAAGTGAGGAGAGTGTGTTCACCTTATGGTTTAATATCGACGGTACATATGACCAGATGAACAGAAGAAGTGAGGAGAGTGTGCTCCCCTGATGGCGTAATGCACACGGGACATGTTACCAGGTGAACAGTATAAGTGAGGAGAGTGTGTTCCCCTGATTGTTTAATACACACGCGACATGTTACGAGGTGAACAGTATAAGTGAGGAGAGTGTGTTCCCCTGATTGTTTAATACACACGCGACATGTTACGAGGTGAACAGTATAAGTGAGGAGAGTGTGTTCCCCTGATGGTTTAGTATACACGGGACACGTTACCAGATGAACAGTATAAGTGAGGAGAGTGTGTTCCCCTGATTGTTTAATACACACGCGACATGTTACGAGGTGAACAGTATAAGTGAGGAGAGTGTGTTCCCCTGATTGTTTAATACACACGCGACATGTTACGAGGTGAACAGTATGAGTGAGGAGAGTGTGTTCCCCTGATTGTTTAATACACACAGGACATGTCACCAGATGAACAGTATAAGTGAGGAGAATGTATTCCCCTGATTGTTTAATATACACGGGACATGTTACCAGGTGAACAGTATAAGTGAGGAGAGTGTGCTCCCCTGATGGTTTAATATACACGGGACACGTTACCAGATGAACAGTGTAAGTGAGGAGAATGTGTTCCCCTGATTGTTTAATACACACGGGACATGTTACCAGATGATCAGTATAAGTGAGGAGAGAGTGTTCACCTTATGTTTTAATATCGACGGGACATATGACCAAATGAACAGTATAAGTGAGGAGAGTGTGCTCCCCTGATGGTTTAATACTCACGGGACATGTTACCAGGTAAACAGTATAAGTGAGGAGAGTGTGTTCCCCTGATGGTTTAATATACACGGGACACGTTACCAGATGAACAGTATAAGTGAGGAGAGAGTGTTCACCTTATGGTTTAATATCGACGGGACATATGACCAAATGAACAGTATAAGTGAGGAGAGTGTGCTCCCCTGATGGTTTAATACTCACGGGACATGTTACCAGGTGAACAGTATAAGTGAGGAGAGTGTGTTCCCCTGATGGTTTAATATACACGGGACATGTTACCAGGTGAACAGTAGAAGTGAGGAGAGTGTGTTCCCATGATGGTTTCATGCACACGGGACATGTTACCAGGTGAACAGTATAAGTGAAGAGAGTGTGTTCCCCTGATGGTTTAATATACACGGGACATGTTACCAGGTGAACAGTATAATTGAGGAGAGTGTGTTCCCCTGATTGTTTAATACACACGGGACATGTCACCAGGTGAACAGTATAAGTGAGGAGAGTGTGTTCCCCTGATTTTTTAATGCACACGGGACATGTTACCAGGAGAACAGTATAAGTGAGGAGAGGGTGTTCCCCTGATTGTTTAATACACACGGGACATGTCACCAGGTGAACAGTATAAGTGAGGAGAGTGTGCTCCCCTGATGGTTTAATATACACGGGACACGTTACCAGATGAACAGTGTAAGTGAGGAGAATGTGTTCCCCTGATTGTTTAATACACACGGGACATGTTACCAGATGATCAGTATAAGTGAGGAGAGTGTGTTCCCCTGATTGTTTAATACACACGGGACATGTCACCAGGTGAACAGTATAATTGAGGAGAGTGTGTTCCCCTGATTGTTTAATACACACGGGACATGTCACCAGGTGAACAGTATAAGTGAGGAGAGTGTGTTCCCCTGATTTTTTAATGCACACGGGACATGTTACCAGGAGAACAGTATAAGTGAGGAGAGGGTGTTCCCCTGATTGTTTAATACACACGGGACATGTCACCAGGTGAACAGTATAAGTGAGGAGAGTGTGCTCCCCTGATGGTTTAATATACACGGGACACGTTACCAGATGAACAGTGTAAGTGAGGAGAATGTGTTCCCCTGATTGTTTAATACACACGGGACATGTTACCAGATGATCAGTATAAGTGAGGAGAGAGTGTTCACCTTATGGTTTAATATCGACGGGACAAATGACCAAATGAACAGTATAAGTGAGGAGAGTGTGTTCCCCTGATGGTTTAATAAACACGGTACACGTTACCAGATGAACAGTATAAGTGAGGAGAGAGTGTTCACCTTATGGTTTAATATCGACGGGACATATGACCAAATGAACAGTATAAGTGAGGAGAGTGTGCTCCCCTGATGGTTTAATACTCACTGGACATGTTACCAGGTGAACAGTATAAGTGAGGAGAGTGTGTTCCCCTGATTGTTTAATACACACGGGACATGTCACCAGGTGAACAGTATAAGTGAGGAGAGTGTGTTCCCCTGATGGTTTAATATAAACGGGACAGGTTACCAGGTGAACAGTATAAGTGAGGAGAGTGTGTTCCCATGATGGTTTCATATACACGGGACATGTTACCAGGTGAACAGTATAAGTGAGGAGAGTGTGTTCCCCTGATTTTTTAATGCACACGGGACATGTTACCAGGCGAACAGTAGAAGTGAGGAGAGTGTGTTCCCCTGATGGTTTAATATACACGGGACATGTTACCAGGTGAACAGTATAAGTGAGGAGAGTGTGTTCCCCTGATGGTTTCATATACACGGGACATGTTACCAGGTGAACAGTATAAGTGAGGAGAGTGTGTTCCCCTGATTTTTTAATGCACACGGGACATGTTACCAGATGAACAGTAGAAGTGAGGAGAGTGTGTTCCCCTGATGGTTTAATATACACAGGACATGTTACCAGATGAACAGTATAAGTGAGGAGAGTGTGTTCCCCTGATTGTTTAATACACACGGGACATGTTACCAGGTGAACAGTATAAGTGAGGAGAGTGTGTTAACCTGATGGTTTAATGCACACAGGACATGTTACCAGATGAACAGTATAAGTGAGGAGAGTGTGTTCCCTTGATGGTTTCATATACACGGGACATGTTACCAGGTGAACAGTATAAGTGAAGAGAGTGTGTTCCCCTGATGGTTTAATATACACAGGACATGTTACCAGATGAACAGTATAAGTGAGGAGAGTGTGTTCCCCTGATGGTTTAATATACACAGGACATGTTACCAGATGAACAGTATAAGTGAGGAGAGTGTGTTCCCCTGATTGTTTAATACACACGGGACATGTTACCAGGTGAACAGTATAAGTGAGGAGAGTGTGTTACCCTGATTGTTTAATACACACAGGACATGTTACCAGGTGAACAGTATAAGTGAGGAGAGAGTGTTCCCCTGATTGTTTAATATACACGGGACATGTTACCAGGTGAACAGTATAAGTGGGGAGAGTGTGTTCACCTTATGGTTTAATATCGACGGTACATATGACCAGATGAACAGAAGAAGTGAGGAGAGTGTGCTCCCTTGATGGCGTAATGAACACGGGACATGTTACCAGGTGAACAGTATAAGTGAGGAGAGTGTGTTCCCCTGATTGTTTAATACACACGCGACATGTTACGAGGTGAATAGTATAAGTGAGGAGAGTGTGTTCCCCTGATTGTTTAATACACACGCGACATGTTACGAGGTGAACAGTATAAGTGAGGAGAGTGTGTTCCCCTGATGGTTTAATATACACTGGACATATTACCAGGTGAACAGTATAAGTGAGGAGAATGTATTCCCCTGATTGTTTAATATACACGGGACATGTTACCAGATGAACAGTAGAAGTGAGGAGAGTGTGTTCCCCTGATTTTTTAATGCACACGGGACATTTTACCAGGTGAACAGTAGAAGTGAGGAGAGTGTGTTCCCATGATGGTTTCATATACACGGGACATGTTACCAGGTGAACAGTATAAGTGAGGAGAGTGTGTTCCCCTGATTGTTTAATACACACGCGACATGTTACGAGGTGAACAGTATGAGTGAGGAGAGTGTGTTCCCCTGATTGTTTAATACACACAGGACATGTCACCAGGTGAACAGTATAAGTGAGGAGAATGTATTCCCCTGATTGTTTAATATACACGGGACAAGTTACCAGGTGAACTGTATAAGTGAGGAGAGTGTGTTCCCCTGATGGTTTAATATACACGGGACATGTTACCAGATGAACAGTATAAGTGAGGAGAATGTATTCCCCTGATTGTTGAAAAACACGGGACATTTTACCAGGTGAACAGTATAAGTGAGGAGAGTGTGCTCCCCTGATGGTTTAATATACACGGGACACGTTACCAGATGAACAGTGTAAGTGAGGAGAATGTGTTCCCCTGATTGTTTAATACACACGGGACATGTTACCAGATGATCAGTATAAGTGAGGAGAGTGTGTTCCCCTGATGGTTTAATATACACGGGACACGTTACCAGATGAACAGTATAAGTGAGGAGAGAGTGTTCACCTTATGGTTTAATATCGACGGGACATATGACCAAATGAACAGTATAAGTGAGGAGAGTGTGCTCCCCTGATGGTTTAATACTCACGGGACATGTTACCTGGTGAACAGTATAAGTGAGGCGAGTGTGTTCCCCTGATGGTTTAATATACACGGGACATGTTACCAGGTGAACAGTATAAGTGAGGAGAGTGTGTTCCCCTGATTTTTTAATGCACACGGGACATGTTACCAGGTGAACAGTAGAAGTGAGGAGAGTGTGTTCCCCTGATTGTTTGATACTCACGGGACATGTTACCAGGTGAACAGAATAAGTGAAGAGAGTGTGTTCCCCTGATGGTTTAATATACACTGGACAAATTACCAGGTGAACAGTATAAGTGAGAAGAGTGTGTTCCCCTGATTGTTTGATACTCACGGGACATGTTACCAGGTGAACAGAATAAGTGAGGAGAGTGTGTTCCCCTGATGGTTTAATATACACTGGACATATTACCAGGTGAACAGTATAAGTGAGGAGAGTGTGTTCCCCTGATTGTTTGATATACACGGGACATGTTACCAGGTGAAAAGTATAAGTGAGGAGAGTGTGTTCCCCTGATTGTTTGATACTCACCGGACATGTTACCAGGTGAACAGAATAAGTGAGGAGAGTGTGTTCCCCTGATGGTTTAATATACACGGGACATGTTACCAGGTGAAAAGTATAAGTGAGGAGAGTGTGTTCCCCTGATTGTTTGATACTCACCCGACTTGTTACCAGGTGAACAGAATAAGTGAGGAGAGTGTGTTCCCCTGATGGTTTAATATACACTGGACATATTACCAGGTGAACAGTATAAGTGAGGAGAGTGTGTTCCCCTGATTGTTTAATACACACGGGACATGTTACCAGGTGAACAGTATAAGTGAGGAGAGTGTGTTCCCCTGATTGTTTAATACACACGGGACATATTACCAGGTGAACAGTATAAGTGAGGAGAGTGTGTTCCCCTGATGGTTTAATATACACTGGACATATTACCAGGTGAACAGTATAAGTGAGGAGAGTGTGTTCCCCTGATGGTTTAATATACACTGGACATATTACCAGATGAACAGTATAAGTGAGGAGAGTGTGTTCCCCTGATGGTTTAATATACACTGGACATATTACCAGGTGAACAGTATAAGTGAGGAGAGTGTGTTCCCCTGATTGTTTAATACTCACGGGACATGTTACCAGGTGAACAGAATAAGTGAGGAGATTGTGTTCCCCTGATGGTTTAACACGCACGGGACATGTTACCAGGTGAATAGTATAAGTGAGGAGAGTGTGTTCCCCTGATTGTTTAATACACACGGGACATGTTACCAGGTGAACAGTATATGTGAAGAGAGTGTGTTCCCCTGATGGTTTAATATACACGGGACATGTTACCAGGTGAACAGTATAATTGAGGAAAGTGTGATCCCCTGATTGTTTAATACATACGGGACATGTCACCAGGTGAACAGGATAGGTTTGTAGAATGTGTTCCCCTGATGGTTTAATATTCACTGGACATGTTACCAGATGAACAGTATAAATGAGGAGAGTGTGTTCCCCTGATTGTTTAATACATACAGGACATGTTACCAGGTGAACAGTATAAGTGAGGAGAGTGTGTTCCCCTGATTGTTTAATACATACAGGACATGTCACCAGGTGAACAGGATAAGTTTGTAGAATGTGTTCCCCTGATGGTTTAATATTCACTGGACATGTTACAAGATGAACAGTATAATTGAGGAAAGTGTGATCCCCTGATTGTTTAATACACACGGGACATGTCACCAGGTGAACAGTATAAGTGAGGAGAGTGTGTTCCCCTGATTGTTTAATACACACGGGACATGTCACCAGGTGAACAGTATATGTGAGGAGAGTGTGTTCCCCTGATGGTTTAACACGCACGGGACATGTTACCAGGTGAACAGGATAAGTTAGTAGAGTCTGTTCCGCTGATGGTTTAATATACCCGGGACATGTCAGCAGGTGAATAGTATAATTGAGGAGAGTGTGATCCCCTGATTGTTTAATACACACGGGACATGTTACCAGGTGAACAGTATAAGTGAGGAGAGTGTATTCCCCTGATTGTTTAATACTGACGGGACATGTCACCAGGTGAACAGTATAAGTGAGGAGAGTCTGTTCCCCTGATGGTTTAATACACACGGGACATTTCACCAGGTGAACAGTGTAAGTGAGGAGAGTGTGTTCCCCTGATTGTTCAATACACACAGGGCATGTTATCAGGTGAACGGTATAAGTGAGGAGAGTGTGATCCCCTGATTGTTTAATACACACGGGACATTTCACCAGGTGAACAGTGTAAGTGAGGAGAGTGTGTTCCCCTGATTGTTTAATACTGACGGGACATGTCACCAGGTGAACAGTATAAGTGAGGAGAGTCTGTTCCCCTGATGGTTTTATACACACGGGACATTTCACCAGGTGAACAGTGTAAGTGAGGAGAGTGTGTTCCCCTGATTGTTCAATACACACAGGGCATGTTATCAGGTGAACGGTATAAGTGAGGAGAGTGTGTTCCCCTGATTGTTTAATGCACACGGGACATGTCACCAGGTGAACAGTATAAGTGAGGAGAGTGTGTTCCCCTGATTGTTTAATACACACGGGACATGTTACCAGGTGAACAGTAAAAGTGAGGAGAGTGTGTTCACCTGATGGTTTCATATACACGGGACATGTTACCAGGAGAACAGTATAAGTGAGGGGAGTGCTTTCCCCCGAAGGTTTAATATTCACGGGACATGTTACCAGGTGAACAGTATAAGTAAGGAGAGTGTGTTCCCCTGATGGTTTAATATACACAGGACATGTTACCAGGTGAACAGTATAAGTGAGGAGAGTGTGTTCCCCTGATTGTTTCATACAAACAGGACATGTTACCAGGTGAACAGTATAAGTGAGGAGAATGTGTTCCCCTGATGGTTTAATATACACTGGACATATTATCTGGTGAACAGTATAAGTGAGGAGAGTGTGTTCCCCTGATTGTTTAATACTCACGGGACATGTTACCAGGTGAACAGTATAAGTGAGGAGAGTGTGTTCCCCTGATGGTTTAACACGCACGGGACATGTTACCAGGTGAACAGTATCAGTGAGGAGAGTGTGTTCCCCTGATTGTTTAATACTGACGGGACATGTCATCGGGTGAACAGAAGAAGTGAGGAGAGTGTGTTCCCCTGATGGTTTAATATACACTGGACATGTTACCAGGTGAACAGTATAAGTGAGGAGAGTGTGTTCCCCTGATTGTTTAATACACACGGGACATGTCACCAGGTGAACAGTATAAGTGAGGAGAGTGTGTTCCCCTGATTGTTTAATACACACGGGACATGTCACCAGGTGAACAGTATATGTGAGGAGAGTGTGTTCCCCTGATGGTTTAACACGCACGGGACATGTTACCAGGTGAACAGGATAAGTTAGTAGAGTCTGTTCCGCTGATGGTTTAATATACCCGGGACATGTCAGCAGGTGAATAGTATAATTGAGGAGAGTGTGATCCCCTGATTGTTTAATACACACGGGACATGTTACCAGGTGAACAGTATAAGTGAGGAGAGTGTATTCCCCTGATTGTTTAATACTGACGGGACATGTCACCAGGTGAACAGTATAAGTGAGGAGAGTCTGTTCCCCTGATGGTTTAATACACACGGGACATTTCACCAGGTGAACAGTGTAAGTGAGGAGAGTGTGTTCCCCTGATTGTTCAATACACACAGGGCATGTTATCAGGTGAACGGTATAAGTGAGGAGAGTGTGATCCCCTGATTGTTTAATACACACGGGACATTTCACCAGGTGAACAGTGTAAGTGAGGAGAGTGTGTTCCCCTGATTGTTTAATACTGACGGGACATGTCACCAGGTGAACAGTATAAGTGAGGAGAGTCTGTTCCCCTGATGGTTTTATACACACGGGACATTTCACCAGGTGAACAGTGTAAGTGAGGAGAGTGTGTTCCCCTGATTGTTCAATACACACAGGGCATGTTATCAGGTGAACGGTATAAGTGAGGAGAGTGTGTTCCCCTGATTGTTTAATGCACACGGGACATGTCACCAGGTGAACAGTATAAGTGAGGAGAGTGTGTTCCCCTGATTGTTTAATACACACGGGACATGTTACCAGGTGAACAGTAAAAGTGAGGAGAGTGTGTTCACCTGATGGTTTCATATACACGGGACATGTTACCAGGAGAACAGTATAAGTGAGGGGAGTGCTTTCCCCCGAAGGTTTAATATTCACGGGACATGTTACCAGGTGAACAGTATAAGTAAGGAGAGTGTGTTCCCCTGATGGTTTAATATACACAGGACATGTTACCAGGTGAACAGTATAAGTGAGGAGAGTGTGTTCCCCTGATTGTTTCATACAAACAGGACATGTTACCAGGTGAACAGTATAAGTGAGGAGAATGTGTTCCCCTGATGGTTTAATATACACTGGACATATTATCTGGTGAACAGTATAAGTGAGGAGAGTGTGTTCCCCTGATTGTTTAATACTCACGGGACATGTTACCAGGTGAACAGTATAAGTGAGGAGAGTGTGTTCCCCTGATGGTTTAACACGCACGGGACATGTTACCAGGTGAACAGTATAATTGACGAGAGTGTGTTCCCCTGATTGTTTAATACTGACGGGACATGTCATCGGGTGAACAGAAGAAGTGAGGAGAGTGTGTTCCCCTGATGGTTTAATATACACTGGACATGTTACCAGGTGAACAGTATAAGTGAGGAGAGTGTGTTCCCCTGATTGTTTAATACACACGGGACATGTCATCGGGTGAACAGTATAAGTGAGGAGAGTGTGTTCCCCTGATTGTTTAATACACACGGGACATGTCACCAGGTGAACAGTATAAGTGAGGAGAGTGTGTTCCCCTGATGGTTTAATATACACTGGACATGTTACCAGGTGAACAGTATAAGTGAGGAGAGTGTGTTCCCCTGATTGTTTAATACACACGGGACATGTCACCAGGTGAACAGTATAAGTGAGGAGAGTGTGTTCCCCTGATTGTTTAATACACACGGGACATGTCATCGGGTGAACAGTATAAGTGAGGAGAGTGTGTTCCCCTGATTGTTTAATACACACGGGACATGTCACCAGGTGAACAGTATAAGTGAGCAGAATGTTTTCCCCAGATGGTTAAATATGCAAAGGACATGTTACCAGGTGAACAGTATAAGTGAGGAGACTGTGTTCTCCTAATGGTTTAATACTGACGGGACATGTTACCAGATGAACAGTATCAGTGAGGAGAGTGTGTTCCTCTGATGGTTAAATGCACACAGGACATGTTACCAGGTGAACAGTATAAGTGAGGAGAGTTTCTTCCCCTGATTGTTTAATACACACCGGACATGTTACCAGGTGAACAGTATAAGTGAGGAGAGTGTGTTCCCCTGATGGTTTAATATACAATGGACATATTACCAGATGAACAGTATAAGTGAGGAGAGTGTGTTCCCCTGATGGTTTAATATACACTGGACATATTACCAGGTGAACAGTATAAGTGAGGAGAGTGTGTTCCCCTGATTGTTTAATACTCACGGGACATGTTACCAGGTGAACAGAATAAGTGAGGAGATTGTGTTCCCCTGATGGTTTAACACGCACGGGACATGTTACCAGGTGAATAGTATAAGTGAGGAGAGTGTGTTCCCCTGATTGTTTAATACACACGGGACATGTTACCAGGTGAACAGTATATGTGAAGAGAGTGTGTTCCCCTGATGGTTTAATATACACGGGACATGTTACCAGGTGAACAGTATAATTGAGGAAAGTGTGATCCCCTGATTGTTTAATACATACAGGACATGTCACCAGGTGAACAGGATAAGTTTGTAGAATGTGTTCCCCTGATGGTTTAATATTCACAGGACATGTTACCAGGTGAACAGTATAAGTGAGGAGAGTGTGTTCCCCTGATTGTTTAATACATACAGGACATGTCACCAGGTGAACAGGATAAGTTTGTAGAATGTGTTCCCCTGATGGTTTAATATTCACTGGACATGTTACCAGATGAACAGTATAAATGAGGAGAGTGTGTTCCCCTGATTGTTTAATACATACAGGACATGTTACCAGGTGAACAGTATAAGTGAGGAGAGTGTGTTCCCCTGATGGTTTAATATGCACGGGACATGTTACCAGATGAACAGTATAAGTGAGGAGAGTGAGTTCCCCTGATGGTTTAATATACACGGGACATGTTACCAGGTGAACAGTATAATTGAGGAAAGTGTGATCCCCTGATTGTTTAATACACACGGGACATGTCACCAGGTGAACAGTATAAGTGAGGAGAGTGTGTTCCCCTGATTGTTTAATACACACGGGACATGTCACCAGGTGAACAGTATATGTGAGGAGAGTGTGTTCCCCTGATGGTTTAACACGCACGGGACATGTTACCAGGTGAACAGGATAAGTTAGTAGAGTGTGTTCCGCTGATGGTTTAATATACCCGGGACATGTCAGCAGGTGAATAGTATAATTGAGGAGAGTGTGATCCCCTGATTGTTTAATATACACGGGACATGTTACCAGGTGAACAGTATAAGTGAGGAGAGTGTGTTCCCCTGATTGTTTAATACACACGGGACATGTTACCAGGTGAACAGTATAAGTGAGGAGAGTGTGTTCCCCTGATGGTTTAATACACACGGGACATTTCACCAGGTGAACAGTGTAAGTGAGGAGAGTGTGTTCCCCTGATTGTTCAATACACACAGGGCATGTTATCAGGTGAACGGTATAAGTGAGGAGAGTGTGATCCCCTGATTGTTTAATACACATGGGACATTTCACCAGGTGAACAGTGTAAGTGAGGAGAGTGTGTTCCCCTGATTGTTCAATACACACGGGACATGTTACCAGGTGAACAGTATAAGTGAGGAGAGTGTGTTCCCCTGATGGTTTAATGCACACGGGACATGTTACCAGGTGAACAGTATAAGTGAGGAGAGTCTGTTCCCCTGATTGTTTAATACTGACGGGACATGTCACCAGGTGAACAGTATAAGTGAGGAGAGTCTGTTCCCCTGATGGTTTAATACACACGGGACATTTCACCAGGTGAACAGTGTAAGTGAGGAGAGTGTCTTCCCCTGATTGTTCAATACACACAGGGCATGTTATCAGGTGAACGGTATAAGTGAGGAGAGTGTGTTCCCCTGATTGTTTAATGCACAAGGGACATGTTACCAGGTGAACAGTATAAGTGAGGAGAGTGTGTTCCCCTGATTGTTTAATACACAAGGGACATGTTACCAGGTGAACAGTATAAGTGAGGAGAGTGTGTTCCCCTGATTGTTTAATACACAAGGGACATGTTACCAGGTGAACAGTAAAAGTGAGGAGAGTGTGTTCCCCTGATGGTTTCATATAAACGGGACATGTTACCAGGAGAACAGTATAAGTGAGGGGAGTGCTTTCCACCGATGGTTTAATATTCACGGGACATGTTACCAGGTGAACAGTATAAGTAAGGAGAGTGTGTTCCCCTGATGGTTTAATATACACAGGACATGTTACCAGGTGAACAGTATAAGTGAGGAGAGTGTGTTCCCCTGATTGTTTAATACACAAGGGACATGTTACCAGGTGAACAGTAAAAGTGAGGAGAGTGTGTTCCCCTGATGGTTTCATATACACGGGACATGTTACCAGGAGAACAGTATAAGTGAGGGGAGTGCTTTCCACCGATGGTTTAATATTCACGGGACATGTTACCAGGTGAACAGTATAAGTAAGGAGAGTGTGTTCCCCTGATGGTTTAATATACACAGGACATGTTACCAGGTGAACAGTATAAGTGAGGAGAGTGTGTTCCCCTGATTGTTTCATACAAACAGGACATGTTACCAGGTGAACAGTATAAGTGAGGAGAATGTGTTCCCCTGATGGTTTAATATACACTGGACATTTTATCTGGTGAACAGTATAAGTGAGGAGAGTGTGTTCCCCTGATTGTTTAATACTCACGGGACATGTTACCAGGTGAACAGTATAAGTGAGGAGAGTGTGTTCCCCTGATGGTTTAACACGCACGGGACATGTTACCAGGTGAACAGTATAATTGACGAGAGTATGTTCCCCTGATTGTTTAATACTGACGGGACATGTCATCGGGTGAACAGTATAAGTGAGGAGAGTGTGTTCCCCTGATGGTTTAATATACACTGGACATGTTACCAGGTGAACAGTATAAGTGAGGAGAGTGTGTTCCCCTGATTGTTTAATACACACGGGACATGTCATCGGGTGAACAGTATAAGTGAGGAGAGTGTGTTCCCCTGATTGTTTAATACACACGGGACATGTCACCAGGTGAACAGTATAAGTGAGGAGAGTGTGTTCCCCTGATGGTTTAATATACACTGGACATGTTAGAAGGTGAACAGTATAAGTGAGGAGAGTGTGTTCCCCTGATTGTATAATACACACGGGACATGTCACCAGGTGAACAGTATAAGTGAGGAGAGTGTGTTCCCCTGATTGTTTAATACACACGGGACATGTCATCGGGTGAACAGTATAAGTGAGGAGAGTGTGTTCCCCTGATTGTTTAATACACACGGGACATGTCACCAGGTGAACAGTATAAGTGAGCAGAATGTTTTCCCCAGATGGTTAAATATGCAAAGGACATGTTACCAGGTGAACAGTATAAGTGAGGAGACTGTGTTCTCCTAATGGTTTAATACTGACGGGACATGTTACCAGATGAACAGTATAAGTGAGGAGACTGTGTTCCTCTGATGGTTTAATATACGAGGGAAATGTTACCAGGTGAACAGTATAAGTGAGGAGAGTGTGTTCCACTGATGGTTTAATATACGAGGGAAATGTTACCAGGTGAACAGTATAAGTGAGGAGAGTGTGTTCCCCTGATTGTTTAATACTCACGGAACATGTTACCAGGTGAACAGTATAAGTGAGGAGAGTTTCTTCCCCTGATTGTTTAATACACACCGGACATGTTACCAGGTGAACAGTATAAGTGAGGAGAGTGTGTTCCACTGATGGTTTAATATACGAGGGAAATGTTACCAGGTGAACAGTATAAGTGAGGAGAGTGTGTTCCCCTGATTGTTTAATACTCACGGAACATGTTACCAGGTGAACAGTATAAGTGAGGAGAGTGTGTTCCCCTGATGGTTTAACACGCACGGGACATGTTACCAGGTGAACAGTATAAGTGAGGAGAATGTGTTCCCCTGATGGTTTAATATGCACTGGACATATTACCAGGTGAACAGTATAAGTGAGGAGAGTGCTTTCCCATGATTGTTTAATACTCACGGGACATGTTACCAGGTGAACAGTATAAGTGAGGAGAGTGTGTTCCCCTGATGGTTTAATATACACGGGACATGTTACCAGATGAACAGTATAAGTGAGGCGAGTTTGTTCACCTGATGGGTTAATACAGACGGGACATGTCACCAGGTGAACAGTATAAGTGAGGAGAGTATGTTCCCCTGATTGTTTTATACTCACGGGACATGTTGCCAGTTGAACAGTATAAGTGAGGACAGTGTGTTCCCCTGATGGTTTAATATACGAGGGAAATGTTACCAGGTGAACAGTATAAGTGAGGAGAGTGTGTTCCCCTGATGGTTTAATATACGAGGGAAATGGTCCCAGGTGAACAGTATAAGTGAGGAGAGTGTGTTCCCCTGATGGTTTAATATGCACTGGACATGTTACCAGGTGAACAGTATAAGTGAGGAGAGTGTGTTCCCCTGATTGTTTATTACTCACGGGACATGTTACCAGGTGAACAGAATAAGTGAGGAGAGTGTGTTCCCCTGATGGTTTAACACGCACGGGACATGTTACCAGGTGAACAGTAAAAGTGAGGAGAATGTGTTCCCCTGATGGTTTAATATGCACTGGACATGTTACCAGGTGAATAGTATAAGTGAGGAGAGTGTGTTCCCCTGATTGTTTAATACACACGGGACATGTTACCAGGTGAACAGTATAAGTGAGGCGAGTGTGTTCCCCTGATGGTTTAATATACGAGGGAAATGTTAACAGGTGAACAGAATAAGTGAGGAGAGTGTGTTCCCCTGATGGTTTAACACGCACGGGACATGTTACCAGGTGAACAGTAAAAGTGAGGAGAATGTGTTCCCCTGATGGTTTAATATGCACTGGACATGTTACCAGGTGAATAGTATAAGTGAGGAGAGTGTGTTCCCCTGATTGTTTAATACACACGGGACATGTTACCAGGTGAACAGTACAAGTGAGGAGAGTGTGTTCCCCTGATTGTTTAATACTCACGGGACATGTTACCAGGTGAACAGTATAAGTGAGGAGAGTGTGTTCCCCTGATGGTTTAACACGCACGGGACATGTTACCAGGTGAACAGTATAAGTGAGGAGAGTGTGTTCCCCTGATTGTTTAATATACCCGGGACATGTCACCAGGTGAGGAGTAGAATTGAGGAGAGTGTGTTCCCCTGATAGTTTAATATTCACGGGACATGTTACCAGGTGAACAGTATAAGTGAAAAGAGTGTGTTCCCCTGATGGTTTAATATACACGGGACATGTCACCAGGTGAACATTATAAGTGAGGAGAGTGAGTTCCCCTGATTGTTTAATACACACAGGACATGTCACCAGGTGAAGAGTATAAGTGAGGAGAGTGTGTTCCCCTGATTGTTTAATACACACGGGACATGTCACCAGGTGAACAGTATATGTGAGGAGAGTGTGTTCCCCTGATGGTTTCACACGCACGGGACATGTTACTAGGTGAACAGTATAAGTGAGTAGAGTGTGTTCCGCTGATGGTATAATATACCCGGGACATGTCAGCAGGTGAACAGTATAAGTGAGGAGAGTGTGTTCCCCTGATTGTTTAATACACACGGAACATGTCACCAGGTGAACAGGAAAAGTGAGGAGAGTGTGTTCCCCTGATGGTTTAATACACACGGGACATGTCACCAGGTGAACAGTATAAGTGAGGAGATTGTGTTCCCCTGATTGTTTAATACACACGGAACATGTCACCAGGTGAACAGTATAAGTGAGGAGATTGTGTTCCCCTGATTGTTTAATACACACGGAACATGTCACCAGGTGAACAGTATAAGTGAGGAGAGTGTGTTCCCCTGATTGTTTAATACACACGGGACATGTTACCAGGTGAACAGTATAAGTGAGGAGAGTGAGTTCCCCTGATTGTTTAATACACACGGGACATGTCACCAGGTGAACAGTATCAGTGAGGAGAGTGTGTTCCCCTGATTGTTTAATACACACGGGACATTTCACCAGGTGGACAGTATAAGTGAGGAGAGTGTGTTCCCCGGATGGTTTAAAACATACGGGACATGTTACCAGGTGAACAGTATAAGTGAGGAGAGTGTGTTCCCCAGATTGTTTAATACACACGGGTCATGTTACCAGGTAAACAGTACAGGTGAGGAGACTGTGTTCCTTTGATGGTTTAATATACACGGGACATCTTACCAGGTGAACAGTATAAGTGAGGAGAGTGTGTTCCCCAGATTGTTTAATACACACGGGTCATGTTACCAGGTTAACAGTACAGGTGAGGAGACTGTGTTCCTTTGATGGTTTAATATACAAGGGACATGTTACCAGGTGAACAGTATAAGTGAGGAGATTGTGTTCCCCAGATTGTTTAGTACACACGGGACATGTTGCCAGGTGAACAGTATAAGTTAGGAGAGTGTGTTCCCCAGATTGTTTAATACACACGGGTCATGTTACCAGGTTAACAGTACAGGTGAGGAGACTGTGTTCCTTTGATGGTTTAATATACACGGGACATGTTACCAGGTGAACAGTATAAGTGAAGAGAGAGTGTGTTCCCCTGATGGTTTAATATACTCAGGACATGCTTCCAGGAGAACAGTTTTAGTGAGGAGACTGTGTTCCCCTGATGGTTTAATATACACGGGACATGTTAACAGGTGAACAGGAAGGCGAGGAGAGTGTGTTCCCCTGATTGTTCAATTTACACGGGACGTTTTACCAGGTGAACAGTATAAGTGAGGAGAGTGTGTTCCCCAGATTGTTTAATATACACGGAACATGTTACCAGCTGAACAGTATCAGTGAGGAGATTGTGTTCCCCTGATGGTTACAAACACATGGGACATGTCACCAGGCGAACAGTATAAGTGAGGAGAGTGTGTTCCCCTAATGTTTTAATAGACACGGGACATGTTACCAGGTGAACAGTATAAGTCAGGAGAGTGTGTTTCGCTGATGTTTTAATACACACGGTACATGTTACCAGGTGAACAGTATAAGTGAGCAGAGTGTGTTCCCCTGATTGTTTAATACACACGGAACATGTTACCAGGTGAACAGTATAAGTGAGGCGAGTGTGTTCCCCAGATTGTTTAATATACACGGGACATGTTACCAGGTGAGCAGTATAAGTGAGGAGAGTGTGTTCCCCTGATGGTTTAATATGCACGGGACATGTTACCAGGTGAACAGTATAAGTGAGGAGAGTGTTTTCCCCTGATAGTTTAATACACACGGGACATGTTACCAGCTGAACAGTATAAGTGAGGAGAGTGTGTTCCCTGATGGTTTAATACACACGTGACATGTTACCAGGTGAAGAGTATAAGTGAGGAGAGTGTGTTCCCCTGATTGTTTAATACACACAGGACATGTTACCAGGTGAACAGTATAAGTGAGGAGAGTGTGTTCCCCTGATTGTTTATTACACACAGGACATTTCACCAGGTGAACAGTATAAGTGTGGAGACTGTGTTCCACTGATGGTTTAATACACACGGGACATGTCAGCAGGTGAACAGTATATGTGAGGAGAGTGTGTTCCCCTGATTGTTTAATACACACGGGACATGTCACCAGGTGAACAGTATAAGTGAGGAGAGTGTGTTCCCCTGATGGTTTAATACACACGGGACATGTCACCAGGTGAACAGTATAAGTGAGGAGAGTGTGTTCCCCTGATGGTTTAATACACACGGGACATGTCACCAGGTGAACAGTATAAGTGAGGAGAGTGAGTTCCCCTGATTGTTTAATACACACCGGACATTTCAGCAGGTGAACATTATAAGTGTGGAGAGTGTGTTCCCCTGATTGTTTTTTATAGAAGGGACATGTAACCAGGTGAACAGTATAAGTGAGGAGAGTGTGTTCCCCTGATGGTTTAAGACACACAGGACATGTTACCAGGTGAAAAGTATGAGTGAGGAGAGTGTGTACCCCTGATGGTTTAATACACACAGGACATGGCTTTAGGTGAACAGTATAAGTGAGGAGAGTGTGTTCCCCTGATGGTTGAATATACACGGGGCATGTTGCCAGGTGAACTGTATAAGTGAGGAGAGTGTGTTCCCCTGATAGTTTAATACACACGGGACATGTTACCAGGTGAACAGTATAAGTGAGGAGAGTGTGTTCCCTGATGGTTTAATACACACGGGACATGTTACCAGGTGAAGAGTATAAGTGAGGAGAGTGTGTTCCCCTGATTGTTTAATACACACAGGACATGTTACCAGGTGAACAGTATAAGTGAGGAGACTGTGTTCCCCTGATGGTTTAATATACACGGGACATGTTACCAGGTGAACAGGAAGGCGAGGAGAGTGTGTTCCCCTGATGGTTTAATATACACGGAACATGTTACCAGCTGAACAGTATCAGTGAGGAGATTGTGTTCCCCTGATGGTTTCAAACACATGGGACATGTCACCAGGCGAACAGTATAAGTGAGGAGATTGTGTTCCCCTGATGGTTTAAGACACACGGGACATGTTACCAGGTGAACAGTATAAGTGAGGAGAGTGTGTTCCCCTGATGGTTTAATATACTCAGGACATGCTTCCAGGAGAACAGTTTTAGTGAGGAGACTGTGTTCCCCTGATGGTTTAATATACACGGGACATGTAAACAGGTGAACAGTGTAAGTGAGGAGAGTGTGTTCCCCTGATGGTTTAATATACACGGGACATGTTACCAGGTGAACAGTATAAGTGAGGAGAGTGTGTTCCCCTGATTGTTTAATGCACACAGGACATGTTATCAGGTGAACAGTATAAGTGAGGAGAGTGTGTTCCCCTGATGTTTTAATGCACACGGGACATGTTACCAGATGAACAGTATAAGTGAGGAGAGTGTGTTCCCCTAATGTTTTAATAGTCACGGGACAAGTTACCAGGTGAACAGTATAAGTGAGGAGAGTGTGTTCCCCTGATGGTTTAATATACACGAGACATGTTACCAGGTGAACAGTATAAGTGAGGAAAGTGTGTTCCCCTGATTGTTTAATACACACGGGACATGTTACCAGGTGAACAGTATAAGTGAGGAGAGTGTGTTCCCCTGATGGTTTAATATACACGAGACATGTTACCAGGTGAACAGTATAAGTGAGGAGAGTGTGTTCCCCTGATTGTTTAATACTCACGGGACATGTTACCAGGTGAACAGTATAAGTGAGGAGAGGGTGTTCCCCTGATGTTTTAATACACACGGGACATGTTACCAGGTGATCAGTATAAGTGAGGCGAGTGTGGTCCCCTAATGTTTTAATAGACACGGGACAAGTTACCAGGTGAACAGTATAAGTGAGGAGAGTGTGTTCCCCAGATTGTTTAATATACACGGGACATGTTACCAGGTGAACAGTTTAAGTGAGGAGAGTGTGTTCCCCTGATTGTTTAATACACACGGGACATGTTGCCAGGTGAACAGTATAAGTGAGGAGAGTGTGTTTCGCTGATGTTTTAATACACACGGGACATGTTACCAGGTGAACAGTATAAGTGAGGAGAGTGTGTTTCGCTGATGTTTTAATACACACGGGACATGTTACCAGGTGAACAGTATAAGTGAGCAGAATGTGTTCCCCTGATTGTTTAATACACACGGGACATGTTGCCAGGTGAACAGTATAAGTGAGGAGAGTGTGTTTCGCTGATGTTTTAATACACACGGGACATGTTACCAGGTGAACAGTATAAGTGAGGCGAGTGTGTTCCCCTGATTGTTTAATACACACGGGACATGTTGCCAGGTGAACAGTATAAGTGAGGCGAGTGTGTTCCCCAGATTGTTTAATATACACGGGACATGTTACCAGGTGAACAGTTTAAGTGAGGAGAGTGTGTTCCCCTGATTGTTTAATATACACGAGACATGTTACCAGGTGAACAGTATAAGTGAGGAGAGGGGTTTCCCCTGATTGTTTAATACACACGGGACATGTTACCAGGTGAACAGTGTAAGTGAGGAGAGTGTGTTCCCCTGATGGTTTTATATACACGAGACATGTTACCAGGTGAACAGTATAAGTGAGGAGAGTGTGTTCCCCTGATGTTTTAATACACACGGGACATGTTACCAGATGAACAGTATAAGTGAGGAGAATGTGTTCCCCGAATGTTTTAATAGACACGGGACAAGTTACCAGGTGAACAGTATAAGTGAGGCGAGTGTGTTCCCCAGATGGTTTAATATATACGGGACATGTTACCAGGTGAACAGTGTAAGTGAGGAGAGTGTGTTCCCCTGATGGTTTAATATACACGAGACATGTTACCAGGTGAACAGTATAAGTGAGGAGAGGGGTTTCCCCTGATTGTTTAATACACACGGGACATGTTACCAGGTGAACAGTGTAAGTGAGGAGAGTGTGTTCCCCTGATGGTTTTATATACACGAGACATGTTACCAGGTGAACAGTATAAGTGAGGAGAGTGTGTTCCCCTGATGTTTTAATACACACGGGACATGTTACCAGATGAACAGTATAAGTGAGGAGAATGTGTTCCCCGAATGTTTTAATAGACACGGGACAAGTTACCAGGTGAACAGTATAAGTGAGGCGAGTGTGTTCCCCAGATTGTTTAATATACACAGGACATGTTACCAGGTGAACAGTATAAGTGAGGAGAGTGTGTTTCGCTGATGTTTTAATACACACGGGACATGTTACCAGGTGAACAGTTTAAGTGAGGAGAGTGTGTTTCGCTGATGTTTTAATACACACGGGACATGTTACCAGGTGAACAGTATAAGTGAGGCGAGTGTGTTCCCCAGATTGTTTAATATACACGGGACATGTTACCAGGTGAACCGTATAAGTGAGGAGAGTGTGTTCCCCTGTTTGTTTAATACACACGGGACATGTTACCAGGTGAACAGTGTAAGTGAGCTGAGTGTGTTCCCCTGATGGTTTAATATACACGAGACATTTTACCAGGTGAACAGTATAAGTGAGGAGAGTGTGTTCCCCAGATTGTTTAATACACACGGGACATGTTACCAGGTGAACAGTATAAGTGAGCTGAGTGTGTTCCCCTGATGTTTTAATACACACGGGACATGTTGCCAGGTGAACAGTATAAGTGAGGAGAGTGTGTTCCCCTGATGGTTTAATACACACGGGACATGTTACCAGATGAACAGTATAAGTGAGGAGAGGGTGTTCCCCTCATGTTTTAATACACACGGGACATGTTACCAGGTGAACAGTATAAGTGAGGAGAGTGTGTTCCCCTCATGTTTTAATACACATGGGACATGTTACCAGATGAACAGTATAATTGAGGAGAGTGTGTTCCCCTAATGTTTTAATAGACACGGGACAAGTTAACAGGTGAACAGTATAAGTGAGGAGAGTGTGTTCCCCTGATGGTTTAATATACACAGGACATGTTCCCAGGTGAGTAGTATAAGTGAAGAGAGTGTGTTCCTCTGATTGTTTAATATACACGGGACATGTTACCAGGTGAACAGTTTAAGTGAGGAGAGTGTGTTCCCTGATTGTTTAATACACATGGGACATGTTACCAGGTGAACAGTGTAAGTGAGGAGAGTGTGTTCCCCTGATGGTTTAATATACACGAGACATGTTACCAGGTGAACAGTATAAGTGAGGAGAGTGTGTTCCTCTGATTGTTTAATATACACGGGACATGTTACCAGGTGAACAGTTTAAGTGAGGAGAGTGTGTTTTGCTGATGTTTTAATACACACGGGACATGTTACCTGGTGAACAGTGTAAGTGAGGAGAGTGTGTTCCCCTGATGGTTTAATATACACGAGACATGTTGCCAGGTGAACAGTATAAGTGAGGAGAGTGGGTTCCCCTGATTGTTTAATACACACGGGACATGTTACCAGGTGAACAGTGTAAGTGAGGAGAGTGTGTTCCCCTGATGGTTTAATATACACGAGACATGTTACCAGGTGAACAGTATAAGTGAGGAGAGTGTGTTCCCCTGATTGTTTAATACACACGGGACATGTTACCAGGTGAACAGTTTAAGTTAGGAGAGTGTGTTTCGCTGATGTTTTAATACACACGGGACATGTTACCAGGTGAACAGTTTAAGTGAGGAGAGTATGTTTCGCTGATGTTTTAATACACACGGGACATGTTACCAGGTGAACAGTATAAGTGAGGCGAGTGTGTTCCCCAGATTGTTTAATATACACAAGACATGTTCCCAGGTGAGCAGTATAAGTGAGGAGAGTGTGTTCCTCTGATTGTTTAATATACACGGGACATGTTACCAGGTGAACAGTATAAGTGAGGAGAGTGTGTTTCGCTGATGTTTTAATACACACGGGACATGTTACCAGGTGAACAGTTTAAGTGACGAGAGTGTGTTTCGCTGATGTTTTAATACACACGGGACATGTTACCAGGTGAACAGTATAAGTGACGCGAGCGTGTTCCCCAGATTGTTTAATATACACGGGACATGTTACCAGGTGAACCGTATAAGTGAGGAGAGTGTGTTCCCCTGATGGTTTAATATACACGAGACATGTTACCAGGTGAACAGTATAAGTGAGCTGAGTGTGTTCCCCTGATGTTTTAATACACACGGGACATGTTGCCAGGTGAACAGTATAAGTGAGCTGAGTGTGTTCCCCTGATGTTTTAATACACACGGGACATGTTGCCAGGTGAACAGTATAAGTGAGGAGAGTGTGTTCCCCAGATTGTTTAATATACACGGGACATGTTACCAGGTGAACAGTATCGGTGAGGAGACTGTGTTCCACTGATAGTTTAATAGACACGGGACATGTTACCAGGTGAACAGTATAAGTGAGGAGAGTGTGCTCCCCTCATGTTTTAATACACACGGGACATGTTACCATGTGAACAGTATAAGTGAGGAGAGTGTGTTGCCCTGATGGTTTAATATACACGAGACATGTTACCAGATGAACAGTATAAGTGAGGAGAGTGTGTTTCCCTGATGTTTTAATACACATGGGACATGTTACCATGTGAACAGTATAAGTGAGGAGAGGGTGTTCCCCTAATGTTTTAATAGACACGGGACATATTACCAGGTTAACAGTATAAGTGAGGAGAGTGTGTTCCCCTGATGGTTTAATATACACGAGACATATTACCAGGTGAACAGTATAAGTGAGGAGAGTGTGTTCCCCTGATTGTTTAATACACACAGACATGTTACCAGGTGAACAGTATAAGTGAGGAGAGTGTGTTCCCCTGATGGTTCAATATACACGGGACATGTTACCAGGTGAACAGTAAAGTGAGGAGAGTGTGTTCCCCTGATGGTTTAATATACACGGGACATGTCAGCAGGTGAACAGTATAAGGGAGGAAGTGTTTTCCCCTGTTTGTTTTATATACACGGGACATGTTACAAGGTGAACAGTAAAGTGAGGAGAGTGTGTTCCCCTGATGGTTCAATATACACGGGACATGTTACCAGGTGAACAGTAAAGTGAGGAGAGTGTGTTTCCCTGATGGTTTAACACACACAGACATGTTACCAGGTGAACAGTATAAGTGAGGAGAGTGTGTTCCCCTGATGGTTCAATATACACGGGACATGTTACCAGGTGAACAGTAAAGTGAGGAGAGTGTGTTCCCCTGATTGTTTAACACACACAGACATGTTACCAGGTGAACAGTATAAGTGAGGAGAGTGTGTTCCCCTGATTGTTTAATACACACGGGACATGTTACCAGGTGAACAGTATAAGTGAGGAGAGTGTGTTCCCCTGTTTGTTTAATATACACGGGACATGTCACCAGGTGAACAGTATAAGTGAGGAGAGTGTGTTCCCCTGATGTTTTAAGACACACGGTACATGTTACCAGGTGAACAACATAAGTGAGGAGAGAGTGTTCCCCTGATGGTTTAATATACGCGGGCCATGTTACCAGGAGAACAGTATAAGTGAGGGGAGTGATTTCCCCTGATGGTTTAATATTCACGGGACATGTTACCAGGTGAACAGTATAAGTGAGGAGAGTGTGTTCCCCTGATGGTTTAATATACACGGGACATGTTACCAGGTGAACAGGATAAGTGAGGAGAGTGTGTTCCCCTGATGGTTTAATATACACGGGACATGTCACCAGGTGAACAGTATAAGTGAGCAGAATGTTTTCGCCTGATGGTTTAATATACACAGGACATGTTACCAGGTGAACAGTGTAAGTGAGGAGAGTGTGTTCCCCTGTTTGTTTATTATACACGGGACATGTCACCAGTTGAACAGTATAAGTGAGGAGAGTGTGTTCCCCTGTTTGTTTAATATACACGGGACATGTTACCAGGTGAACAGTATAAGTGAGGAGAGTGTGTTCCCCTGATTGTTTAATATACACGGGACATGTTACCAGGTGAACAGTATAAGTGAGGAGAGAGTGTTCCCCTGATGGTTTAATATAGACGGGACATGTTGACAGGTGAACAGTATAAGTGAGGAGAGTGTGTTCCCCTGATAGTTTAATATACACAGGACATGTTACCAGGTGAACAGTATAAGTGAGGAGAGTGTGTTCCCCTGATGGTTTAATACACACAGGACATGTTACCAGGCGACCAGAATAAGTGAGGAGATTGTGATCCCCTGATGGTTTCAGAAACACGGGACATGTTACCAGGTGAACAGAATAAGTGAGGAGAGTGTGTTCCCCTGATTGTTTAATACACACGGGACATGTTACCAGGCAAACAGTTTAAGTGAGGAGACTGTGTTCCCCTGATTTTTTAATGCACGCGGGACATTTCACTAGGTGAACAGTATAAGTGAGGAGAGTGTGTTCCCCTGATGGTTTAATATACACGGGACATTTCACTAGGTGAACAGTATAAGTGAGAAGAGTGTGTTCCACTGATGGTTTAATATACGCGGGACATGTTACCAGGTGAACAGTCGAAGTGAGGAGAGTGTGTTCCCCTGATTGTTTAATACTGACGGGACATGTTACCTGATGAACAGTATAAGTGAGGAGAGTGTGTTCCCCTGATGGTTTAATATACACGGGACATGTTACCAGGTGAACAGTATAAGTGAGGAGAGTGTGTTCCCCTGATGGTTTCATACACACGGGGCATGTTACCAGGTGAACAGTGTAAGTGAGGAGAGTGTGTTCCCCTGATTGTTTAATACACAAAGAACATGTTACCAGGTGAACAATATAAGTGAGGAGAGTGTGTTCCCCTGATTGTTTAATACTGACGGGATGGGAGTGGGGGAGGGCAGTGGGGGAGTGGAGTGGGAGTGGAGTGGGGGAATGGAGTGGCAGGGGAGTGGGGGAGTGCAGTGGGAGGCGGCTGGGAGGGGGAGTGGGATGCGAGTGGGAGGGGGAGTGGGAGGGGTAGTGGGAGGGGAGGAGGTAGGGGAGAGGAGGAGGGGAGGGGGGAAGGGGAAGGGTGAGGGTGAGGGGATTGCGATGGGAGGGGGTAGGTGAGCGTTAAGGAGAGTGGGAGAGGGGAGTGAGGGAGTGAGGGAGGGGAGTGGGGAAGTGGCAGGGGTAGGGGAGTGGGAGTGGGAGATGGGTGGCGGACGGGTGTGGGAAGTGGGTGGAGGCGGGGTTGGGAAGGTGAGTGGGGGAGGGGAGTGGGGGAGGGGAGTGGGGAAGGGGGTGGGGGAGGGGAGTGGGGAAGGGGTGGGGGAGGGGCTGGGAAGGTGATTGGGGGAGGGGAGTGGTGGCGGGTTGTTCGGGAGGGGAGTGGTGGAGGGGTATGCAGGAGGGGATTGGGAGAGGGGAGAGGGGGAGGGAAGTGGGGGATCGGAGTGGGAAGGGGGTGGGGGAGGGGTTGGGAAGGTGATTGGGGGAGGGGTCTGGGGGAGGGGTGTGCGGGTGGGGAGGGGGGGAATTGATTGGGAAGGGGAGTGGGGGAGGGGAGAGGACGGGAGTAGGGGTGGCAGTGGGAGAGGGGAGTGGGAAGGGGAGTGGAGTAGGGGAGAGGAGGGTAGGAGGGTAGAGTAGGGGAGGAGGGGGGAGGAGGGTAGAGGAGGGGAGTAGGGGTGGCTGTGGGAGAGGGGAGTGGGAATGGGAGTGGAGGAGGGGAGGAGGGTAGAGTAGGGGAGGAGGGGAGAGGAGGGGAGTAGGGCGGAGGGGATGGGAGAAGAGAGTGGGAAGAGGAGTGGTGGAGGGGAGAGGAGGGGAGTCGGGTAGGCTGTGGGAGATTGGAGTGGGAAGGATAGTGGGGGAGGGAAGAGGTGGGGAGAGGAGGCTGTGAGAGAGGGGAATGGCAAGGGGAGTGTTGAGGGGAGAGGATGGGAATGGGGAGGCTGTGGGAGAGGGGCGTGGTAAGCGGAAGGTGGAGGGGAGCGGAGGGAGGAGAGGGGTAGCGAGTGGGAGTGGCAGAGGGAAGTGAGTGAAGGGAGTGTGGGAGGGTTGAAGGGGAGCGGAGTGGAGGAGGGATGTGGGGGACGGTGAGTGGCTGAGGGTGAGTGGCTGAGGGGAGTGGGACAGGGGATTGGAAAGGGAGTGGGATAGGGTAGTGGGGGAGGGGAGTGGAAGCGGAGTGGGGAGGGGAGTGGAAGGGGAGTGGGGGAGGTGAGTGGAAGGGGAGTGGGGGGGAGTGGAGTGGAAGGGGAGTGGGGGAGGGGAGTGGGGGAGGGGAGTGGGGGGGAGTGGAGTGGAAGGGGAGTGGGGGAGGGGAGTGGGGAGGGGAGTGGAAGGGGAGTGGGGGAGGTGAGTGGAAGGGGAGTGGGGGAGGGGAGTGGGGGAGGGGAGTGGAAGTGGAGTGGGCGAGCAAAGTTGGAAGGACTGTGGGAGGGGAGTTTGAGGGGAGTTGGAAGGGGAGGGGAGTGGGAGAGGGGAGTGGAAGGGGAGTGGGGGAAGGGAGGGGAGAGGGAGGGGAAGGGGAGTGGGGGAAGGGAGGGGAAGGTGGAGGGGAGTGGAAGGAGGAGAGGGGTAGCGAGTGGGAGTGGCGGAGGGAAGTGTTTGATGGGAGTGTGGGAGGGTTGAAGGTGAGCGGAGTGGAGGAGGGATGTGGGGGACGGTGAGTGGGTGAGGGGAGTGGGACAGGGGAGTGGAAAGGGAGTGGGAAAGGGTAGTGGGGGAGGGGAGTGGAAGCGGAGTGGGGAGGGAGTGGAAGGGGGGAATGGGAGTGGAGGAGGGGGAGTGGGGGAGGGGGTGTGGGGGAGTGGGGTGGTGGAGGGGAGTGGGGGAGTGGGGGAGTGGGGGAGGGGAGTGTGGGAGGGGCGTGGGGAGGGGACTGGGGGAGCGAAGTGGAAAGGAGAGTGGGTGAGGGGAGTGGGACAGCAGAGTGGAAGGGGAGTGGGAAAGGGTAGTGGGGGAGGGGAGTGGAAGCGGAGTGGGGAGGGAGTGGAAGGGGGGAATGGGAGTGGAGGAGGGGGAGTGGGGGAGGGGGTGTGGGGGAGTGGGGTGGTGGAGGGGAGTGGGGGAGTGGGGGAGTGGGGGAGGGGAGTGTGGGAGGGGCGTGGGGAGGGGACTGGGGGAGCGAAGTGGAAAGGAGAGTGGGTGAGGGGAGTGGGACAGCAGAGTGGAAGGGGAGTGGGAAAGGGTAGTGGGGGAGGGGAGTGGAAGGGCAGTGGGGGCGGGGAGTGGAGTAGTGGAGAGGAGAGGAGTGCAGAGGAGGAGAGTGGGGTCGTGGAGTTGGGGAGGGGATTGGGAAGGGGAGTGGGGAGGAGAGAGGAGGGGGAGAGGAGAGGGGTAGAGAGTGGGAGTGGTGGAGGGAAGTGGGGGAGGAGAGTGTGGGAGGAGAGAAGGGAAGGGTACTGGGGTAGGGGAGTGGGAGTGGGGTGTGGAGAAGTGGAGTGGGGGTGGGGTGTGGTGCAGGGGCGTGGGTGTGTGGGGGGAGTGGGGTAGGGGAGTTGGTGAGGGGTGTGGAGGAAGGGAGTGGGTGTGTGTAGGGGAGTGGGGTCGGGGAGTGGGTGTGGGGTGTGGAGGAGGGGAGTGGGGGAGGAGATTGGGGAGGGGAGTGGGGGAGGGGAGTGGGGGAGGAGCGTGGAGTAGGGGAGTGGTGGAGGGGAGTGGGGTAGGGGAATGGGGGAGGGGGGTTGGGGAGCGGAGTGGAGTAAGGACGTTTGGGAGGGGAGTGGGGGAGGGGAGTGATTTAGGGGAGTGGTGGAGGGGTGTGGGGTAGGGGAATTGGGGCGGGGAGTGGGCAAGGGGAGCTGGGGAGCGCAGTGGTGTAGGGGAGTCGGGGAGTGAGTTTGGGGAGGGGAGTGCGGTAGGGATGTGGGGGTGGAGAGTGGGGGTGAGCGGGGGAGAGGAGAGGGATAGGGGAGTGGGGGATGTGTGTGGGAGGGAGTTGGGCAGGGGAATGGGTGTGGGAAGTTGGGGAGGGGAGTGGGGGATGGGAGTTAGGGAGGGGAGTGGGGGAGGTGAGTGGGAGGGAGTTGGTGGGGGGAGTTGGAAGGGGAGTGGGTGGGGTGTGGGGGAGGGGCGTAGAAGGAATCTGGGGGAGGGGAGTGGAAATGGTGTGGAGGAGGGGAGTGGGGGAGGGGATGTGGGGAGGGGAGTGGGGGAGGGGAGTGAGGGTGGGGAGTGGAAGGGGAGTGGGGGAGGGGAGTGGGAAGGAGAGTGGGGGAGGGGAGTTGGAAGGGGAGAGGGAAGGGGAGTGGAAATGGAGTGGGGTAGGGGGTGGGGGAGGGGTGTGGGTATGGGGAGTAGGGGAGGGGAGTGGAGGAGGAGATTTGGGGACGGGAGTGGGGTTGGGGAGTGTGGGAGGGGTGTGATGTAGAGTAGTGGTGCAGGGGGTTGGGGAGGGGAGTTGGGGAGGGGAGTGGGGTAGGGGAATGGGGAGGGGGGTTGGGGAGCGGAATGGAGGAGGGAAGTTTATGAGGCGAGTGGGGGAGGGGCGTGGAGAGGAGTGGAGAGGAGGGGAGTGGGGGAGGGGTGTGATGTCGGGTAGTGGTGGAGGGGGGTTGGGGAGGGGAGTTGGGGAGGGGAGTGGGGTAGGGGAATGGGGAGGGGGGTTGGGGAGCGGAATGGAGGAGGGAAGTTTGGGAGGCAAGTGGGGGAGGGGAGTGGAGAGGAGTGGAGAGGAGGGGAGTGGGGGAGGGGATTGGGAAGGGGAGTGGGGAGGAGAGATGAGGGGGAGAGGAGAGGGGTAGAGAGTGGGAGTGGTGGAGGGAAGTGGGGGAGGAGATTGTGGGAGGAGAGAAGGAGAGAGGACTGGGGTAGGGGAGTGGGTGTGGGGAGTGGTGCAGGGGATTGGGTGTGTGAAGGGGAGTGGGGTAGGGGAGTGGTAGTGGAGTGTGGAGGAAGGGAGTGGGTGTGTGGAGGGGAGAGGGGGAGGTGAGTGCGGGAGGGGAGTGGGGGAGGGATTTGGGGGAGGGCAGATGGGGAGGTGAGTGGGGTTGGGGAGTGGGGGAGGGGCATGGGGGAGTGGAGTGGAGGGGAGAGTTTGGGGAGGGGATTTGGGTAGGAGAATGGGGGAGGGTGTTGGGGAGCGGAGTAGGGGAGGGGAGTGGGGGAGGGGAGTGGAGTGGGGGAGGAGATTGGGGGAGGGGAGTGGGGGAGGAGATTGGGGGAGGGGAATGGGGGAGGAGTGTGGAGTAGGGGTTTGGGGGAGAGGAGTGGGATAGGGGAAGGGGAGGGGTATTGGAGAACGGGGTGGGGGAGCGGAGTGGAGTAGGGAAGTTTGGGAGGCGAGTGGGGGAGCTGAGTGGGGGAGGGGAGTGATATAGGGGGGTGGGGGAGGGGAGTGGGGTAGGGGAGTTGGGGCGGGGAGTGGGCAAGGGGAGCTGGGGAGCGCAGTGGGGTAGAGGAGTGGGGGTGGAGAGTGGGAGTGAGCGGGGGAGGGGAGTGGTATTGGGGAGTGGGGGAGGTGAGTGGGAGGAAGTTGGTGGGGGGATTTGGGGAGATGAGTGGGGGAGGGAAGTTGGGGAAGTGAGTGGGGTTGGGGTGTGAGGGAGGGGAGTTAGGGAGGGGAGTGGGGAATTGAGTGGGAGGGAGTTAGTGAGGGGAGTTGGGGAGGTGAGGGGGGAGGGGAGTGGGGGAGGGGAGTTAGGGAGGGGAGTTAGGGAGGTGAGTGGGAGGGAGTTAGTGAGGGGAGTTGGGGTGTTGAGTGGGGGAGGGGAGTGGGGGTGCGGAGTTAGGGAGGTGGGTGGGGTAGGGGAGTGGGGTTGGGGAGCGGAATGGAGGAGGGCAGTTTGGGAGGCGAGTGTGGGAGGGGAGTGGAGAGGAGTGGAGAGGAGGGGAGTGGGGGAGGTGAGTGAGAGGGAGTTAGTGAGGGGAGTTGGTGAGGTGAGGGGGAGGGAGTTGGTGAGGGGGATTGGGGAGGTAAGTGGGGTGGGGGAGTGAGGGAGGGGAGTTAGGGAGGGGAGTGGGGTGAGGGAGGGGAGTTAGGGAGGGGAGTGGGGGAGGTGAGTGGGAGCGAGTTAGTGAGGGGAGTTGGGGAGGTGAGGGGGAGGGGAGTGGGGGAGGCGAGTTAGGGAGGGGAGTTAAGGAGGTGAGTGGGAGGGAGTTGGTGAGGGGAGTTGGGGAGGTGAGTAGTGGAGGGGTGTGGGCTTGCGGAGTTAGGGATGTGAGTGGGGTTGGGGTGTGGGGGAGTGGAGTGGGTAAGGGGAGCTGGGGATGGGATTTGGGTAGGGGAATGGGGAGGGTGTTTGGGGAGCGGAGTGGAGTAGGGAAGTTTGGGAGGCGAGTGGGGGATGGGAGTGGTGTCGGGGAGTGTGGGAGGGGTGTGATATATGCGGGTGGGGGAGGGGAGTGGGGTAGGGGAGTTGGGGCGGGGAGTGGGTAAGGGGAGCTGGGGAGCGCAGTGGGGTGGGGAGTGGGAGTGGAGAATGGGGGTGAGCGGGGGAGGGGAGTGGGATAGGGGAGTGGGTACCATGAGTGGGAGGGAGTTGGGCAGGGGAGTGAGTGAGGGGAGTTGGGGAGGGGTGTGAGGGAGGGGAGTTAGGGAGAGGAGTGGGGGAGGTGAGTGGGAGGGAGTTGGTGGGGAGAGTTGGGGAGATGAGTGGGGGAGGGGAATGGGGGAGGGAAGTTGGTGATCTGAGAGGGGTAGGGGCGTGAGGGTGGGGAGTTAGGGAGGGGAGTGGGGGAGGTGAGTGGGAGGGAGTTAGTGAGTGGAGTTATGGAGGTGAGTGGGAGGGAGTTGGGAAGGTGAATGGGGGAGGGGAGTTGGGGTAGGGGAGTGGGGGAGGGGAGTGGGTAAGGGGTGCTGGGGAGGGGATTTGGGTAGGGGAATGGGGGCGTGGGTTTGGGGAGCAGGGTGGAGTATTGAAGTTTGGGAGGCGAGTGGGGAATGGGAGTGGTGTAGGGGAGGGGGGAGGAGAATGACAGAGGGGAGTGGGGGAAGGGATCTGGTGAGGGGAGTGGGGTAGTGGAGTGGGGGAGGGGTGTGATATAGGGGAGTGCGGGAGGGGAGTGGGGTAGGGGAGTTGGGGCGGGGAGTGGGAAATGGGAGCTGGGGAGTGCAGTGGGGTAGGGGAGTGGGGGTGGAGAGTGGGGGTGAGCGGTGGATTGGAGTGGGATAGGGGAGTGGGGGAGGTGAGTGGGAGGGAGTTGGGCAGGTGAGTGGGTAAGGGGAGTTGGGGAGGGGAGTTAGGGATGGGAGTGGGGGAGGTGAGTAGGAGGGAGTTGTTGGGGGGAGTTGGGGAGATGTGGGGGAGGGGAGTGAAGGAGGGGAGTTAGGGAGGGGAGTGGGGGAGGTGAGTGGGAGGGAGTTAGTGAGTGGAGTTGTGGAGGTGAGGGGGTGGGGAGTGGGGGAGGGGAGTTATGCAGGTGAGTGGGAGGGAGTTGGGAAGGTGAGTTGGGGAGGGGAGTTGGCGTGCAGAGTTAGGGAGGTGAGTTGCGTCGGGGAGTTGGGGAGGGGAGTTAGGGAGGGGAGTGGTGGAGAGGAGTGCCTTGGAACATGTACTGACATTAATGGTGCTTTATAAATACAAGTTGTTGTTGTGTTGGACATATATCACCTTTCCTTCATCATGACTGGGTGAAAATGCTGTAACTACTTCTCCAACACCATTGTGAGATGACCTTCACCACACAGACTGCAGAGGTTCAAGGTAATGGACCAGCATCACCTTCTCAATGGACAACTGGGGATGGACAATATCTGCTGGTCTAGTGACAGACACATCCTAACAATGAAGACAAATATCTGTCTGTGTAAAATGGATGAAAAGTCTTTACACAAAGAGAATCATAGAGAGATACTGCACTGAAACAGACCCTTTGGCCCATCGAGTCTGTGCTGACCAACAGCCACCCATTTATATATCTGACATTAATCCCATATTCCCTACCACATCCCCACCATCCTCCAACCACCTAACGAGACTAGGGACATTTACAATGGCCAATTTATCAATCAAACTGCAAGTCTTTGTCTGTGGGAGGAAACCAGAGCACCCGGCAGAAAGCCACATGGTCACAGGGAAAACTTGCAAACTCCACACAGGCAGAACCCAGAACAGAACCCGGGACACTGGAGCTGTGAGACTGTGGCAGTAAACAGAACCGAACCCGGGACACTGGAGCTGTGAGACTGTGGCAGTAAACAGAACAGAACCCAGGTCACTGGAGCTGTGAGACTGTGGCAGTAAACAGAACCGAACCCAGGTCACTGGAGCTGTGAGACTGTGGCAGTAAACAGAACCAAACCCGGGACACTGGAGCTGTGAGACTGTGGCAGTAAACAGAACCGAACCCGGGTCACTGGAGCTGTGAGGCTGTGGCAGTCAACAGAACCGAACCCAGGTCACTGGAGCTGTGAGGCTGTGGCAGTAAACAGAACCGAACCCAGGTCACTGGAGCTGTGAGGCTGTGGCAGTGAACAGAACCGAACCCGGGTCACTGGAGCTGTGAGACTGTGGCAGGAAACAGAACCGAACCCAGGTCACTGGAGCTGTGAGACTGTGGCAGTAAACAGAACTGAACCCGGGTCACTGGAGCTGTGAGACTGTGGCAGTAAACAGAACCGAACCCAGGTCACTGGAGCTGTGAGACTGTGGCAGTAAACAGAACCGAACCCAGGTCACTGGAGCTGTGAGACTGTGGCAGTAAACAGAACCGAACCCAGGTCACTGGAGCTGTGAGGCTGTGGCAGTAAACAGAACCGAACCCGGGTCACTGGAGCTGTGAGACTGTGGCAGTAAACAGAACTGAACCCGGGACACTGGAGCTGTGAGACTGTGGCAGTGAACAGAACCGAACCCGGGTCACTGGAGCTGTGAGACTGTGGCAGGAAACAGAACCGAACCCGGGACACTGGAGCTGTGAGACTGTGGCAGTAAACAGAACCGAACCCAGGTCACTGGAGCTGTGAGACTGTGGCAGTAAACAGAACCGAACCCAGGTCACTGGAGCTGTGAGACTGTGGCAAAAAACAGAACCGAACCCGGGACACTGGAGCTGTGAGACTGTGGCAGTAAACAGAACCGAACCCGGGTCACTGGAGCTGTGAGACTGTGGCAGTAAACAGAACCGAACCCGGGTCACTGGAGCTGTGAGACTGTGGCAGTAAACAGAACTGAACCCGGGTCACTGGAGCTGTGAGACTGTGGCAGTAAACAGAACCGAACCCGGGACACTGGAGCTGTGAGGCTGTGGCAGACCCCAGAACCGAACCCGGGACACTGGAGCTGTGAGACTGTGGCAGTACGCAGAACCGAACCCAGGTCACTGGAGCTGTGAGACTGTGGCAGTAAACAGAACCGAACCCAGGTCACTGGAGCTGTGAGACTGTGGCAGTAAACAGAACCGAACCCGGGTCACTGGAGCTGTGAGACTGTGGCAGTAAACAGAACTGAACCCGGGTCACTGGAGCTGTGAGACTGTGGCAGTAAACAGAACCGAACCCAGGTCAGTGGAGCTGTGAGACTGTGGCAGTAAACAGAACTGAACCCGGGTCACTGGAGCTGTGAGACTGTGGCAGTAAACGGAACTGAACCCGGGTCACTGGAGCTGTGAGACTGTGGCAGTAAACAGAACCGAACCCAGGTCACTGGAGCTGTGAGACTGTGGCAGTAAACAGAACCGAACCCGGGACACTGGAGCTGTGAGGCTGTGGCAGTCCCCAGAACCGAACCCGGGACACTGGAGCTGTGAGACTGCGGCAGTACGCAGAACTGAACCCGGGTCACTGGAGCTGTGAGAGTGTGGCAGTAAACAGAACCGAACCCGGGACACTGGAGCTGTGAGACTGTGGCAGTCCCCAGAACCGAACCCAGGACACTGGAGCTGTGAGGCTGTGGCAGTAAACAGAACTGAACCCAGGTCACTGGAGCTGTGAGACTGTGGCAGTAAACAGAACTGAACCCAGGTCACTGGAGCTGTGAGACTGTGGCAGTAAACAGAACCGAACCCAGGTTACTGGAGCTGTGAGGCTGTGGCAGTAAACAGAACTGAACCCAGGTCACTGGAGCTGTGAGACTGTGGCAGTAAACAGAACCGAACCCAGGTCACTGGAGCTGTGAGGCTGTGGCAGTGAACAGAACTGAACCCAGGTCACTGGAGCTGTGAGACTGTGGCAGTAAACAGAGCCGAACCCGGGACACTGGAGCTGTGAGACTGTGGCAGTAAACTGAACCGAACCCGGGTCACTGGAGCTGTGAGACTGTGGCAGTAAACAGAACTGAACCCGGGTCACTGGAGCTGTGAGACTGTGGCAGTAAACAGAACCGAACCCGGGTCACTGGAGCTGTGAGACTGTGGCAGTAAACAGAACCGAACCCAGGTCACTGGAGCTGTGAGACAGTGGCAGTAAACAGAACCGAACCCAGGTCACTGGAGCTGTGAGACTGTGGCAGTAAACAGAACCGAACCCGGGACACTGGAGCTGTGAGACTGTGGCAGTGAACAGAACAGAACCCGGGTCACTGGAGCTGTGAGACTGTGGCAGTACGCAGAACCGAACCCAGGTCACTGGAGCTATGAGACTGTGGCAGTAAACAGAACCGAACCCGGGTCACTGAAGCTGTGAGACTGTGGCAGTAAACAGAACCGAACCCAGGTCACTGGAGCTGTGAGGCTGTGGCAGTAAACAGAACCGAACCCGGGTCACTCAAGCTGTGAGGCTGTGGCAGTGAACAGAACCGAACCCATGTCACTGGAGCTGTGAGACTGTGGCAGTAAAAGGAACCGAACCCAGGTCACTGGAACTGTGAGACTGTGGCAGTAAACAGAACCGAACCCGGGTCACTGGAGATGTGAGACTGTGGCAGTAAACAGAACCGAACCCGGGACACTGCAGCTGCGAGGCTGTGGCAGTCCCCAGAACCGAACCCGGGACACTGGAGCTGTGAGACTGTGGCAGTACGCAGAACCGAACCCAGGTCACTGGAGCTGTGAGACTGTGGCAGTAAACAGAACCGAACCCGGGTCACTGGAGCTGTGAGACTGTGGCAGTAAACAGAACTGAACCCGGGTCACTGGAGCTGTGAGACTGTGGCAGTAAACAGAACTGAACCCGGGTCACTGGAGCTGTGAGACTGTGGCAGTAAACAGAACCAAACCCAGGTCACTGGAGCTGTGAGACTGTGGCAGTAAACAGAACTGAACCCGGGTCACTGGAGCTGTGAGACAGTGGCAGTAAACAGAACTGAACCCGGGTCACTGGAGCTGTGAGACTGTGGCAGTAAACAGAACCGAACCCAGGTCACTGGAGCTGTGAGACTGTGGCAGTAAACAGAACCGAACCCGGGACACTGGAGCTGTGAGGCTGTGGCAGTCCCCAGAACCGAACCCAGGACACTGGAGCTGTGAGGCTGTGGCAGTAAACAGAACCGAACTCAGGTCACTGGAGCTGTGAGACTGTGGCAGTAAACAGAACTGAACCCAGGTCACTGGAGCTGTGAGACTGTGGCAGTAAACAGAACTGAACCCAGGTCACTGGAGCTGTGAGACTGTGGCAGTAAACAGAACCGAACCCAGGACACTGGAGCTGTGAGACTGTGGCAGTAAACAGAACTGAACCCAGGTCACTGGAGCTGTGAGACTGTGGCAGTAAACAGAACCGAACCCAGGTCACTGGAGCTGTGAGGCTGTGGCAGTAAACAGAACTGAACCCAGGTCACTGGAGCTGTGAGACTGTGGCAGTAAACAGAACCGAACCCAGGTCACTGGAGCTGTGAGGCTGTGGCAGTAAACAGAACTGAACCCAGGTCACTGGAGCTGTGAGACTGTGGCAGTAAACAGAACTGAACCCAGGTCACTGGAGCTGTGAGACTGTGGCAGTAAACAGAACCGAACCCGGGTCACTGGAGCTGTGAGACTATGGCAGTAAACAGAACCGAACCCGGGTCACTGGAGCTGTGAGACTGTGGCAGTAAACAGAACCGAACCCAGGTCACTGGAGCTGTGAGACTGTGGCAGTAAACAGAACCGAACCCAGGTCACTGGAGCTGTGAGACTGTGGCAAGTAAACAGAACCGGACCCGGGACACTGGAGCTGTGAGACTGTGGCAGTAAACAGAACCGAACCCGGGTCACTGGAGCTGTGAGGCTGTGGCAGTAAACAGAACCGAACCCGGGTCACCGGAGCTGTGAGACTGTGGCAGTAAACAGAACCGAACCCAGGTCACTGGAGCTGTGAGACTGTGGCAGTAAAAAGAACCGAACCCAGGTCACTGGAGCTGTGAGACTGTGGCAAAAAACAGAACCGAACCCGGGTCACTGGAGCTGTGAGGCTGCGGCAGTAAACAGAACCGAATCCAGGTCACTGGAGCTGTGAGGCTGTGGCAGTCCCCAGAACCGAACCCAGGTCACTGGAGCTGTGAGAGTGTGGCAGTAAACAGAACCGAACCCGGGACACTGGAGCTGTGAGGCTGTGGCAGTCCCCAGAACCGAACCCGGGACACTGGAGCTGTGAGACTGTGGCAGTACGCAGAACTGAACCCGGGTCACTGGAGCTGTGAGAGTGTGGCAGTAAACAGAACCGAACCCGGGACACTGGAGCTGTGAGGCTGTGGCAGTAAACAGAACCGAACGCAGGTCACTGGAGCTGTGAGACTGTGGCAGTAAACAGAACCGAACCCAGGTCACTGGAGCTGTGAGACTGTGGCAGTCCCCAGTACCGAACCCGGGTCACTGGAGCTGTGAGACTGTGGCAGTCCCCAGAACCGAACCCAGGTCACTGGAGCTGTGATAGTGTGGCAGTAAACAGAACCGAACCCAGGTCACTGGAGCTGTGAGACTGTGGCAGTAAACAGAACCGAACCCGGGTCACTGGAGCGGTGAGACTGTGGCAGTAAACAGAACCGAACCCGGGTCACTGGAGCTGTGAGGCTGTGGCAGTAAACAGAACCGAACCCGGGTCACTGGAGCTGTGAGACTGTGGCAGTAAACAGAACCGAACCCAGGTCACTGGAGCTGTGAGACTGTGGCAGTAAACAGAACCGAACCCAGGTCACTGGAGCTGTGAGGCTGTGGCAGTAAACAGAACCGGACCCGGGACACTGGAGCTGTGAGACTGTGGCAAAAAACAGAACCGAACCCGGGTCACTGGAGCTGTGAGGCTGTGGCAGTAAACAGAACCGAACCCAGGTCACTGGAGCTGTAAGACTGTGACAGTAAACAGAACCGAACCCGGGTCACTGGAGCTGTGAGGCTGTGGCAGTAAACAGAACCGAACCCAGGTCACTGGAGCTGTAAGACTGTGACAGTAAACAGAACCGAACACGGGACACTGGAGCTGTGAGACTGTGGCAGTAAACAGAACCGAACCCGGGTCACTGGAGCTGTGAGACTGTGGCAGTAAACAGAACCGAACCCGGGACACTGGAGCTGTGAGACTGTGGCAGTAAACAGAACCGAACACGGGACACTGGAGCTGTGAGACTGTGGCAGTGAACAGAACCGAACTCAGGTCACTGGAGCTGTGAGACTGTGGCAGTAAACAGAACCGAACCCAGGTCACTGGAGCTGTGTGACTGTGGCAGTAAACAGAACAGAACCCAGGTCACTGGAGCTGTGAGACTGTGGCAGTAAACAGAACCGAACCCGGGACACTGGAGCTGTGAGACTGTGGCAGTGAACAGAACAGAACCCGGGTCACTGGAGCTGTGAGACTGTGGCAGTAAACAGAACAGAACCCAGATCACTGGAGCTGTGAGACTGTGGCAGTAAACAGAACAGAACCCAGATCACTGGAGCTGTGAGGCTGTGGCAGTAAACAGAACCGAACCCAGGTCACTGGAGCTATGAGACTGCGGCAGTACGCAGAACTGAACCCGGGTCACTGAAGCTGTGAGAGTGTGGCAGTAAACAGAACCGAACCCGGGACACTGCAGCTGTGAGACTGTGGCAGTCCCCAGAACCGAACCCAGGACACTGGAGCTGTGAGGCTGTGGCAGTAAACAGAACCGAACTCAGGTCACTGGAGCTGTGAGACTGTGGCAGTAAACAGAACTGAACCCAGGTCACTGGAGCTGTGAGACTGTGGCAGTAAACAGAAATGAACCCAGGTCACTGGAGCTGTGAGACTGTGGCAGTAAACAGAACCGAACCCAGGACACTGGAGCTGTGAGACTGTGGCAGTAAACAGAACTGAACCCAGGTCACTGGAGCTGTGAGACTGTGGCAGTAAACAGAACCGAACCCAGGTCACTGGAGCTGTGAGGCTGTGGCAGTAAACAGAACTGAACCCAGGTCACTGGAGCTGTGAGACTGTGGCAGTAAACAGAACCGAACCCGGGTCACTGGAGCTGTGAGACTATGGCAGTAAACAGAACCGAACCCGGGTCACTGGAGCTGTGAGACTGTGGCAGTAAACAGAACCGAACCCAGGTCACTGGAGCTGTGAGACTGTGGCAGTAAACAGAACCGAACCCAGGTCACTGGAGCTGTGAGACTGTGGCAGTAAACAGAACCGGACCCGGGACACTGGAGCTGTGAGACTGTGGCAGTAAACAGAACCGAACCCGGGTCACTGGAGCTGTGAGGCTGTGGCAGTAAACAGAACCGGACCCGGGACACTGGAGCTGTGAGACTGTGGCAGTCCCCAGAACCGAACCCAGGTCACTGGAGCTGTGAGACTGTGGCAAAAAACAGAACCGAAC
This sequence comes from Heterodontus francisci, assembly GCF_036365525.1. Lineage (NCBI taxonomy): Eukaryota > Metazoa > Chordata > Chondrichthyes > Heterodontiformes > Heterodontidae > Heterodontus > Heterodontus francisci. The sequence continues at coordinate 1,095,658 of NW_027140739.1, read as the reverse complement.
CCGGGTCACTGGAGCTGTGAGGCTGCGGCAGTAAACAGAACCGAAACCAGGTCACTGGAGCTGTGAGGCTGTCGCAGTCCCCAGAACCGAACCCGGGACACTGGAGCTGTGAGACTGTGGCAGTACGCAGAACTGAACCCGGGTCACTGGAGCTGTGAGAGTGTGGCAGTAAACAGAACCGAACCCGGGACACTGGAGCTGTGAGGCTGTGGCAGTAAACAGAACCGAACGCAGGTCACTGGAGCTGTGAGACTGTGGCAGTAAACAGAACCGAACCCAGGTCACTGGAGCTGTGAGACTGTGGCAGTCCCCAGTACCGAACCCGGGTCACTGGAGCTGTGAGACTGTGGCAGTCCCCAGAACCGAACCCAGGTCACTGGAGCTGTGATAGTGTGGCAGTAAACAGAACCGAACCCAGGTCACTGGAGCTGTGAGACTGTGGCAGTAAACAGAACCGAACCCGGGTCACTGGAGCGGTGAGACTGTGGCAGTAAACAGAACCGAACCCGGGTCACTGGAGCTGTGAGGCTGTGGCAGTAAACAGAACCGAACCCGGGTCACTGGAGCTGTGAGACTGTGGCAGTAAACAGAACCGAACCCAGGTCACTGGAGCTGTGAGACTGTGGCAGTAAACAGAACCGAACCCAGGTCACTGGAGCTGTGTGACTGTGGCAGTAAACAGAACCGAACCCGGGTCACTGGAGCTGTGAGGCTGTGGCAGTAAACAGAACCGGACCCGGGACACTGGAGCTGTGAGACTGTGGCAAAAAACAGAACCGAACCCGGGTCACTGGAGCTGTGAGGCTGTGGCAGTAAACAGAACCGAACCCAGGTCACTGGAGCTGTAAGACTGTGACAGTAAACAGAACCGAACCCGGGTCACTGGAGCTGTGAGGCTGTGGCAGTAAACAGAACCGAACCCAGGTCACTGGAGCTGTAAGACTGTGACAGTAAACAGAACCGAACACGGGACACTGGAGCTGTGAGACTGTGGCAGTAAACAGAACCGAACCCGGGTCACTGGAGCTGTGAGACTGTGGCAGTAAACAGAACCGAACCCGGGACACTGGAGCTGTGAGACTGTGGCAGTAAACAGAACCGAACCCGGGACACTGGAGCTGTGAGACTGTGGCAGTGAACAGAACCGAACCCAGGTCACTGGAGCTGTGAGACTGTGGCAGTAAACAGAACCGAACCCAGGTCACTGGAGCTGTGTGACTGTGGCAGTAAACAGAACAGAACCCGGGACAATGGAGCTGTGAGGCTGTGGCAGTAAACAGAACCGAACCCAGGTCACTGGAGCTGTGAGACTGTGGCAGTAAACAGAACCGAACCCGGGACAATGGAGCTGTGAGACTGTGGCAGTGAACAGAACAGAACCCGGGTCACTGGAGCTGTGAGACTGTGGAAGTACGCAGAACCGAACCCAGGACACTGGAGCTGTGAGGCTGTGGCAGTAAACAGAACCGAACTCAGGTCACTGGAGCTGTGAGACTGTGGCAGTAAACAGAACTGAACCCAGGTCACTGGAGCTGTGAGACTGTGGCAGTAAACAGAACTGAACCCAGGTCACTGGAGCTGTGAGACTGTGGCAGTAAACAGAACCGAACCCAGGACACTGGAGCTGTGAGACTGTGGCAGTAAACAGAACTGAACCCAGGTCACTGGAGCTGTGAGACTGTGGCAGTAAACAGAACTGAACCCAGGTCACTGGAGCTGTGAGACTGTGGCAGTAAACAGAACTGAAACCAGGTCACTGGAGCTGTGAGACTGTGGCAGTAAACAGAACCGAACCCGGGTCACTGGAGCTGTGAGACTATGGCAGTAAACAGAACCGAACCCGGGTCACTGGAGCTGTGAGACTGTGGCAGTAAACAGAACCGAACCCAGGTCACTGGAGCTGTGAGACTGTGGCAGTAAACAGAACCGAACCCAGGTCACTGGAGCTGTGAGACTGTGGCAGTAAACAGAACCGGACCCGGGACACTGGAGCTGTGAGACTGTGGCAGTAAACAGAACCGAACCCGGGTCACTGGAGCTGTGAGACTATGGCAGTAAACAGAACCGAACCCGGGTCACTGGAGCTGTGAGACTGTGGCAGTAAACAGAACCGAACCCAGGTCACTGGAGCTGTGAGACTGTGGCAGTAAACAGAACCGAACCCAGGTCACTGGAGCTGTGAGACTGTGGCAGTAAACAGAACCGGACCCAGGTCACTGGAGCTGTGAGACTGTGGCAGTAAACAGAACCGAACCCAGGACACTGGAGCTGTGAGGCTGTGGCAGTAAACAGAACCGAACTCAGGTCACTGGAGCTGTGAGACTGTGGCAGTAAACAGAACTGAACCCAGGTCACTGGAGCTGTGAGACTGTGGCAGTAAACAGAACTGAACCCAGGTCACTGGAGCTGTGAGACTGTGGCAGTAAACAGAACCGAACCCAGGACACTGGAGCTGTGAGACTGTGGCAGTAAACAGAACTGAACCCAGGTCACTGGAGCTGTGAGACTGTGGCAGTAAACAGAACCGAACCCAGGTCACTGGAGCTGTGAGGCTGTGGCAGTAAACAGAACTGAACCCAGGTCACTGGAGCTGTGAGACTGTGGCAGTAAACAGAACCGAACCCGGGTCACTGGAGCTGTGAGACTATGGCAGTAAACAGAACCGAACCCGGGTCACTGGAGCTGTGAGACTGTGGCAGTAAACAGAACCGAACCCAGGTCACTGGAGCTGTGAGACTGTGGCAGTAAACAGAACCGAACCCAGGTCACTGGAGCTGTGAGACTGTGGCAGTAAACAGAACCGGACCCGGGACACTGGAGCTGTGAGACTGTGGCAGTAAACAGAACCGAACCCGGGTCACTGGAGCTGTGAGGCTGTGGCAGTAAACAGAACCGGACCCGGGACACTGGAGCTGTGAGACTGTGGCAGTCCCCAGAACCGAACCCAGGTCACTGGAGCTGTGAGACTGTGGCAAAAAACAGAACCGAACCCGGGTCACTGGAGCTGTGAGGCTGCGGCAGTAAACAGAACCGAAACCAGGTCACTGGAGCTGTGAGGCTGTCGCAGTCCCCAGAACCGAACCCGGGACACTGGAGCTGTGAGACTGTGGCAGTACGCAGAACTGAACCCGGGTCACTGGAGCTGTGAGAGTGTGGCAGTAAACAGAACCGAACCCGGGACACTGGAGCTGTGAGGCTGTGGCAGTAAACAGAACCGAACGCAGGTCACTGGAGCTGTGAGACTGTGGCAGTAAACAGAACCGAACCCAGGTCACTGGAGCTGTGAGACTGTGGCAGTCCCCAGTACCGAACCCGGGTCACTGGAGCTGTGAGACTGTGGCAGTCCCCAGAACCGAACCCAGGTCACTGGAGCTGTGATAGTGTGGCAGTAAACAGAACCGAACCCAGGTCACTGGAGCTGTGAGACTGTGGCAGTAAACAGAACCGAACCCGGGTCACTGGAGCGGTGAGACTGTGGCAGTAAACAGAACCGAACCCGGGTCACTGGAGCTGTGAGGCTGTGGCAGTAAACAGAACCGAACCCGGGTCACTGGAGCTGTGAGACTGTGGCAGTAAACAGAACCGAACCCAGGTCACTGGAGCTGTGAGACTGTGGCAGTAAACAGAACCGAACCCAGGTCACTGGAGCTGTGTGACTGTGGCAGTAAACAGAACCGAACCCGGGTCACTGGAGCTGTGAGGCTGTGGCAGTAAACAGAACCGGACCCGGGACACTGGAGCTGTGAGACTGTGGCAAAAAACAGAACCGAACCCGGGTCACTGGAGCTGTGAGGCTGTGGCAGTAAACAGAACCGAACCCAGGTCACTGGAGCTGTAAGACTGTGACAGTAAACAGAACCGAACCCGGGTCACTGGAGCTGTGAGGCTGTGGCAGTAAACAGAACCGAACCCAGGTCACTGGAGCTGTAAGACTGTGACAGTAAACAGAACCGAACACGGGACACTGGAGCTGTGAGACTGTGGCAGTAAACAGAACCGAACCCGGGTCACTGGAGCTGTGAGACTGTGGCAGTAAACAGAACCGAACCCGGGACACTGGAGCTGTGAGACTGTGGCAGTAAACAGAACCGAACCCGGGACACTGGAGCTGTGAGACTGTGGCAGTGAACAGAACCGAACCCAGGTCACTGGAGCTGTGAGACTGTGGCAGTAAACAGAACCGAACCCAGGTCACTGGAGCTGTGTGACTGTGGCAGTAAACAGAACAGAACCCGGGACAATGGAGCTGTGAGGCTGTGGCAGTAAACAGAACCGAACCCAGGTCACTGGAGCTGTGAGACTGTGGCAGTAAGCAGAACCGAACCCGGGACAATGGAGCTGTGAGACTGTGGCAGTGAACAGAACAGAACCCGGGTCACTGGAGCTGTGAGACTGTGGAAGTACGCAGAACCGAACCCAGGACACTGGAGCTGTGAGGCTGTGGCAGTAAACAGAACCGAACTCAGGTCACTGGAGCTGTGAGACTGTGGCAGTAAACAGAACTGAACCCAGGTCACTGGAGCTGTGAGACTGTGGCAGTAAACAGAACTGAACCCAGGTCACTGGAGCTGTGAGACTGTGGCAGTAAACAGAACCGAACCCAGGACACTGGAGCTGTGAGACTGTGGCAGTAAACAGAACTGAACCCAGGTCACTGGAGCTGTGAGACTGTGGCAGTAAACAGAACTGAACCCAGGTCACTGGAGCTGTGAGACTGTGGCAGTAAACAGAACTGAAACCAGGTCACTGGAGCTGTGAGACTGTGGCAGTAAACAGAACCGAACCCGGGTCACTGGAGCTGTGAGACTATGGCAGTAAACAGAACCGAACCCGGGTCACTGGAGCTGTGAGACTGTGGCAGTAAACAGAACCGAACCCAGGTCACTGGAGCTGTGAGACTGTGGCAGTAAACAGAACCGAACCCAGGTCACTGGAGCTGTGAGACTGTGGCAGTAAACAGAACCGGACCCGGGACACTGGAGCTGTGAGACTGTGGCAGTAAACAGAACCGAACCCGGGTCACTGGAGCTGTGAGGCTGTGGCAGTAAACAGAACCGGACCCGGGACACTGGAGCTGTGAGACTGTGGCAGTCCCCAGAACCGAACCCAGGTCACTGGAGCTGTGAGACTGTGGCAAAAAACAGAACCGAACCCGTGTCACTGGAGCTGTGAGGCTGCGGCAGTAAACAGAACCGAAACCAGGTCACTGGAGCTGTGAGGCTGTCGCAGTCCCCAGAACCGAACCCAGGTCACTGGAGCTGTGAGAGTGTGGCAGTAAACAGAACCGAACCCGGGACACTGGAGCTGTGAGGCTGTGGCAGTCCCCAGAACCGAACCCGGGACACTGGAGCTGTGAGACTGTGGCAGTACGCAGAACTGAACCCGGGTCACTGGAGCTGTGAGACTGTGGCAGTAAACAGAACCGAACCCAGGTCACTGGAGCTGTGAGACTGTGGCAGTAAACAGAACCGAACCCAGGTCACTGGAGCTGTGAGGCTGTGGCAGTCCCCAGAACCGAACCCAGGACACTGGAGCTGTGAGGCTGTGGCAGTAAACAGAACCGAACTCAGGTCACTGGAGCTGTGAGACTGTGGCAGTAAACAGAACTGAACCCAGGTCACTGGAGCTGTGAGACTGTGGCAGTAAACAGAACTGAACCCAGGTCACTGGAGCTGTGAGACTGTGGCAGTAAACAGAACCGAACCCAGGACACTGGAGCTGTGAGACTGTGGCAGTAAACAGAACTGAACCCAGGTCACTGGAGCTGTGAGACTGTGGCAGTAAACAGAACCGAACCCAGGTCACTGGAGCTGTGAGGCTGTGGCAGTAAACAGAACTGAACCCAGGTCACTGGAGCTGTGAGACTGTGGCAGTAAACAGAACCGAACCCAGGTCACTGGAGCTGTGAGGCTGTGGCAGTAAACAGAACTGAACCCAGGTCACTGGAGCTGTGAGACTGTGGCAGTAAACAGAGCCGAACCCGGGACACTGGAGCTGTGAGACTGTGGCAGTAAACAGAACCGAACCCGGGTCACTGGAGCTGTGAGACTATGGCAGTAAACAGAACCGAACCCGGGTCACTGGAGCTGTGAGACTGTGGCAGTAAACAGAACCGGACCCGGGACACTGGAGCTGTGAGACTGTGGCAGTAAACAGAACCGAACCCGGGTCACTGGAGCTGTGAGGCTGTGGCAGTAAACAGAACCGGACCCGGGACACTGGAGCTGTGAGACTGTGGCAGTCCCCAGAACCGAACCCAGGTCTCTGGAGCTGTGAGACTGTGGCAAAAAACAGAACCGAACCCGGGTCACTGGAGCTGTGAGGCTGCGGCAGTAAACAGAACCGAACCCAGGTCACTGGAGCTGTGAGGCTGTGGCAGTCCCCAGAACCGAACCCAGGTCACTGGAGCTGTGAGAGTGTGGCAGTAAACAGAACCGAACCCGGGACACTGGAGCTGTGAGGCTGTGGCAGTCCCCAGAACCGAACCCGGGACACTGGAGCTGTGAGACTGTGGCAGTACGCAGAACTGAACCCGGGTCACTGGAGCTGTGAGAGTGTGGCAGTAAACAGAACCGAACCCGGGACACTGGAGCTGTGAGGCTGTGGCAGTAAACAGAACCGAACGCAGGTCACTGGAGCTGTGAGACTGTGGCAGTAAACAGAACCGAACCCAGGTCACTGGAGCTGTGAGACTGTGGTAGTCCCCAGTACCGAACACGGGTCACTGGAGCTGTGAGACTGTGGCAGTCCCCAGAACCGAACCCAGGTCACTGGAGCTGTGAGAGTGTGGCAGTAAACAGAACCGAACCCAGGTCACTGGAGCTGTGAGACTGTGGCAGTAAACAGAACCGAACCCGGGTCACTGGAGCGGTGAGACTGTGGCAGTAAACAGAACCGAACCCGGGTCACTGGAGCTGTGAGGCTGTGTCAGTAAACAGAAGCGAACCCGGGTCACTGGAGCTGTGAGACTGTGGCAGTAAACAGAACCGAACCCAGGTCACTGGAGCTGTGAGACTGTGGCAGTAAACAGAACCGAACCCAGGTCACTGGAGCTGTGAGACTGTGGCAGTAAACAGAACCGAACCCAGGACACTGGAGCTGTGAGGCTGTGGCAGTAAACAGAACCGAACCCGGGTCACTGGAGCTGTGAGACTGTGGCAGGAAACAGAACCGAACCCGGGTCACTGGAGCTGTGAGACTGTGGCAGTAAACAGAACCGAACCCAGGTCACTGGAGCAGTGAGACTGTGGCAGGAAACAGAACCGAACCCAGGTCACTGGAGCTGTGTGACTGTGGCAGTAAACAGAACCGAACCCGGGTCACTGGAGCTGTGAGGCTGTGGCAGTAAACAGACCCGGACCCGGGACACTGGAGCTGTGAGACTGTGGCAAAAAACAGAACCGAACCCGGGTCACTGGAGCTGTGAGGCTGTGGCAGTAAACAGAACCGAACCCAGGTCACTGGAGCTGTAAGACTGTGACAGTAAACAGAACCGAACCCGGGTCACTGGAGCTGTGAGGCTGTGGCAGTAAACAGAACCGAACCCAGGTCACTGGAGCTGTAAGACTGTGAAAGTAAACAGAACCGAACACGGGACACTGGAGCTGTGAGACTGTGGCAGTAAACAGAACCGAACCCGGGTCACTGGAGCTGTGAGACTGTGGCAGTAAACAGAACCGAACCCGGGTCACTGGAGCTGTGAGACTGTGGCAGTAAACAGAACCGAACCCGGGACACTGGAGCTGTGAGACTGTGGCAGTAAACAGAACCGAACCCGGGACACTGGAGCTGTGAGACTGTGGCAGTACGCAGAACCGAACCCAGGTCACTGGAGCTGTGAGACTGTGGCAGTAAACAGAACCGAACCCGGGTCACTGGAGCTGTGAGGCTGTGGCAGTAAACAGAACCGAACCCAGGTCACTGGAGCTGTGAGACTGTGGCAGTAAACAGAACAGAACCCGGGTCACTGGAGCTGTGAGACTGTGGCAGTACGCAGAACCGAACCCAGGTCACTGGAGCTATGAGACTGCGGCAGTACGCAGAACTGAACCCGGGTCACTGAAGCTGTGAGAGTGTGGCAGTAAACAGAACCGAACCCGGGACACTGGAGCTGTGAGACTGTGGCAGTCCCCAGAACCGAACCCAGGACACTGGAGCTGTGAGGCTGTGGCAGTAAACAGAACCGAACTCAGGTCACTGGAGCTGTGAGACTGTGGCAGTAAACAGAACTGAACCCAGGTCACTGGAGCTGTGAGACTGTGGCAGTAAACAGAACTGAACCCAGGTCACTGGAGCTGTGAGACTGTGGCAGTAAACAGAACCGAACCCAGGACACTGGAGCTGTGAGACTGTGGCAGTAAACAGAACTGAACCCAGGTCACTGGAGCTGTGAGACTGTGGCAGTAAACAGAACCGAACCCAGGTCACTGGAGCTGTGAGGCTGTGGCAGTAAACAGAACTGAACCCAGGTCACTGGAGCTGTGAGACTGTGGCAGTAAACAGAACCGAACCCAGGTCACTGGAGCTGTGAGACTGTGGCAGTAAACAGAACCGAACCCAGGTCACTGGAGCTGTGAGACTGTGGCAGTAAACAGAACCGAACCCAGGTCACTGGAGCTGTGAGACTGTGGCAGTAAACAGAACCGAACCCAGGACACTGGAGCTGTGAGGCTGTGGCAGTAAACAGAACCGAACCCGGGTCACTGGAGCTGTGAGACTGTGGCAGGAAACAGAACCGAACCCGGGTCACTGGAGCTGTGAGACTGTGGCAGTAAACAGAACCGAACCCAGGTCACTGGAGCAGTGAGACTGTGGCAGGAAACAGAACCGAACCCAGGTCACTGGAGCTGTGTGACTGTGGCAGTAAACAGAACCGAACCCGGGTCGCTGGAGCTGTGAGGCTGTGGCAGTAAACAGACCCGGACCCGGGACACTGGAGCTGTGAGACTGTGGCAAAAAACAGAACCGAACCCGGGTCACTGGAGCTGTGAGGCTGTGGCAGTAAACAGAACCGAACCCAGGTCACTGGAGCTGTAAGACTGTGACAGTAAACAGAACCGAACCCGGGTCACTGGAGCTGTGAGGCTGTGGCAGTAAACAGAACCGAACCCAGGTCACTGGAGCTGTAAGACTGTGACAGTAAACAGAACCGAACACGGGACACTGGAGCTGTGAGACTGTGGCAGTAAACAGAACCGAACCCGGGTCACTGGAGCTGTGAGACTGTGGCAGTAAACAGAACCGAACCCGGGTCACTGGAGCTGTGAGACTGTGGCAGTAAACAGAACCGAACCCGGGACACTGGAGCTGTGAGACTGTGGCAGTAAACAGAACCGAACCCGGGACACTGGAGCTGTGAGACTGTGGCAGTACGCAGAACCGAACCCAGGTCACTGGAGCTGTGAGACTGTGGCAGTAAACAGAACCGAACCCGGGTCACTGGAGCTGTGAGGCTGTGGCAGTAAACAGAACCGAACCCAGGTCACTGGAGCTGTGAGACTGTGGCAGTAAACAGAACAGAACCCGGGTCACTGGAGCTGTGAGACTGTGGCAGTACGCAGAACCGAACCCAGGTCACTGGAGCTATGAGACTGCGGCAGTACGCAGAACTGAACCCGGGTCACTGAAGCTGTGAGAGTGTGGCAGTAAACAGAACCGAACCCGGGACACTGGAGCTGTGAGACTGTGGCAGTCCCCAGAACCGAACCCAGGACACTGGAGCTGTGAGGCTGTGGCAGTAAACAGAACCGAACTCAGGTCACTGGAGCTGTGAGACTGTGGCAGTAAACAGAACTGAACCCAGGTCACTGGAGCTGTGAGACTGTGGCAGTAAACAGAACTGAACCCAGGTCACTGGAGCTGTGAGACTGTGGCAGTAAACAGAACCGAACCCAGGACACTGGAGCTGTGAGACTGTGGCAGTAAACAGAACTGAACCCAGGTCACTGGAGCTGTGAGACTGTGGCAGTAAACAGAACCGAACCCAGGTCACTGGAGCTGTGAGGCTGTGGCAGTAAACAGAACTGAACCCAGGTCACTGGAGCTGTGAGACTGTGGCAGTAAACAGAACCGAACCCAGGTCACTGGAGCTGTGAGGCTGTGGCAGTAAACAGAACTGAACCCAGGTCACTGGAGCTGTGAGACTGTGGCAGTAAACAGAGCCGAACCCGGGACACTGGAGCTGTGAGACTGTGGCAGTAAACAGAACCGAACCCGGGTCACTGGAGCTGTGAGACTATGGCAGTAAACAGAACCGAACCCGGGTCACTGGAGCTGTGAGACTGTGGCAGTAAACAGAACCGAACCCAGGTCACTGGAGCTGTGAGACTGTGGCAGTAAACAGAACCGAACCCAGGTCACTGGAGCTGTGAGACTGTGGCAGTAAACAGAACCGGACCCGGGACACTGGAGCTGTGAGACTGTGGCAGTAAACAGAACCGAACCCGGGTCACTGGAGCTGTGAGGCTGTGGCAGTAAACAGAACCGGACCCGGGACACTGGAGCTGTGAGACTGTGGCAGTCCCCAGAACCGAACCCAGGTCACTGGAGCTGTGAGACTGTGGCAAAAAACAGAACCGAACCCGGGTCACTGGAGCTGTGAGGCTGCGGCAGTAAACAGAACCGAACCCAGGACACTGGAGCTGTGAGGCTGTGGCAGTAAACAGAACCGAACCCGGGACACTGGAGCTGTGAGGCTGTGGCAGTCCCCAGAACCGAACCCGGGACACTGGAGCTGTGAGACTGTGGCAGTACGCAGAACTGAACCCGGGTCACTGGAGCTGTGAGACTGTGGCAGTAAACAGAACAGAACCCAGGTCACTGGAGCTGTGAGAGTGTGGCAGTAAACAGAACCGAACCCGGGACACTGGAGCTGTGAGGCTGTGGCAGTCCCCAGAACCGAACCCGGGACACTGGAGCTGTGAGACTGTGGCAGTACGCAGAACTGAACCCGGGTCACTGGAGCTGTGAGAGTGTGGCAGTAAACAGAACCGAACCCGGGACACTGGAGCTGTGAGGCTGTGGCAGTAAACAGAACCGAACGCAGGTCACTGGAGCTGTGAGACTGTGGCAGTAAACAGAACCGAACCCAGGTCACTGGAGCTGTGAGACTGTGGCAGTCCCCAGTACCGAACCCGGGTCACTGGAGCTGTGAGACTGTGGCAGTCCCCAGAACCGAACCCAGGTCACTGGAGCTGTGAGAGTGTGGCAGTAAACAGAACCGAACCCAGGTCACTGGAGCTGTGAGACTGTGGCAGTAAACAGAACCGAACCCGGGTCACTGGAGCGGTGAGACTGTGGCAGTAAACAGAACCGAACCCGGGTCACTGGAGCTGTGAGGCTGTGGCAGTAAACAGAAGCGAACCCGGGTCACTGGAGCTGTGAGACTGTGACAGTAAACAGAACCGAACACGGGACACTGGAGCTGTGAGACTGTGGCAGTAAACAGAACCGAACCCGGGTCACTGGAGCTGTGAGACTGTGGCAGTAAACAGAACCGAACCCGGGACACTGGAGCTGTGAGACTGTGGCAGTAAACAGAACCGAACCCGGGACACTGGAGCTGTGAGACTGTGGCAGTAAACAGAACCGAACCCAGGTCACTGGAGCTGTGAGACTGTGGCAGTAAACAGATCCGAACCCAGGTCACTGGAGCTGTGTGACTGTGGCAGTAAACAGAACGGAACCCAGGTCACTGGAGCTGTGTGACTGTGGCAGTAAACAGAACTGAACCCGGGACACTGGAGCTGTGAGACTGTGGCAGTAAACAGAACCGAACTCAGGTCACTGGAGCTGTGAGACTGTGGCAGTAAACAGAACCGAACCCGGGACACTGGAGCTGTGAGGCTGTGGCAGTCCCCAGAACCGAACCCAGGACACTGGAGCTGTGAGGCTGTGGCAGTAAACAGAACCGAACTCAGGTCACTGGAGCTGTGAGACTGTGGCAGTAAACAGAACTGAACCCAGGTCACTGGAGCTGTGAGACTGTGGCAGTAAACAGAACTGAACCCAGGTCACTGGAGCTGTGAGACTGTGGCAGTAAACAGAACCGAACCCAGGACACTGGAGCTGTGAGACTGTGGCAGTAAACAGAACTGAACCCAGGTCACTGGAGCTGTGAGACTGTGGCAGTAAACAGAACCGAACCCAGGTCACTGGAGCTGTGAGGCTGTGGCAGTAAACAGAACTGAACCCAGGTCACTGGAGCTGTGAGACTGTGGCAGTAAACAGAACCGAACCCAGGTCACTGGAGCTGTGAGGCTGTGGCAGTAAACAGAACTGAACCCAGGTCACTGGAGCTGTGAGACTGTGGCAGTAAACAGAGCCGAACCCGGGACACTGGAGCTGTGAGACTGTGGCAGTAAACAGAACCGAACCCGGGTCACTGGAGCTGTGAGACTATGGCAGTAAACAGAACCGAACCCGGGTCACTGGAGCTGTGAGACTGTGGCAGTAAACAGAACCGAACCCAGGTCACTGGAGCTGTGAGACTGTGGCAGTAAATAGAACCGAACCCAGGTCACTGGAGCTGTGAG